>NC_091554.1:25830222-25832722 GCF_042767895.1 Penaeus vannamei
TGTACATAGAGAAGACCAAGCTGGACGGGATCTCTTGAGTCAATGTTTTGATCAGAGAAGAAGTATTTTCTTCGCAAAAGGAGGATTTCTGTCTCATCTATACCTTGTTCCCTAAGTGTCTTGCTATGATCAACCCAGTTCACTGTAATAATGAACAAAGTTTGTAATAAGTTACATAATAGTAAGTGTAATTATACAAAAAAAAAAAAAGAAGAAGAAGATACCTAGTGAGCAAAGGAGAACACATAGGAAACTATCCTCAAAAATGTTCCACTAGACTATAAAAAATGCTCAAAACATGAGGAGGACTCACGTTCATCATCTGTGCGCAGCTTCTTCTTTAGCTGTTCCATCTTGGCATCTCGTTCTTTGTCTCCATCCTTCTTCCTCTTAAGGGTAAGTGTTCCAAAATTTGGCTTATTCTCAATCTCCTCCTGTTCCACTTCATGAACTAAAGAGTACTCATCATGATTCATTATTCCTGGAAAATAAAAATGATAAATCAGTTTAATAACTATTCACAGTCATGACTTCTTAGGACTCCATTTGGAGAAAATAACTTATTACTAAGCAATAGAAATGATGGAACAATCTTTTACTTACCAATCTTGGTACAGATGACAACCATGAGCTGTGAAACTGGTTGTGAGTCGTCCACCATCAAGGTCTTTATGGTTCCATCCAACATACGCACCTTCAGAGTGCGCACTTTACGTCTATACTCAACCATATCCTGCAGGGGGAGTGTCAATAGCAACATAATTTATGTATATTTCATGCAAAAGTAAATATATTGTATACCTATATTCCCTAAAGAAGGTAGTCTTCAAAATACTTAAGCAATATCATCTTGTATGAACTTGTATGAAAGTATTGTTATAAAAATACCTTGAAATATTGCATAAAAGTGAGAATATATATATGCATATGTATATAATCAAGTAAAAGATAAATATATAAGTAAACTCTTGTTGACAAACCTGGCTTCGAAGGAGGTAATAGCTGAGACTCCTCCCTGACTCCAGCCATACTCCTGAGCCTTCCTCACCAGCCAAAAACAGCCCATAATCTTTAGCTGCAATGAGAATCAAAACAATTTTGTGATTTTGCACATATATACATAAAAATGAAAACATTGCTTACAAGCAAATCAAATAAATTGTTGGCTCAAGAACATACTAACTGAAAGTTAGTATGTAACTTGTCTGGGCATACTACTACTCAGGATGTATCAAAAATCACATTATTGCCAGAAACGATTCACCTAGTGGGATTACCTTGGCCTAAATTGGCTTCTGTAATTTTCTCTCTAATGATCCGACAAGCATCAAACACCATTGTGGAGGGATCAAACTGCATCATTTTTGTTACATTTTGCTCCACAATGTGAATCTTCAGTGCCAGTGCCATCTTGGTGAATGTTGTTTTGTATCAGCTTATTCTGAAACGAGAAAAAATACAATAATTTCATCCGCACAGATATAAAATTCAAACAGTGGTAAACACATTCATATATATGTGCATGTATGTATTTGCTGTGTATTCTTGTGTATTAAAGGGTGCCACACCAACCTAATGCTGTTTCTTATGGCAAATCTCTTTATTTCTTTGGCAAAACTTATATGATGTTATAGATTATGTGAATTACAATTAATGTATTTTAATCTACTTTAGATATCTAAATCGATAATTTTGAGATGGGAAAATTGCTTTGGAAAACTTTATTCAGCGCCCAGTTCCTCAGATTAATCAAAATACATATTCATACACACATATAAAAAAAAAAACATACATGGACATTTCAAAAAACACACATACATTTCAAAACACAGACACACACATTCAAAAAAAACACACACACACGTGCACACACACACACACACACATACACACACACACACACACACACACACACACACACACACACACACACACACACACACAGAGAGAGAGAGAGAGAGAGAGAGAGAGAGAGAGAGAGAGAGAGAGAGAGAGAGAGAGAGAGAGAGAGAGAGAGAGAGAGAGAGAGAGAGAGAGAGAGAGAGAGAGAGAGAGAGGTTTTTCTAAATATTGTTTAATGTCTTTATGTCAAGGACCTTTCTCACCCTCACAGTCTCAGACATGGTCTATGGAGATAATGCGAACTAAAATTCCCCACAAATTACGTTATCATACCAACTGTGAAAAGCATGTCTGAAGAGGAAGGAGTCACTGGGTATGTAGTTAAATGCAGACGTGTTGGCACCCAAATAAATTACTCAAATTGGGTGGAAATCAGACGCGGGTTCAGACACCCATCTTGAAAGCTTTCTGGAAGGCTAGGGTGAAGGGGGTTAAGGAATCATTACCAAGATGTGGCAATTACACTCAAGAGTCTGAGCAGCTGCCCTGTTTCAGCAAAGGGGAAAGAGCGGGGTCTGTGTCAAATTTGTAAATATTTCAGCTTATACAGGAGGGAGGGAGAACGATGGGGAGAGGATGGAAGAGAGAAAGGAGAAGG
>NC_091554.1:25837722-25840222 GCF_042767895.1 Penaeus vannamei
AAGGAATTGAAGATGAATAAGTAGTTGGTGGGAAAAGGAGACAAATTTGTAATCGGATATAATTTCTACACGAAAATACTCTTCGCAGCCGGGTATGTCCCTTCAGTGGATCCAGCGAAGTACCGCCTGTGCCTCGCATGGCGTTCGCAGGCACGGATGCCGCGGCGCCACCACGACGATAGACAGGCACAAAATCTATCATTACTACAACTACTACAACAACTACTTCTGCTAATGCTGCTGCTGCTACTACTACTACTACTACATTCTGCTAACAATGACAAATAGCTGCTTGTTTTCTTCGTAAAGGGGTAACTCTATTATAATCGTTATCACCATCCTTATCCCTGGATACATGAATCATGAACGATAGATTCGTTTACCATCATCTGGAGTTGATACTTTGCGGCCGAGGCGGGAAACGCGGTGACGCTCACAGCGACATAAATAAGAATTCCCTTCCCTGGTCGTTTTCATTTACCACTTATTTCTGGGTTCATACACACCTCCAAAACAATAAATGGAACAGACAGAGCAAGCTTCAGTACATACGTAAGGTGGTTCTGAGCAAAATCTATACTTCTCAACAGTTCCAGCAAGCATGCGGTATGGCCTTCCATGAACCGGCCAAAAGAACTACAGGACGCGTGAAGCATTGCCATGTAATTTTTCCTGCTCTGAGAAATAAGCTTATCTGTACCTCAAAAGCCCCTCAATTTCTCGGTCCGTGATAGCTGTAGTGTCTCGAATAGTCCAGTCTGCCATTCACTTCGGAAACGACTTTTCCAATAGTTTTTTTTTTTTTTTTTTTTTTTTTTTTTAACTGGCGCCGTCTACTGCAATGTAACATATATTGCTGTTTAACCGAACCTTTCTCTTGTCCCATATGCCATGACTTTAAAATATGTAAACCAACATTTCCGTACAATATGACATGGTTCTGCAAGGCCAGTAATTCTCCCCATACCCCTTTTGAACATAAGAAAAAATCTAATATATTTTCTAAGATTCACATTTCTCTTTGTCAAAGGACTTTTGTCTACATATTCTAGTAATCAGCTGAAATACAACACCAAAACTGCCAAACAATCTCAGGGCTTTCCACTTCAGTAGCGGGAACTACTGTCATGTTTTTCAAGCTAACCCTAAAAGGCGAGCGAGCGACTTGGCGTACAGGGGCCTGTTGTTATCACTAGCTGTGTAAACACACCAGCCAGCCTAAAAATAAGGAGTATGAGCACAATCCTATCCAAGGGAAGTAAAACTGTAAGCAATTGTCCGCATAGGGAGTCTGTTACATGTACAATGCCTCTGAAACTCACTACACAACTAAGAACTATTTAGATAGAAGTCTTACTTACCTCTGATTATATCAAAAGAGAAAAGTCATCAGTTCATTAAAAACTACAAAGACTTGAGCTTTATTATACCATAGGCAACTCCACTTTCTAGGGAACTTAAAATACCAGTATTCTCTTTTGAAGATCCATATTCCTATCATTAATGCCCTCATACATATCCAGGAAAACTTTTGAAATATAAATGCAAGAGTAACTACCTGGCAGAGTTAGAAAATACACTATAGCATTATAAGCTACCATGCTTACTGTAAAAGTTTATTTCCTATAAATGTCAAACAAATAGGATCTACCTTTTCTACTGTTCTGATGCATAACTGCCATGCCACCAAAGTTTAGGCACCCAAGTTAAGTGGAAATTTGACCATTTTCAAGAAAGGGTCAAATTGTAAAAAAAAAAAAAAAAAAAACCTGGAAATTTGTGGGTTTACTGGTCAAAATTTCAAAAACTCTCAAACTTGGCCAGCGCACTTGGTACCACAACCGCATCATCATACTCACCTAAGTTACTGATCCGATGAAAAATATTGAAGAAATGGAGTGACAAAAGGTGCACAAGTCCCTTTCAGACACGTTAACAATGTTCAACGTTAAACCGGTCAATTCAGTACAAAATCTGCTATACGTGAGGAAGGCCATCATCTGGACAGTGCTTCAGGGATTTAGTTCAGGTACTGTTGACACTAGGAGGTCTTTCCAGGGACTAAAGAAACAGCAGGAGCTCAACGATCACTGCGTCGAATCCACACGAGCCCGCACCCTGTCTGACCAATCGTAGCGCTCCGTGTGCTGGAATGATACTGTTACCAATCCCTGGCCTGTACACTTCTGGAAGAATCCACTCCTTTCCATGGGGGAGTAAGGTTTCCAGACATTCCAGGGAAGCTGGAATGTATTATCTCATCAGATAACTCCCCCCCCCCCTCCCCCAGCAGGAGTATGAGCTGCTCCCTGTGTCACAACTTGCCACTGGTACAAGTGATCTCCCAACATACCAGAGGAGTGTATCCCACACGTCTGACAGAATAGGGAAACTACCTCCCTGCCCTTAAATTATGCAGCTCTTTTCCATCTGCACAAATGTCCTTTTAGTCCTAGTTAGGGCAGCGCACAATAGTGGTGAATCAGCGAAGCGCAGCTGG
>NC_091554.1:25847722-25850124 GCF_042767895.1 Penaeus vannamei
CAACGGGTAGAAATGACATCAACCCGCCATCAGTCAACCCATAATTAAGCCAACGCGAGGGAGTGTCTTTTGTCGCCAGCTTCTCAGTCCGTCAGAGTGATGAATCAGCTGCGCCTTGCATCGTAAGCTGGATCTCCATCAATAACCATTATCACGAGAGACCGAGGTCACGGCGCGGCTTGTCGAGTCTCCCACAACCGCTGAAAGTGAGGGGCCTCGCCGACGACTTACCGGGAAGGATAACCACCTTGCGGACATAACGCTGCACTAACACCCACTAATCTCCTCCCTAATCCCCATATCCCTCTCTCCTCATTACAAGCCCGCGCCACGCCGTTATGAGTGATGGTCGTCACGGGGATAATTAGAGGATTATCGGTAAAGCTACGTCGCGCATGTGATGTTCGGAGACTATAAGCAGCAACCATAGTCAAAATTATACTATAATATATAATTTTTAAAGTCGAAAAATATTTGTGAGCATCAAAAAAGACTAGTTGGAGGGCAAAGAGATGGAACAAACGTGTTTCATTATACCTACGAATGCAAATTTTGTGGAGAATATGCAAACACTCTTTTCGCGTGTGGTTCACCTGGAGGGAAGCCCTCTTGCCTCACGGAGCAACCAAACGAGGAAACATTGCAGTGCCGTAAGAACACCCATTCAAATCAAGTCCGAAAACGCAAATCTAATTTCCTTCGGGAAAATACAAAACTGCATCTCATGAATGCCTCTAAATAAATAATAGAACAAAGGTCCAAACGATCATCTTTGCAATATCGAGACAGTAATGAACCAACAGAGTAGTCAGCGTTTCCCTCGGCCGTTGGCGGCCCCGGTGTTCACTGGGGGTGGGGGCAACACAGGTAATGGGGCGTGGCGGGGAGGACCTTCACGCCCCCGCTGCACTGGATGCCGCCCACAACATTCAACGCAGGAAAAAATCAAACGAATAACGTCGCCCTAAGAAACTGCGGCAACCACGCGGACGCGGCGCTTACATCTGAACAAGTATGAGGTCAGGAAGTCATTGAAGAGAAGCTCTGACGTTTAGTACCTTGTAAAGTGAGAATAGGTTTGGCAAGAGTGAAGTGAAAAGAGGCGGGGGTGACTGGATACCCTTGGAGGAAAGGGGGTTAGACACCCCTTGTGGCTGAGGAGCAAAGGGGGAGCGAAAGGGAGAGGGAGAGCGAGGGGGAGGGGAGGTCAGGCCTAGTCCAGAAGAGGAGGGACGAGACGTAATGGACCGTGGGCGAGGGTGTACTCACAGCCACGTTGGCATAACTTCTTTGCTCTCCTCCTCCAGCCGGAGCCAGAGGAAATGCAGAACATCTCGATCTTTACCAGAGATTATTACATGACTTGCGAATATTTAATCAAAGATCAAGTCTTTTAAGCTAAATCACAATTCAGTTCGATTTAGGAAAGAGCCCTGAATTATAAAAAGGGATTAAAAAACTGCTTGGCACCACGGAGAAACGAGGATGAAATAAGGCAATGCCCGAGAATGAGACAGACAGGGTTCATGTTCGGCGGCCTCTCGGCTGCGCCTACGGAATCCGACGTCACATTGTTGAAGACGTACGAGTCAGGGGAAGGCAAGCGGCTCGTTTGGACACCCTGGGATATTCCGGGATGGCGAGAGTTCGTCCAGTCGTAATAGCCGAAAGAAAAGCTGGGTCATGGTAGAGTGACGTGGAAGACTGAGAGCACAAGAAAGAGTATATCATGAGAGAGCAAAACGTGCCAGTCCTGAGCAGGGATAAGAGCGGCGTGCCATGAAGCACCTCGGGGGGATCAGCGCGGGCGGCGACGGCTCGACGCATTCGAGACTCACCTTCAATCAAATGCAGGTGTGGCCTATATTCGGTCGTTCGCTTCACTGAATCTGAAATAGAGAAAACGCTGTTAACTACCATCGAGGAAAAGTAAAAGTCAGAGCGAATTTCAAATAATTCAAATTTCAGTCTCTGAGAGACGATTTGGGCCTGGCAGCAAGTGCACGGCGGCGGGCACGACATGCGGGTGTGGCGCAAAAAGCAAAAACTGATGTTCTACCCCACCACTTCCCTCTGACGCCTGTCTGTGGCCGGCGGGGCGCGAGGGGCGCTGCACAACCCGACCGGCCAAGTCGCCAAGCCGCGGCTTACCCCGGTCCTCCATTTGTGAAAGTGAAGGACGGATAATCCGTACAAGCAATAACTCTGATGGCTTACAGACAAACATGAGCAATGGTGCGGGAACCTTAGGCAAATCGGAGGAACAGAAACACGTCGGCGAGACAATAAGCCCTGGACGCGAGGAGCGAGAAACCGCCCTTAAGCCCTCAGGGAAAAGAGGGGAATGTCCGTGACGGCCGTCGAGGAGGCGCGTCCTTCGTGAGCCGACTCGATAAGCGAGA
>NC_091554.1:25855624-25858124 GCF_042767895.1 Penaeus vannamei
GCCAAGCGTGAGTATGAGCATAGGTTCTCGCAGCCTGCAATCCCCGTGCCAGTTCGTCTCATGTGATGCACTTAGATTTATGCTGGGACTCGAGCTAAGCGGTCGAAAAGGTAGACATGAATCGGTGAATGTTTGTCGTTATTCATGTAAATTTACGCGAATACATATTTTTTATATTCTTTCTGTTTATGTTTAACCACCAGTAGAACCTCTGTATGAAAGTAAATTAGACTTGAAGTTCCTGCTCCCGCGCTGACACGCTAATGGAAAGTCAGCCAAATAGCTTGTGAGCCTGACTAACGTGTTCCGGCGGCGAGGCCGACGTGGCGACACCACTTTCCCCGCCCCGCGCGCCGAAGGGGCCGGCCGAGACCACCGCTAATGCGTCTTAATTAATTCGGTGCCTGATACCGCGCCCGCACACAACAACCTCTCCCGCCGCCGCCGTTATCGCTCACGCGAGGCGCCTCCGTGCTTCCTCGCGGGGAAAGTGCGAGACCGTTCTTGGCGGGTAATTATTCGGGGCGTCTGCAGTGATGCGAGGGAGGAGGAGGCCGGCGGGACACGGGCGGGCACTCGCGGGCGGGCGCTAGGCGGAGGGAGGCGGAGGGACAGGGAGGGATGGCCATTCCGAGAAAGACGTACAGAAACACACACACACACACACACACACACACACACACACACACACACACACACAGAGAGAGAGAGAGAGAGAGAGAGAGAGAGAGAGAGAGAGAGAGAGAGAGAGAGAGAGAGAGAGAGAGAGAGAGAGAGAGAGAGAGAGAGAGAGAGAGAGAGAATAAACTAAAACTTGAAAAGCCATCGCCCAGAGCCACCCGCCCACGGGGCAGTTCGAGACGACCTTCCCCGACGCAAGTGGGTACTTCGCGTCAGCCGCCCTGTGGTATTGGATGAAAACTGCTCCAGATACCGGAGACTGGTGGGAAGGCCAGGCGTCTGTCGCAAGGGGTCCGGGGCGGCGACAGGAAAAGTCACATGGCCGATTCTCGCGTCGATAGGACGAGGATTTCGACCTTCCGCACCCCGGCTGGATAGTAAAGAGTCGCGTGTCCCTGTCGGGGGAGCGGAGGCCAGATTGTGCTCCTCTCTGTAGGACTTACGTCAAGCTATGTCAAAGGCACAGAGCGGGAGCCTGAAGCAAGAAGAGCTCTTTGTAATCAGGAAGAGCACGGGTTGAGACGCCCTTTGGCCGTGATTAGTTCCACCATCATTATCATCATCATCATCATCATCATCATCATCATCATCATCATCATCATCATCATCATCATCATCAATCATTATCATCATCATCATCAATCATTATCATCATCATCATCATCAATCATCATCAATCATCACCACCATCAATCATCATCATCAATCATCATCATCAATCATCATCATTAATCATCATCATCAAGAGAGAGAGAGAGAGAGAGAGAGAGAGAGAGAGAGAGAGAGAGAGAGAGAGAGAGAGAGAGAGAGAGAGAGAGAGAGAGAGAGAGAGAGAGAGAGAGAGAGAGAGAGAGAGAGAGAGAGGGAGGGGGGGGGAGCGCAGGAGAAGGGAAGAGAAAGGAGAAAATGAAGGAGAGAAACAGGAGGGGGAAGAGAGAAGGGGAGGGGGAGAAGCCGAGAGAGCGCAGGCGAAGACGTTATCTTCTTCGGCAATTTGCGGTTCCAACTGCGCCTCTCCTTCCCACGTAAGCTTACACTAGTTCGCGTCATCCTGCAGCGCCGACCTTTGACTTGGCCGCTTTGGCGTCGCCTCGCCGTGCCAGGATGATAACTTCTTCCTGCTGATAATAACTTTCGAGCACGCTGCTGTATTTTTACTCTGGAGTTCCTCGCTAATATATGTATTTTTTTATTTATATTATCTATGTTTTTTTCAAATAATTTTCCCGTGATATGTATGTGTCTTCCGGCCGCACCATTCCGCGATACCAGATGTCACCAGGAACAGCTGATAGGATCTTTGGCGTTATCAGGAGGTCGTGATGTGCTCTGACGGAGACCTAACGAAGAGGCGCTCACAGGTGCGGGCGCCTGTGCTGGGTGGCGTGTCTGCAGGTGGGCGGAGGTCGTATCATACTGTTATGTATAAGTGAATACCAGGTCTTTATGCTGCACTTTCATGGCAGGAGAAAATACCTTGATCATAACACGAGCGCGATCCAGTAGCGTAGAAATGCAGTTATAAAAATTCTAATATCAAACCCAGAAAGCCGCCCTTTCTCCCTTCTCTCTCTCTCTCTCTCTCTCTGGAATGCCCGGCTCGAAGGCGCGATTCATGCAGAGGCCAGACGGAAGCAGCAAAGCCTTGGAATGTAAAGCAGCGCATGATATCGATGGCGCTGTCACTCACTCATCCGAACCGCTGTTCCTGCTGCTGCGAGAGAAACATTTCTGCGGAGGAAGGCTCCCAGCCGCGCCCGCACGTCGAGAGCCGTAATTGATTTCAGGCTCTGAGCCATTACTCCTCATGAGGCGCGGG
>NC_091554.1:25865624-25868124 GCF_042767895.1 Penaeus vannamei
TGTGTGTGTGTGTGTGTGTGTGTGTGTGTGTGTGTGTGTGTGTGTGTGTGTGTGTGTGTGTGTGTGTGTGTCCATGTCCATGTCCGTGTCTTTCTGTCTCTGTGTATGTACATGGGCATATACAAATTGTGTGCGTGTATACATTCTCACGGGCAAACAAATTGACATAAGGCCAGAAAGACGGGCATATTTGGTTACACTCATACATTTAATTTGATATTGATGGTATTTAAGTAAGCATAAGCAGTTTAGCCGTTTGTGTTCATCTGTGTTAGTAACCAGCCTAACAAAAGGACGAAGGGGCGAGAATGAGAGGTGTTAGTACTTTGTTCAGGCGATGACGGTATGAATGAATGAGCGTAGTTGTGGGCTGATGTGTTGTGATTGTCTCAGTCAGTGTGTGGTTCTTTTCAGTAGATTCCCGCCCATGCATGTATTCTTCGTAGACGCCATCGTAAATCCTCCGGCTTGCATGTTTTGGCTACATCATCATTTGTTCAGCTGCCGATTCCCTTTCCATGTGGATACGCAAGATACGCAGAATTAGAAATACTGGAATATCGTGCAAAACCTGTATCGGAAGCGGGAGTACGTGCGAGCGGTGGCGCCGGCGAGCGAAACGTTGCGGAAAGTTTCGGCGGGAGGAGTTTGACGGCCAGGCAGGCAGTGAGCCACCGCGTGTACCTGTCTCCCCGCGTCAGTGGCGGACGGTGGTTGATGGTGCTCGGCTCCTGGAGAGAGAGTCGTCGTCGTGCGTGAGTCGTACACGCAGTGCTTCCGTAGGCGGCGCTGCTCTCGTGTATCCGTGTGTGTGCCCGTGTTCCGCGTGTATTTGGTGCTTCTCCCATACAAGCCGTGGCCGCCTTTACCGTGTATGTGCCACGTGTTCGCAGCATTATTCGCTGTCTTTGTATAGACGTATAGAGGTGTGTGTTGACTGTGCGAACGTTCCTTGAATTAAATCTCACAGTCATGCAGTTCAGGAAAGTATGTACTGCGTACCAGAGTTTTATATGAATAGGAAATCAGATTATGGTTATAAACAAAAAGAACTCTAGTGATACGTGAAAAAATATTGCATGAGAACACTAGAATCAGGTGTGATATATCAGATCATGGCTGTGTAAACGACTGAAAATGGAGTTGATTCGGTCCCGCAATTGCAAGAATTTTTGTCGGTGTGTCCTGCTTGTGTGTGTGGCATCTTGCAAAGTGGCGTCTGCGATTCCTGGCACTAACTCATCAGCCCGGCTAGCTCAGAGGTTAGAGCATGAGACTGCCATCTCAGTGTCGTGGGTTCGAGCCCCACGCTGGGCACGAGGCACTGACAGCTGTACCCTGATTTACATGATCTGACCCTGTACTAATACTCGAGCCTGACCCAGCTTGGGGTGTGTGGGACGTGACCCGTGTTGGCCACAGTGCCAAGGGGCTTTCAGGCTGCGTCTCATCTGAGTGTCGTCAGTGTGCTCACGTCCTCACGAGTGGCCTGTGGTGTGACCGTTGCTTCGTCCTTGTCTGTATAAGAAATGATGTGTATAGTATTTTTTGTTTCTGATTGACTGATGCATTATTTATTTGCGCTTACAATTATCTTTCTTTGAAAATCAATAGTCTGTTTAGTGTTTTCTATGGGCTAGTATTCTCGCTTTTTGTAAATGAGATTGTTCTTTTATCGTTGGACTGAATGATAAAAAGTATTAATTTGTGAGAACTAAAACTTAATTGAAGGGCAGTGTTTTAATATGTGTTGTAATAATAACTAATCGCTCCGTGATTGTCTCTGATAGATGTAGTTATCACTGGATTAACAACGTAATGGTGACCTCAGATCTCTTTATGGTAGGCTAATGATCTGTCCAATAGCAGTACAGTTCAACTTTCACTGCTTCTCTAGCAGGATTCTGATGATAGAACCACTCTCTGTAGTGCTATTCCAATTAAATATTTCGTGTTGTGAAATTCAGAAGGCAATCTAACTGCTGTCGACAAGGGTTTATCGCCGGTGATTCATGATGAGAACATCGCTGTAGACGGTGACGTAGCGATTGGGATTAGTTTTTCATTCCAGCTGATGGCTGCATCAGTACTTACGTTTGGATTATTTAACGTTTAACCATATCGTGGTGTGCAAATCCAAAGCAAGAGTGGTTGGGAAAAAAAGTAACTGTAACTATCCTCATTTTGCCTTGATATGCTGGATGGCGTCCCGGGAGAGCATGGGCCTGGCATCAGTAGATTAAAAATGTAAACCTTAGAGCAACTTTCACCCTCAGCTCGCAATCACACTTGGTGATCATAGTCATTCGCATAAAGTTCTAACTGATAAATTGGCGTCTGTAAAGTGAGGATAGGCCTGAGTCATAAGCGTTTCTGTGTTGGTTTAGTTTCTCGGGAGCTTGTCTTTTGGGTGTATGAATGGATGGTATCATGGGTGAGCCGGGGGAGTAGTTTGCTTGATTTTGAGCAGGCTTGTTTACGCGTTTTCAAAAAGTAAACG
>NC_091554.1:25873124-25875624 GCF_042767895.1 Penaeus vannamei
CTCTCTCTCTCTCTCTCTCTCTCTCTCTCTCTCTCTCTCTCTCTCTCTCTCTCTCTCTCTCTCTCTCTCTCTCTCTCTCTTTCCTCCCTCTCTCTCTCTCTATCTGTCCAATCTACCTCTATCTCTCTCTCCTATCTATCTCCCCTCCACTCCCTCCCTCTATCTCCCCTCCCTCCCTCCCTCTATCCCTCCTCCTCCCTTCCCCTCCCTCTATCCCTCCTCCTCCCTTCCCCTCCCTCTATCCCTCCTCCTCCCTTCCCCTCCCTCCTTTCCCCTACCCTTTCTCTACCTCTTCTGGCTCGGTGCCCTTGCATGTGGCCTGCGCCGTCACGCCCGCCCTTCGGGAGCGCTCCGACTGCGGGTCGGTCGTCGCGGGCGTGAGAGACCCTCTTTGCCGATAACAACAACAGGCGCCGATGGTAAATCATGCGGCGACCTTGTGCGTATCGTCGGCGAGGCCTTCGCGCGCCGGGATGTGACTGAAGGCTTTCTTTGTCCCGGCGTTTTTTGTCATTGCGCGCAGGTTTTGTTTATCTTTATATTGTTTGAAGAGGGCTTTGTTTTGGGGGTTATTTCATGGGTTGAAGAAGACATCAGCAGATTGGGTATTGTTAAGAAAGGATAGTGGGGTCTCCCTTCCCTCACCATCTCTCTCTCTCTCTCTCTCTCTCTCTCTCTCTCTCTCTCTCTCTCTCTCTCTCTCTCTCTTCTCTTCTCTTCTCTTCTCCTCTCCTCTCCTCTCCTCTCCTGTCCTCTCTTCTCTTCTCTTCTCTTCTCTTCTCTTCTCTTCTCTTCTCTTCTCTTCTCTTCTTCTTCTTCTTCTTCTTCTTCTTCTTCTTCTTCTTCTTCTTCTTCTTCTTCTTCTTCTTCTTCTCTTCTCTTCTCTTCCTCTTCTTCTTCTCTTCTCTTCTTCTTCTCTTCTCTCTCTTCTTCTTCTTCTTCTCTTCTCTTCTCTTCTGCTTCGTTTCTCTTCTGCTACGTTTCTCTTCTCTTCTCTTCTCTTCTCTTCTCTTCTCTTCTCTTCTCTTCTCTTCTCTCTCTTCTCTTCTCTTCTCTTCTCTTCTCTTCTCTTCTCTTCTCTTCTCTCTCAGTTGAACATAAAGACTCATTTTCCTTTCTGTACAATTATTTTTGCTCTGCTTTCCTTGCAGCGAGTACAACAATTTGCCAATGAATTCACACGTAACAGGAAACAGTTGGGGAAATCACGTTTTTAATGGAAAGTAAGTTACCTAACTTTTTTTTTTTTAATTGTCAGGACCGTGAAATGTTAAAACGTGTAGGATGAAATTGAATCTTGTGGCGGAAGTGCATTAAGTTTCTCACAGATCTAGTGGAAAAAATGCGAGTTTCACGCCAGTCACGGTCGTGGCGGAGACCGTCGTCCCGTGCTGCCGGCCGTGGCGTAAGGCAGAGGCCGGGGCGTTCGTCCGGCCTCCTCCCTCGAGGCGCCCCTCCTGCCGGCTCGTCCTGCGCTCGCCCCGCGCTCGCCCCGGGCCCGAAGGCTGAGGCTGCCGCGGGGATTTGATAGGATCCTTGGCATTACGGGGATGGCGAGGGGATTATGCTGAAGATTCTAACATCAGGAAGAGCGATTATAACAATGGGCGATATTTTGGCTGAAACGACGCTGATAATGATGTGGCTGATGATGATGATGGCGACAGTAGAAATTTTAGGGGAAATCTAGAAATCATATACTTTTATTTTATGTGAAACTGCCTCCTGAAGAGATTAGCATTGTTGGTGGTTGTAGTTATAATAGGTCATTGTTTTATCACTTATCTTGAGTTTACTTCTTGAATTTCATTGTCTTCATTGTTCTTCCTCTTCGGCATTGTCTTCTTTTTTGTTGTCTTCTCGCGTTTCCATCAAGGCCAGAGAGTTCTCCTCCTCCTCCTCCTCCTCCTGCTCCTCCTCCTGCTCCTCCTCCTCCAAGGCCTGTCCTGCGCTCCCTGACCCTCCGGACGCCTGCGATCAGAGGAACCTCAGCGTCCCTCCCACAGCGCCCGTGTATTGAACGCTGGCACGGTGTCCTCGTCCCACGTCTCCGCGTCCTGCTGTCACGGGATTCCCACACTACGTTATGTCCTCCGGTGCTGAGAAAGGGGCCGGGTCCACCTTGACGAGTCTTAATTTCCTCGTGGCTGGCTGCCCCCCTTTTCGGGAGGATTATGTTCCGCAGAAGTGTCTGCTCGGTGACTCTCATTCTGATGCTTTTTCTGAGGAGTTTGCCCGTCGTTCTGTATTTTATTTTTCCGTATTTTTTAGTACTTTTATTGTTTTTCTTTTTCTTCCTTTTTCCTGATCGAAAAGGGCTTTTCCCCTGCGTATCCTTCACGTCATATATTCTGTTTTAATGTTGATAGTACTGACAGCTAGTAGAGTAATCATATCTGATGTTATGTATCATTGATAATTTGTTTATTTTTCTTCTGCTTCCTGCCTTCTGCACTGAGCTCAGTACTTTATATTCCAGCTCATTTTCCTTTTTTTCATT
>NC_091554.1:25885624-25891444 GCF_042767895.1 Penaeus vannamei
CCACCCTTCCTGCGCCGGCTCTCCCCTCCTACCTCCCCTAACCCCCGCCCCGGTGTTCACGCCTCAAGTAGCTCCTCCAGCTCTCTTTGTCGCTCCAACGTGCGGCTCCTGCCAGTGTGCCCCTCCCCCCTCGTCACTCCTTCCACACTTACTGTAGACTCAGCCCCCTCCCTCGCTTCTTCGCCCACGCTTCTCCCATTGTTTATCTATCTACCCCCCCTCTCTCTCTCTCTCTCTCTCTCTCTCTCTCTCTCTCTCTCTCTCTCTCTCTCTCTCTCTCTCTCTCTCTCTCTCTCTCTCTCTCTCTCTCTCTCTCTCTCTCTCTCTCTCTCTCAGGGAAATGTGAGTCTTTATACTGTATATGGTTGTGTAAATGCAATACATTTATCTACGTATATACGTGCGTGTTTGCATTGTATTTGCATAAATCATGTAAATTTGGAGAAAGCAGCTTCAGCATCACCTTAAGATTTTCTCAGTGAGTCGTAAAATTCATAGCCCAGATGTGAATATGGAAAAACGTAAACACTTGGGCTAATATGTAGGCCAATGTGACATTGCCTTCGAGGCTCAGATATCCCACGTTCTAAAATCTCTGCACTAATTTCTTTGTTCGTGTTTAGGCAGAAATGGTTCATGTTTTTCTGATAAAAAAACAGATGGTTTGAAGCTGTTTAAAAGATTTGTCTAACTGCAGTCCATAGCTCTTCCCTTTAAGAAAGGAGCATAGCATTAAGTAACAAATAATAAGAATAAAAAAGGCGGAATAGGGCAGCTTTAGTTGCGAGTGAACTTCGTGTTTCGCCTCGATGCAGATGGCTTGGCGCGAGCCACTTCTTGCAAGCACGCTTTGCTCGAGTTCCAGCAAGTCTCGGCTACCGTCTTGCCTGCGACGAGGCGGCTTAGCTGCGCGGCCGGGAGAAGCCGCTAAGCAGCCGTTTCCGACGCGGCGGCGTGTGCGATGTGGTTTCCTTCGGGTCCGGCAGCCGCGGCCCGCACGACACCGCCTTTTACGAGTCCTGGATCGTTTCTAGAGGAGCCACGAGACGAGCGGCTCTCCGGGAAGGGCGTAGCAATTGCCTAAGTCGACGTGCATTCTGGAGATGGCATGAGGATGCTTGCAAGGAAAGGTTGCAGGAATAGGAGCCGGCCGGGTCGGATTAAGGGAAGCTAACGCCATTTTGATACGCGCGCGCGCTTAATTTTTTACTACAATTATTGGCAGTAATAGTTATTTTAATATTGCTATTATGTTACTGTGTAGCTTTTGTCCATTTTGATTCGCGCCCTTATCGCTCTCTAAAATGAGTGCAACCGGCGGACTCTTACGTAACAGCTGAGAAGACTGTGGAGTCTTGTTTGGTATCACATGGCATGAGCTTCCCACGCGCTAGAAGGCCTAACCGGCCAACCCCGTGGGCGCATACTCTTCGGATGCCGCGACGCTGTCACTCACTCACTCCTTAGATTCTCATTCAGTCACACGCGCGCGCGCGCGCACACACACACACACACACACACACACACACACACACACACACACACACACACACACACACACACACACACACACACACACACACACACACACACACACACACACACACACATACATACATATTTATATACATATTCGTGTGTTTTCTTGTCCTCCACTTCGTTATTCCTGCTGCAGTCTGATCGTCATGTACGTATTTGTATGTATTACATACGTATTTGTATGTAAATAGGCAGTTTATATATCCATGTATGTGTATATGTGTCATTTGATTGAATAATGAGCCGGCCTTCCCTGGCTCGTGCCGCCCTCCCTCTCACTCTGACTGACTCGGCCCTTCGTCGCTAACCGCAGCCTATAATCTGGAGGTCCAAATGGCAGTGATACGAATTAATCCGGGAAACCATAGTGGGCGGGCGCAGCGGGCAAGGACACGCCCACGCTGGCCAGGGGGGTTATGGGGAGGGGGAGGAGCGGTCATCTGAAGGTCCGCAATGCACGGGAAAGCTTCATTACGGCCCTTCGGTGTATGTGTGTGTGGGGGGGGGGGGGCGGTCTGAGGTCTACCCGAAGGGGCGAAGGAGGAGGAGGGGGCCCCGGGGTCCGCGTCAGGCTTAGAGGCCTGCTTGATTGGTGGCTTTGGCGTTGCCTTGTCTGCTGTCGCTGGCGGCGGAGACGTATATATCATTATCAGCATGTATGATTCGGCTCTGTGCGCAAACACAAACACACACGCGCGCGCGCGCGCACACACACACACACACACACACACACACACACACACACACACACACACACACACACACACACACACACACACACACACACACACACACACACACACACACACACACATACACTCACCTATATATAGAGAGAGAGACACTGAGAGGTTGATAGATAGACAGACAAATAGACAGCTCGCCCTCGCCGCTCTCCCCCTCGTTTCTGGCGGGAATGACTTGGTCTCAAGTGATTGTGTCCGGGCGGGTTTATTATGCATCACAATCAATGTTCCGATGATCCGAAATGCTAATGATGCGGCTAATGCATGGCTGCGCTGGGTCGGGTGCTGTGGGGGCGAGTGCCAGGCGCAAGGGCCATGGTCTGTGGGATCTTTCGCTTTAGCCCCCCCCCCCCTCTCTCTCTCTCTCTCTCTCTCTCTCTCTCTCTCTCTCTCTCTCTCTCTCTCTCTCTCTCTCTCTCTCTCTCTCTCTCTCTCTCTCTCTCTCTCTCTCTCTCTCTCTCTCTCTCTCTCTCTCTCTCTCTGTCTCTCTCTCTCTCTCTCTCTCTCTCTCTCTCTCTCTCTCATGTATAATAATAATAATATGTATATGTGTATGTGTGTATACATGTGTATTAAATATGTGTAAATAATATATAATATAATAATAAAAATATAATAATATATTAAAAAAAAAAATATGTATACAACCAATAATATATTACATATTATTATTATTATGTATATGTGTATGTATATGTGCATGTGTGTGTGTGTATATGTGTGTATGTGTATGTATATGTGTGTATATGTATGTGTAATTATTGTATTTATTACTTATTATTAAATAATAATAAATAAAAATAAAATATTATTGAAAAATGTAGCTTAAAGTAGGGAAAAATACATGTGTGTGTGTGTGTGTGTGTGTATGTGTGTGTGTGTATGTATGTGTATTTGTTGTGTTATTGTATTGTGTGTGTGTGTGTGTGTGTGTGTGTGTGTGTGTGTACGTGTGTGTGTGTGTGTGGCGACGTGACGTGACGTGACGTGACCTGTGCAGTAAACGCATCGCAAAGCGTATGAAATATTAAATAATATGTAAATAATATGTAAACCATAGCGCATGTGGGTATGTAAATGTATGTCGCTCGTTTGCATTCCCGTACCATGTTTCCCATAATTGTCATTTCCCCCCCCCTCTCTTGCTCTCTTTATCTCTACCTCTGCCCCCACTTTGCTCATCTTTGCCATGTCTTCCTTTTCTTTCTCTCTCCTCTGCCTCCTTTCCTCTCAGATTCTCCTCTCCCTTTCCTGGGGCCCTTTCTCCGTCTGTTCTCCCGGCGGCGTGACCGTGCCGCGCCCGCTTTAAGTCTCATCTCCGGTGCCTGCGCTGCACTTGTCGTAAATGGTTAACGTTGTCCGCGCGAGCCGATCCCGAGAGTGGCCGATATATTGGGCGGCGTTCCTCCGGCGAGTGAGGGCGTGGGAGGGCGTGAAATAAAAGACGGGCTGGGGTAGGCTGGCGGGAGAAATGCCGCACGTGATTTGTGTGTGAACGTTGCGGGTTTCTTCATTTTTTTCGGTGGACCTAAAACACACGGACACAAGCACGCATACTCGCATTTCGTGGATAACCTTGCTAATGTCACCGTGACTGAAGGCTTTGGTGATTATCCGATTGTTTACTGCCTCTTGCAGGGTGCGGACAGAAGCCCTGTCATCGGAAGTGTTGCACAAGGGATCAGGGTCGAAATTCCGTTTCACTCGGCAGATTGTTTTTCCTTCTTGTTGAGTGATTAAGAAATGATCATTAGTTGTCTGAATTGCGGTAACTTTTCGTAAAGCTTTACAAAATTTTCTCCACTCCCCCCCCCCCCTCATCTCCTGCCAGCTACCGCCTCCTGCCCGGATTCCGCCCACAGGAAGGGCTGTTGTGATGCCCGACTGCTTGCGAGCTCTTTGTGACGTCACGCGCTGGCCAAGACACCCGTGACTGCATACTGTTTATGTCATTCAATGAAGAAGCGGATGCCGTACGGTGACTGTAACAGGATGGCAGGTGTGACAGGAGTGGAAGAAATATGGTGTATATTTACACAAATATGTTTATATATAGATAATGCATGGATGTATATTCGCACCGACACTCGTGAGAAAGGAAGGATTTGAAGAGGAGTTGGAACGAGGAAAGGGCGAGAAGGAGAATGAAAATGAAGTGGGAAAGCAAGAAGAAAGGATGGAGAAATGGGAGGAGACAGTGACAGAGTTCTCTTTTTTTAATTTTGCCTATCTCCAATTACATTCGTTTTCTCATTCTCATTCTTGATCGTTCGTCCGTTTATCCATTCCAACAATAGGAGCCAGACTTGTGCTACTTCGCATTTCCGATTCCCTTTGGTGTTCCCCTCGCCTTGATGTGCGTCAAGGCACTCATGAGGCACGGGGTAAAAAAATCTACGAATGTTGACTTGAAATTATCGGGATTCCTATGTTGATTCGGGCGGTGCGTGCGAGGAGCTCATGATGTGTACTCATAATGCTCCTCAAATTGAGTAAGTTTAGACCGAGCTTGTTCTCCACCGATTGACATCCGTTAGCCGTGGTTAGGAGTGCGAGAGGGATAGGCAAAGAGCTATGTTAGAGCCTCCAGTTTCTCCCCACCGACGTGCGCCCCTTTTTACATACACCTTCTACCCCCCCCCCCCCCTCTCCTGGTGTTACGAAAGGAGGTAAATATGATGAAACGATGACGCAATGCTTTCCCTGAGTCCACCATATTAAGGATCATTAAGCAGTTAAGGCAGCCAGTTCGTAACGTCCATCCGTCTTGGCTTAATTAATGTTAAGTGGCTGCTCGCCCCCTCCCACACTCGTGCCCCCTCCCCCGAGTCGCCTTTCCCTCCCTCGCGCGCGCTCTCTCGGATGGTTTTTAAAACGGGCGGCGCTGGCTGCTAATGGTGGGAAGGTCCGGCGGTCCTTCCCGCTTGCGCCGAACGCGAGGGCGCCGTCGCACCTCCCGTTACGGAGATTGCTGAGACTGGCACCGGGCGAGCGGCGGCGAGGGGCGAGAAAGCGAGCGGGGAGGTTGAAGTTTGGAGAAGGTTGCCGATGAACGAGAGAGGAAAGGGAAGGAAAGGCAAGGGAGGTGGAGACACGAAGGAGAGAGGGGATGTGCAAAGCGGTGGTCGGAACGAATCATCTTGAGGCCAAAGGTGGAGGACAAGAGAGAGCAGAAGAATCAAAATAAGCCATTAAATGCAGGCTCGAAGAAACCAAGAGGCACTCCCTTTTCCCTCCCCATCACACACACCTTGGTGCGTGTCTGCCGGCCATATCTGCCACTTACCGTCCTTTTTCTTGGGGGGATATCCAAGTGCGGCTGACACCAGTGCGGATGCGGATTATTCGCTTTCCTCACTCTCTTTTCTTCGCACTTACCCCATCTCCCTCGTTCCTAAAAATCTAGCCCCGTTCGCCTTTTCTGTTCATCTGTGCCCTTCCGCCCTTTTTAATTTCATCCTTCCCTTTCTCTTCTTCGCACCCTTTATGTTTCCTTCTTTTCCCTGCTACCCCCCCCCCCCGTCTTATTACAACC
>NC_091554.1:25891944-25894444 GCF_042767895.1 Penaeus vannamei
TATAGTATGTATGTACTGTTCAGACAGTTTTCTGTTCGCTGTCCTGGGCGAGTTGGGAGGCACCCGGCGCCATGAGGGAGGCATTGCTAGTCAGAAGCACGTGCGCGTGAGAAGCAGGAGCAAAGCGGGAAACGCGCGAGAGGAGTTCCTTCAGTCGCGCCCCGAGGATCGCCCCCTGAATGGATCGCGAGTGGCCGGGGCTTCGCAGGCCCGCTGTTTGCACTGCTCCCGCGAAGAGGATTAGGCGCCGTGGAGTGGGGAGTGTACCCTGTGGGGCGGGTTTGGGGGATGGGCGGGAGAGCCGCGTGATTGCCTAGTGTGTTCGATTAATTCCAGGACTCGGAAGATTTTGTTTGATTTGGAGCCGTGACTGTTGTGCGCGGAGGCCTCGAGGGAGGCCGTGTCAAGTTCCCTCGCGCGGTCCCGCTGCTGCGGACTTTGTGCGGGGCGGGGGGGGGGGGGGGTGAATCGATGCAGACGGGAAAAATAAATAAATAAGTTAGGGATTTAAGGAAGAAGTAGACAGATGAGGTGCGAGGCGTTTGATAAAGCACGGAGGAGACGACGGAGAAGGGTTAGACGGCGGGCGGTGAGCGTGCGCGCGCCGCTCCTAATGAAGTACTCTGCCATACTTTAATGGCTTTATCTCCGCGAACTCATTAAGAGGGATTTTGAGAAGAGGATGGGATCTTGAAGGGAGGAATTGAGAGACAAGGAGAATGTGAAAAAGATGTGGGGATGAAAGTGGATGTTGGCTGATTTTTTTTTTCGAGCGAAGGGAGGAATAGGCACTGGGGTCGTGGTCGGGCTCGGGGGCGCGGGAGGGGCGTTCGAGTAGGGAGGGGGGCGGGTCGGGCCGGAAATAGTGGTGATGTTGAGTGAAGAGGAGATGGGAGTATCAAGAGTGTACTCCACGGCTCGATCAATACCGGGGAATGTGTAGCTCTCATGATTATATCCTGGAGAGTCTCAGGTCTTATTACTCGTGGTCGGGCGTGCCGGGTCTGGAGCCGCCGCGAAAACGGATTTTCTCAGCAGGCGCTGCCGCACCACCGCCGCCGTGGCTAGAACGAGCTACCAGGTTTTTATATCCCATCAACGCTGTGGTCTAGGGGCTCTGGGTTCGAATTGCGCGGCTCTTCGGTGAAGCGGACCCGCTCTCGATTTATGGCTGGCTAACAACGCGTCTCCAGGAACAGCGTCAGTGGTAACACCTCGGTAGGGAATGTCATTTAGAACCACTGCAGATGACGGCTTGTTTTAGTAGCAGTTACGATTAGACGCTGAGGTGTTGACACGCCTCGTGGCCGATGAGTGGGAGACATGGCACGCGGGGAGACAAGAGAGGACTTGTCTTAGCACCTCAGGTTTCTGCCTCTCCGACGGGGTTTCTTCTGTAGAAGCTCGCACTTGTGACCTTGACCCGGGGTCGGTACGTTGTTGAAGAGCTGCGACCCAGGGCGATCTGGTTGTTCCTATGCCATGTAATATTCATTAAAAAAAATGCTTGTATATACTCTCATGGGCTCACACATGCAAAAGTTATTCTTCGCGTTTTGTAACGCTTGTGCGATTTTTCAGAGCCTGCAGACATGAATTACTGAGTGCAGTTATAGGTAATAAATTGCAAGCAGTGTTTAGACGCCGATTTGTTTAATACTGATGGTACTTGCGGCTGCCATTGTGTTCAGTTTTTGATCTGTTGAAAAAAAGACAGATATTACACCCTTTTTGATTTATGAAAAGATTTGATATCCTGAAGAGGTATCGCATAAGTGGTGTTTTAGCCGTCTTTGTTAGATTGGGTCGTATTTTGGCTTTAGGAACTGAGTCAGCGTTTCTCTCCCTTTTTGTTCCAGGTGTTTCCTTTTGAATCTCAATTCCGTGTTGTGCGTGCGACGAAAAGGAGACAAAGGTGACTAACAAAAAGAGAAAAGAGGCGGAAAGGCAGAGAAAGTCGCCAGGCGGAGGGAGAGAGAGAGACCGAGGCTTCCAGCTATTTTAAGTTCGGCTTTGGGAATTATTGATGCACTTTTGTTCCCTCGTATATTTCAGGGGCGCGGCGTGGTAATCCTCGTGCTCACAGGCACTGCGATGTCACATGCAGGCATGGCAGTTTATTGTCTGCTCTGCTATACTCATTTACGTGATATAATAGCGTGAAAAGGGAAAGGGAAAGAGAGAAAAGGGAGCCGAGGAAGGAAAGAAAACGCGCCAGCGAGGGAGCGTGAAGCACAGGTGCCACAAAGGCAGCAGGGAGAGACGTTGTGCCTCTGCAGTGCCACGTCATGCCGGCGGTCCAGCGGCACCTTCACCTGGGAACTCGTGTGCTGTTTGGGTACTCGGGAGGGCCGTGAAGGGGAGAGTGGAAATGGAGTTTATTGTTTCATTATTATTCCTTTTCCCAAGCGGCGAGTGCCGTGCCGCCCGCGCACGTCTTAATGGCGAAGCCCTGCGGAGGCAGCGGGGGAAAGCCCAGCTGGAGGATTCACAGCAGGAG
>NC_091554.1:25906944-25908730 GCF_042767895.1 Penaeus vannamei
GGGCGATGACGTCACTCGAGTGCTTGAGGAGGTGACGCCGTGAAGATGACGTGAGTGACAGCCCCTGGCCGGGTGGCAGGAGGAGGGCGATGGCAGGCGGAGTGTGAAGGGAGGCTTGTTGCCAGATGGAGAGAGGATAAGGGTGGAAGGCGTGCTGATAAGGGGGCTGGAGGTGAATAAGGAAGGCATGCTTATAGATGGCAAAAGGATAAGGAGGGAAAGGCTGCTGATAGATAATTAATAAGGATGGAAAGCATGATGGAAATGGGTGGAGGGGAGGATGGAAGGCAACCTGTCAGGGGGACGTAGGATAATGATTGCGGGCATGTTAGATAATGGATAAAGGATAAGGGTGGAAGGCATGTAAACAGAAGACAAACATGGAGATGGAAGGGATGCTGATAAATGGGCAAGGGGTGAGGCGCCGGCGAGGGTGGAGGGGGTGCTGGAGCAGGTACAGGCGTTGCGTCAGGGATTTTATCAGTAATAACCGCACTAATGGCCTTCAGATGTTCGTGGGCTCGGCGGCCAGCCCGTAGCCAAGGCCTTGCGCGTAGCCAGCCAGTTCTGGCTCCCGAAAACATCACGGCCATTGGCTAACTTTTTATGATTTAATTTGGGCCCATCGGGAAACACTTACTTAGTTTTATGTTGATTCCTTTTGTGGTATGCATTACATTTAATCTTGATTTATGCTCCTTTTTATTTATGTTCCTCATACGTGCATTATGAGAATAATCTTATGACGCTGAAATTCTTTGCGAATTAGTGGACTCTTGGAATGAGAAAGTAAGGTGTTTTAAGCATAATCTTTGTTATGTTATTCATGTACTTGAATTTCTCATTCATGTCTTCTAGCCACATTAATTTCAGAGCTTATATCCAATCTGTCATCATAGCGAGGAACGCGAGTGAAGTGATGTTAAAATCTCATCATTTATAATTGTAGAAGAGTATGCAGCGTGTGTGATTAGTGCGGCTTGTAATATATACACGTAATCATGAGTAAATTGGATAATTCCCGAGTGTCCATTTTTAGCATACACGAATCGGGTCTGTATACTGTTTCTCCGTCTCTGGCGCAATGTGTAATAGGCGACGTCGTCCCGAGCATTAGCGGTTACGATGACATGTGTGGCGAGTGTGTGAGCGCCGCCCCGCGCGTTCCCAGGCTTAGGACTTGTCAGGGAAGGCAGCCGCACGCGCGCTGGCCTAGGGAGACCTGCCGCACGCACACGTACTTACCGCTGGGAACTTGGCACACACCACTCGCCCTTCCCTGGCCCTCCGACGGCCCTCCTCACGCCCTTTTACCGGCCTTATTGGCTCCTTCCTCCTGCTGCCCCTTGCCTCTGAACTTTCGATCTTGCTTTCAGCAACGAATGCATTTCTCTTATTTCTTCTCAGTGATTCAGATGCGTCGCCGCCCCCTCTATGTATTGCAAGGCATCATCACTGCGGGTAAAAAATATCCACATCGAAGTTTACGACTCATTCTGCGCTATATTCCTGTTGGCCTTTATGTAATGTATAAAGACTAGTATACGTAATGCCTTAGGAAATACTCAGTGTCACTCTTTAAGTAACGCTGTGTCGCCCCGGTGCCGTTCGGGTGCTCTTGAACTGAGCTTCTGACGCTGCCTAAGGCGAGACAAGGGCGACCGTGATCCGCATGGGGTAACCAGCAGCATCCACATAGTCATCACAAGCCCAAGTATCACGACCATCATGATCATGGTTATCTTCACCAACCCGCTACGACCATGATCATGGCTAGATTCATTAT
>NC_091554.1:25921730-25926730 GCF_042767895.1 Penaeus vannamei
TGTCCTTGTTACCCCATTCAAGACGGAGAATGTCTCAAGACTTTACGTTATTGGACATTTCATGAAAGTGTTATCTGAAAAATGATTTGAAGAATGCGCATATAGCTTTATTTCACTCTCTCTCTCTCTCCTCCCTCCCCCTCCCTTTCCCCCTCCTCCTCCTCTCCTTCCCACTCCCTCTCCCTCCCTCTCGCCTCCCCTGCCGTGTGTCAGATAGACTTGCATACGGGCAAAAAGTTCTTTGAATGCGCAAAACTGTGATTTCCGGGGTAGTGGACGCCTGTCGCGATCGCTGCGGGCTCGTTATGCGCAGTGATTGCCGATTCGCGTTGAGTCATTGTCGCTAATATTCGATGGATGGGAAATTGTGGTGAGATTTCTCGTGTCGCGCCCTTTTTTTGGGCTGCTGAATTTCATTTTCGGAAATATAGATTGTTGAATTGGGACCTACGTATCGATTGTAGAATATATATATATATATATATATATATATATATATATATATATATATATATATATATACATAATATATATATATATACATAATATATATATATACATAATATATATATATATATATATATATATATATATATATATATATATATATATATATATATATATATATTGTATAGATAGATATAGATATATGGGGGGTCACGCGCTTACTTATGAGGAGTGAAGGAATTATTGGATTCGATATGGTTTTTTTATGCGTGAGCCCCTGAGAGGAGCGAGGGTGGCAGCCGTGGTTCGTCTCCTCCGGCGGCAGGACCGAGGCAGCGGCGGCGCGTCCTCTCACTCGCTCGGCAGACTTTCACTCTCTCGGCGGCGGCTGTGATGGGAAGGTTTGCTTTCCTCGGCGTTTCCTGCAGCGACCGAGAGGTTTACTGAAGAGAGAGTCCCTGGGCGTTCAATCGATGCAAGGAGAAACACGTTAAACAATTTTTTTCCCGAGTTTCCTCTCGGTCTCCCATCCTTTCTTTCCTCATACTCCTCCTCCATTGCGTCATGTGTTTGCCGACCCCGAAACTCGCTGACGCAGGATCTTCCTTCACTTGTTCGCCAGCCCCTTTGTAGGCGGCGGCGGAGGCTTGATAAAGACGAAATCCTTGACGAAATAATTTGGTGTTCGGCCCTATAGCGCCGTGTCATCGCTTGGCACGGCCCGTGGATGCTGTGGGGCTGCGATGGCTAAGCTATGCTGCAAGGACCTAGGTTGTTGTGCTGTGAGGACCTGCGCTCTGTTCTGCTGAAGCGGCGCTGGCTCTTTGTTCTACGAGGTCCTGGGCTTTCTGGCTGTGTTGTTCAGCGCTATGCTGTTTGTTTGTGTTGCCTTGTGGTCCGTGACTCAACATTGCCCCGGGCTGCAGCGTGGTCCCGCCTGGTCCGCGCGCCAGTGTGAGCTTAGTTGTCGCTTTTGCGCTGTTTTGGCCGCCTCCGCTGTTTGTCGGATGGTGGGGCTTTGGCATGTTTTCAAACTGTAGTGGGATGATAAACAGAATTCATTTTTACCTACAATGAGGCGTCACCATTATTATCATCAGCATCATTACCACGACATAATAATAATCACCGTCATCAGCGGCATCACAATCATCATCCTCGACTAAACAGTTCCACTGCTGCGAGTCGGCGCGCACTGCCGTGCTTGTGGCGTCCATGATCTTTGCAAGATTTACCTAAACGTTTATGAATAAATAAAATAAAATAAATTAAATACCAGCGATTAAGACACTTAATCATTCTGTAGGTCAATGGGTCAGTCAGTCAGTTGGTCAGCCAACCAGCCAGGTAAAATTAATACGGAAAAAAAATGTGTCGTGTTTGTGTTAGTGTCTTCTGATGGTGCCGTTTCCTTGGCCGGGCGATAATTTGCGGGGGTCATTATCCTTAATTACCTCAGGGGGTGATAGATGGCCACGTGGTCACAAACACTGGCGCTGCCTTGTCGGCCTAAGGGACGGCAATGTTCCGGTTGAGCCTGCGCACATTAGGCCATTAGTCTCTGTTAGATGCGGCGAGGAAGGTCCCAGTGGAGGGTTTACCTCGAGGTTTGTTGCAGGAATAATTGCCACTTGTTGACAGGCATCTCTGATTTACTCCGGAAAATGAGAAGATTATTCAGCTTTCCTAGCCGCGTGTGGGAACCAGTCGCCTGCGACATCCTGAAGTGGCGCCGATGCTCACGGGATAGAAGCTTGGAGAAAAGGATCATGCTTGGTGGCGCATGTGGTGCCTCCCATCGCGGAGGATGCCGAGCAAGACGGAGCCGAAGGAGCGAGGGAAGGGGAGAGAGGGAAGCGCCGCCAGGAATGATTAATGGGCCATTCCGGGACCATTTCCATAACGTTATTGCGAGGGAAAGTGTGGCGAGCGCGCCTTCAAGATGGCGAGAGATCGGTCAAGGCTGGGCCTACCCGAAGTCTAAGTAAATCCACGTCGGGATGATTTATGCGGGGAGTGACACCCTTTCACTGAACTGAAGTTGGATAGGGTGACTGGCTGGATGGATGGTTGACTGTCTGGCTGACAGAAGGAAAGACAGGCAAACAGACAAATAAATAGAAGGACTATTAGATAAAAAGACAGACAAGCAGATAAACGAAAGGCAAACGGACGGACAGACAGACCGGCATTAGATTGACAATAACAGTCTGTTTCGTTGTGAAAAATTCCCTTGAATTATATCCAACTGAAACCAGATTTAATTTGGCCGGAGAAGGTCTTGAGTTGCTCTTTGTCTCCGTCGCCGGAATGGAAATGAAAGGCATGCGCTCGGAACGTTTAATATTGCACGGCCGGGGAGGTTCGTATGCTAATTCCCTCGTCTGGCGTCCGAAAGGCTTTGATATTGTCGTCGGGAGAGATTTCCGCGGCGAATGAGGACGAGGGGACGATCCGTCATCCTCTCCGAAGGGACGCACGAGGGCGCCACAATGGATTCGCTTTTTCCATCGTGATTGGATGACGCTTGGGTTGATAATGATGGGTAGAAGGCGGGATTTTCTTCCCTCTGCCTCCCGCATCTCCTCAACTGATTGATGGGCTCCCCCCGCTTTCTCTACATACATCTTCCCGTCGCGGTCTGCACGCTCGAACTGGGTTACGGGCAACGGGCAAGGGCTTGTGACGCGCGGGGGGTGAGTGAGTGATGGAGATGGATCGCTTACCTTACACTTGGCGGGATGGGTTGGAGGAGACCGCGTATGCAGACAAGGCCGTTTGTGTATGTATGTATGCGCCGCGCAGTGCTTGGCTCTGTCGGATGGCTATATCTAGGTCTGCCCCGCGCTTCGGGTCCCCTCTGCGCCCGTCTACGGTCTTTTCCTTGGTCTGCTGGCCTTCTGCGATGCTCCTGTGTGTGTTTATGTATGCATGTATGTATGCATGTATGCATGCATGTATGTATGTATGTATGTATGTATGTATATATGTATGTATGTATATATGTATGTATGTATGTATGTATGTATATATATATATATATACATATATATATATATACATATATATATACATATATATATATATATATATATATATATATATATATATACATATACATATATATACATATATACACACACACACACACACACACACACACACACACACACACACACACACACTCACACACACACACACACACACACACATATATATATATATATATATATATATATATATATATATATGTGTGTGTGTGTGTGTGTGTGTGTGTGTGTGTATGTGTGTGTGTTTGTATACACACACACACACACACGCACAGGTATATATATATTTATATATATATTTATATATATTATATATATATATATATATATATTTTTATATTTATATTTATATAAATATTTATATATATATATTTATATGTTTATATATTTATATATTTATATATATTTATATATATATTTATATATATATTTATATATATATATTTATATATATATATATATTTATATATATATATATATATATATATATATATATATATATATATATATATATATATATATATATATATATTATGTGCGTGTGTGTGTGCGTGTGCGTGTGTGTATGTGTGCGTGTGTGTATATATATGTATGTTTATACACACAAAGACATGCACTCACACACACACAACATGTATGTACGCTATGTATGTATATGTAAATTATAGTGTGTTTGGGCAGGATACAGTGATGAGTTTTACGGTGGTGACGCCATCACTTGCAGCGTCATCATCGAGGACATGAGGGTTGCACTCTGTGACGTTCCTTGCATGTCTCGGCACTAGATTTGTTTCTTAGTCAGAGTGGCAATAAGGATCTAGTTTTCCTCGCTCAGAATGGCGGTGCTTTACGTGATTGACTGTCCTCAGTAGGAGTGTCGATCCGACTCTCCTCAGGGTGCAGGAAATGCAGTACGCGGGCGCCGATTCCTCAAGGAGAAAGGGGTGAGACAGACGCACTCTCGGGAGAAACACTGAAAATACACTTTGGGCTTCTTCGCTTTCGTGTTATAGGAGTACACTAGCGAATAAAAAGGAGAATTTATTGTCTGGTTGGTGTTCCCGCTGCTGAATACTTCATATGACGGGACTAAAGTTCCATTCCTTGCTGTAGGACTGAGAAAGGTATATTTTAAGTTATTAATGATTGTTTGGTCGAAGCATTGATCGCCGTCTCTCGCCTTCTTTCCTTCTTATTTGACTGACATGCGCCTCGAGCGTGAGGAGAAGGACTGCGTCGACTAGTGTAAGGATCCTCAAGTTGAAGATAGTGTTGCCGTGGTTTTTTTCCGTAAGAAAATGCAAATCCGACCGGCACTGCAGCCGAGGCCTCGTTATTAAGCCACGGGTCGTCTTCGAGACTCCGTCCCGGCCTCCTTCACCGTCCTCCGCCTCCTAGTCGCCATTCCCTTGCGCTGCATTGACTTTTTACCCTCGAATATTATCTCTACACTTCCTTCGGCCCCTTTATTCGCCAAAGGACCATAACTGGCAGTATAACGTG
>NC_091554.1:25931730-25934230 GCF_042767895.1 Penaeus vannamei
CCTTTTTTTTTTTTTTTTTTTTTTTCCTTTTTCCCCCCTTTTTTTTTTTTTTTTTTTTCCCTTTTTTTTTTTTCCCCTTTTTCCCCCTTTTTTTTTCCCTTTTTTTTTTTTTTCCCCCCCCCCCCCCTTTTTTTTTTTTTCCCCCCCTTTTTTTTTTTTCCCCCTTTTTTTTTTTTTTTTTTCCCCTTTTCTTTTTTTTTCCCCCCTTTTTCCCCCCCCCCCTTTCCCCCCCCCCTCCCCCCTTTTTTTTTTTTTTTTCCCCTTTTCCCCCCTTTTTTTCCCCCCCCCTTTCCTTTTTCCCCCCCTCTTCTCTTTAAGGCATCTAATTTTTTTTTCAACTTCGCCTTACTATTTCTTTTCAATGGAGCGCATCGGGAAGCCGAGCGTCCTCCGTGACCCGTGACCTCGCGCGTCGACCGCTCATCCCTCGGGATTGCGTGTGTTTATTTGAACCTCGATGGTGGCCTTTGTTTGTATGCTTTGAGGTTGTGACATTCTTGGTTTGAGGGTTAATTTGCGTATTGTGTAAGTCATTTTTTATGGTTTCTTTTTGGAAATTACGGCAGTATTCACTTTTTTTTATTTAGAGGCTTACATATTTTTATAGAAATATTTTCATTTTATAGGTTTGTATGTATTTATAGTCGAATGCCAAAACACTCTACCGTGTTAATGCTATGGTAGAAAGCACCACAATGCACAAACTAGATTTCACCAAGTCTAGTTTGTATTTTTTTTCCATTTTCTAGTTCGCGCATTCCAGATTTTTCTCTCGTGTATTTTTTTATTTGGAGGTATACAGGTATCTTGAATACTTTTTTCCAGTCAGAAGTCCGCGTGTGTCTCCTCTTTCTGTCACTGCTTCTGACCATCTGGCCCTCGCTTTCTCGCCCCGAGCGCCGCCCCTCGCTTTCTACTGAGCAACCCGAAAAGGAAGTCCTCGCGCGTCCACCGATTGCAGGCGAAAGGTCACGTGACGGCCGCGGGAACGCAGGTCCAGCTGAGCTTTCTAGTGCCAGAAACAACAATGCCCGCCACGGGAGGAATCCTTCGCGTCCAGGGCCTTATGTTTTCTGTGGCCCCTAAATGGGGCGCTGCGACCAATGGAGCGGAAAGGGCCGTGGGATCACGATTAGGAACCGACAGGAGCCACTTTTAATCGACGTGGAATGGGATCGAGCCAGGATCTAGGATGCGTAGGGCCAGGGGGGGGAGGGGGCAGGATTGTTCTGAGGTGAGGGAGTTGGATTCAGAGGGCCTTCCCCGCCCTCCTCGTAGCAGGCGCCGGCAGAGGAGGCGACTTTCTCCTGCTTGGGAACACCTGGCGACGCCACCTGGTCGTGATAGCCGTTATCGCGGCTCATGGCGCCCGCCGAGTCCTCTCAGGTGTGTTTGGGGGCGTCTGTTTACTTTTCACGCCTTTAATACCCTTTCGCTTCCTCTTCGATGTCCATATCCTCTCTCTCTCTCTCTCTCTCTCTCTCTCTCTCTCTCTCTCTCTCTCTCTCTGTTATTAACTTCTCTCTCTCTCTCTCTCTCTCTCTCTCTCTCTCTCTCTCTCTCTCTTTCCTTTCTCTTTCTCTCTCTCCTTTCTCTCTCTCTTTCCTTTCTCACTGTCTCCCCCTCTTTCCTTTCTCTCTGTCTCTCTCTCTTTCCTTTCTCTCTCTCGCTCTTTTCCCTTTCCCCCCCCCCCTCTCTCTCTTTCCTTTTCCCCCTCTCTCTATATGTGCCAAACATATATATATATATTTTATTTTTTTATATAGACATATATATATACAAACAACATATATATATAAACAAACAATAGCCATATGTATATATATGTATTTTTCTCTCTGTTTCTCTCTCTTTCCTTTCTCTCTCTCTCCCTCTCTTTCCTTTTCTCTCTCTCTCTCTCTCTCTCTCTCTCTCTCTCTCTCTCTCTCTCTCTCTCTCTCTCTCTCTCTCTCTCTCTCTCTCTCTCTCTCTCTCTCTCTCTCTCTCTGCCTGTGTCTCTACCTTTATGTAAACGTGCATTAGTGTGACAAGACGTAGCCACGTTGTGTGAATGAACGGAAACGCTATCGCGATGCTGTGCGTGTCTATGTATCCTTTCTCTCTGTCTCTCTCTTTCTTTTCTCTCTCTCTCTTTCAACTTTTTTTCTCTCTGTCTCTCTATCTTTCCTTTCTCTCTCCCTCTCCCCCCCTCTCTCTCCCTCTCTCTCTCTCTCTCTCTCTCTCTCTCTCTCTCTCTCTCTCTCTCTCTCTCTCTCTCTCTCTCTCTCTCTCTCTCTCTCGTTCGCAAAGAGCGGTAGCCGTAGGGGGAGGGGGGAGGGAGTGAAGGGTGTCGCGCAAAGAGCGGTAGCCGTAGGGAGGGAGGGAGGAAAGTAATCGCCTCCGCCGTGGAGAGAAAGTGTCGCCGGGGGCCGCTCTCCGTGACACTCTCACCAGGATCTCCCAAGAGCGTGAGTCGAGCCGGGGCTTTCAGGGGGGGTGGGAGGTGGAGGGGGAGGCCAGA
>NC_091554.1:25941730-25949230 GCF_042767895.1 Penaeus vannamei
ACGCGCCTCAGGGGAACATCCCGGAATTAGCTATGTGTTGCATTGCAGGATAGATGGCGTTTTTGTTTTTCTTGCGGTGGGAGCTAGGGCATTAAGGAAGGGGGGAGGAGCGACATTCCGCTAGGGTGTTTTTAGCCTCCCTCCTCCCTCCCTACCCCTTCCCCCCCTCCTCCACCACCTCCTCCTCCTCCTCCTCATCCTCCTCCTCCACCTCCTCTTCCCTCCTCCTCCTCCTCCTCCTCCTCCTCCTCCTCCTCCCTCCATCCTCCTCTTCCTTCCCCTTCCCCTTCCCCTTCCCCTTCCCTCTTTCCCCTCCCCTCTCTACCCCTCCCCCTCCCTTCCCCCTCCCCCTCCCTTCTCTACTCCTCCTCTTCCCTTCCCCCTCCCCTCTCTATCCCTCCTCCTCCTTCTCCTTCTCCCCTTCCCCTTTCCCCTTCCCCTTCTCCCTTCCCTTTTCCCCTTTCCCCTTTCCCTTTCCCCGCCCCCTACCCCTCCTCCTCCTCCTCCTCCTCCTCCCCCTCCTCCTTCTCCTTCTCCCCTTCACATTCCCCCTTCTCCTCCTCCTCCTCCTTATTCTTATTTCTCCTTTCCTTCCCCCTCCCCCTCCCCCTCCTCCTCCTCCCCTCCTCCTCCTCCTCCTCCTCTTCCTCCTCCCCCTCCTCCTTCTCCTTCTCCTCCCCCTCCTCCTCCTCCTCCATATATCGTTTTGGGAAGCAACCAAGGCTGCTCAGCTGGGAGGAAGCTGGTGATTATCTCGATTTACTCTTACTGTCGTAGAGTAAGAGCGCGAGGGGGGGGGGGCGAGTAGGGCTTTATCTTTAAGGGGGGGATGGGAGGGAGGTGGAATATGCATTCTGGGAAGCGACAAGAGAAGGAAGGAGAACTAGTTAGAGAGAGGGGAGGGGAGAAAAGGGTTCAGAGGAAAAATATACGTAGAGAAAGAAACCGCGAGAGGGAGGAGAAGAGGAAGAGACCCCGCCCCCCCATTGTTTCGCAGGGAGCCAAAAGGGCGTGCGCCCTCCTATCCCGGAATGTCCTTTATGTTCGCTCGCGGCGACAAAAACGTCCCAAAGAACCTGGGAAGCTCAAAAGGACAGCTGTCAGCGCCGGTGTCATCTCGCGCCTTTTGCGGATTTTGCAGCAAAGGCGGGAGGAGTTTGTTTTTAATCTCGCGTGACAATCCCCAGCATCCCCGCCCCCGAGAGCCATCCGTCGCGTGTGGGGCCTCCCCCTGGGCTGCGCGGCTCTCTTGGCACGGGCCGTGTGGATGCCGGCGCTCGCATCACGGACCTGATGCCGTCGAGCGGCTATGCGCCCCGTCAGCGCCTCCTCCGGAGCCGTGATGCGTCTGTGGGAAGTGGCGACGCGATGGCGAGCGGCGCCGGGGAAGGGAGGTCCTGCTTGCTTTGTGCGGCGCGGGAGGGAAACAGCCAAGGTCGCCTCGCCCACGCTTCCCGCGCCCGTGACGAGATTGGCTTTTTAGGGGAGGTTATCTTTCATTCCGCAAACGGGGGGATGAAGTCAGGCTGAAGGAATGTCTTCTGGCTTGGATGACGCGGGCGGGTTGCTGCGGGCGGACGTGTATGGCCGCCCTTTGCCCGTGTTGCTTGGAGCGCCTTTCGCATGCGGATGAGCGGGGGCGCCGACAGCCATTAATTCGCGTCAGTGAAATACTCGGCCCTCCGTGTAGCCATTAGGCGGAATGACGGCGCTTCCACGGGCGGATGTTTACAAGGTTTAACAACGGGCCTGTGCGGCGGGCGGCGGGAAGGACGGGCAGAGCATGGGCGCAATTAGACGGCGATTAGCTACTAAATAATTTGGAATTCGATGCATGGGATGGCTGATAAAATCAGTCGCCAGCTAACACGTATATGCGCGAGCGCACACGCATACGCATACGCACACACGCACGCACATACACACACACACACACACACGTACGCACGCACTTTCACGCACGCACGCACGCACGCACGCACGCACGCACACGCACACGCACACGCACACACACACACACACACACACACACACACACACACACACACACACACACACACACACACACACACACACACACACACACACACACACACACACACACACACACACATACACACATACACACACACAAACAAACACACGCACACACGAACACGCACACACACACTAAGAAATCTGTTGCGTGTTTTTGTAGCAGGTGATATATGGTTGAACGATGGTCGGGCTTTCTCATAGTTTACTCAAGGTCGAGTTTTTCCTTTCGTGATGCTATAAGAAAGACGTTAACGTGGATTGTGGGATGATATTATCTTCTTGCGAGTACCATTTTTCGCGGCGCTGGACGCGGAGCAGCTGCTCGCTGGAGAGCGCCGTTGCTTGCGCCGATGAACGTCCCCCGAGGGCCTTCTCGGGGGCCTTCGCAGACCTCTTCTCTGGCGCAGTTCATCGTCGCCCCTCTGGCGAAGGAAGAGTAAGGGAGGCAGTGCTCTCCCTGTGCCTCCCATGCGTACGTATGATTAGGAGCCAGAGCGAGGAGCCTCCGATAAGGTCCCAGGTGAAAGGGGGCGTTGCCCTTTCGGATGGGGCGTGGCCGCCTTGGTCCACCTCCCTAAGCGAACGTCATCATATATCTCTGCAATCCTGCAATCAGTATCGATATTAAAAGTCGTTGGTAAATGCTGTTGTTTTAGTTTCTTCTCATTTCCCTTTACTTTTAAGCGCCTTTCGTTCTTTGTGAACACGTTTAATTAAAAAAGAATGTTAGAGAATTATCAAGAATCGATTTTTAAGGAGCGGGGCTGCTGCAAAAAACGAATTGGCTTTTGTGTACGTAGGGGTCGAAGGTCAGCATTCCTTATCGCCGTAAGTAAACACATCTACCAATATCATTACTTTCACTGACTGTAGTATATGGTAAGGCCATTGCACATTGCAATTGCCTTACCAGATAATGAAGATCATTTGTATTACCTTCTTTTCATATGTGAAAGGAGGATATTGCGTTCGGGAAAGCTATTATTTTTTGTCTAATTTTGCTGATAATTACAATTAAGATTGGACCTTTTTAAATTAAGAATGAGACAGAATTGTTAAGAATCCTTTGTGGTTCATAAAGTCGAGGGACAACAGTGGCTTGGTCGCGGCCGGGGTGGATGCCCTGCTTGATCATTATGCAAATAGCGAGGACGCGCATTCTGCGGCGCCGAGCCTCTTCCAGGGCCTTGGGAGGCGTAGGCTGCCGCGCCTCCCGCCTCGCCTTTCCCTCATCACGTATTCATAACCTGTACAGGCGGAGGGTTTGTTCCCTGCACGGCTATTTAACACGTATCTGTGCCGCCTCATTATCCGCGCCAGGCCTTTCATCATTATTATAGATAGTTAATAGTATTGCAAGTAAGACGGGGATTGCTGGCCTCTCGTCGGGGCCAGGGAGACCGCCAAGACTTTCAAAGGGTGAGGCGCGGCTCCCTTACGCTGCTAGCAAGGGCTGCACGCCCTTAGGTGGGGCGGTTTGTGTCAGAGGGAGAGGGAGAAAGAGAGGGGGGGTAGGTAAGGGGGGGAAGTAAGACGGGTAGCCAGAGAGAGAAAGAGAGAGAAACAGAGAGAGAGAGAGAATGAGAAATGGGAGAGAGAAAGACAGAGAGAAACAGAGAAAGAGAGAGAGAGAGGAAAGAGGAAGAAGAAGAAAGAGAAGGAAAGGGGGAAGGAGAGAGAGAGGAAGAAGAGGAAGAGGAAGAGAGAGAGAGGAAAGAAGGAAAGAAGAGGGAGAGGAAGAGAGGAAGAAGAGGGAAAGGAAAGAAGAGGAAGAAGAAGGGAGAGGAAAGAGAAGAAGAGAGAGAGGGAAAGAGGAAGAGAGAGAGAGAGAAAAGAGGAAGAAGAGAGGAAGAAGGAAAAGGAAAGAAGGCAAGAAGAGAGAGAGAAAGAAGGAAGAAGAGAGGAAGGAAAGTGGAAGAAGAGAGAGAGGAAAGTGGAAGAAGAGAGAGAGGAAAGTGGAAGAAGAGAGAGAGGAAAGAGGAAGAAGAGAGAGAGGAAAGAGGAAGAAGAGAGAGAGGAAAGAGGAAGAAGAGAGAGAGGAAAGAGGAAGAAGAGAGAGAGGAAAGAGGAAGAAGAGAGAGAGGAAAGAGGAAGAAGAGAGAGAGGAAAGAGGAAGAAGAGAGAGAAGAAAGAGGAAGAAGAGAGAGAGGAAAGAGGAAGAAGAGAGAGGAAGAGAGGAAGGAAGAGAGAGAGGAAAGAGGAAGAGAGAGAGAGAGGAAAGAGGAAGAGAGAGAGAGAGAGAGAGGAAAGAGGAAGAGAGAGAGAGGAAGGAGGAAGAGAGAGAGAGAGAGGAAAGAGGAAGAGAGAGAGAAAGAGAGAGAGGAGAGAGAGAAAGAGAGAGAGAGAGAGAGAGTGAAAGAGAGAGAGAGAGGAAAGAGAGAGAGAGAGGAAAGAGAGAGAGAAGAGGGGGAAAGAGAGAGAGAGAGAGAGAAGAGAGAGAGAGAGAGGAAAGAGAGAGAGAGAAGAGAGAGAGAGAGAGGGGAGAGAAAGAGAGAGAGAGAGGAAGAGAGAGAGAGAGAGAAAGATAGAGAGAGAGAAACAAGAGAAAGAGAGAAACAAGAGAAAGAGAGAGAGAGAAAGAGAGAGAGAGAGGAAGAGAGAGAGAGAGCGAGAAAGAGAGAGCGAGAGAGGGAAAGAGAGAGAGAGGAGAGGAAAGAGAGAGAGAGAGGAGGAAAGAGAGAGAGAGAGGAGGAAAGAGAGAGAGAGAGGAGGAAAGAGAGAGAGAGAGAGAAAGAGAGAGAGAGAGAGAAAGAGAAGAGAGAGAGGAAAGAGAGAGAGAGAGGAAGAGAGAGAGAGAGAGAGAGAGAGAGAGAGAGAGAGAGAGAGAGAGAGAGAGAGAGAGAGAGAGAGAGAGAGAGAGAGATTGTTACGTAAGCTGTGAGTATATTATGGAAATCATCTTCGTATAAGAGATGTACTACAATGCACCATGTCTACCGCGACCTCGACTCTCACCCTTTGTTGTTTTATTGCCGATGTGATTGAGTCATTGATTACTGCCATAACGAACATTAATAGTGCCATCAACATATCTAATTTGACTACAGGCTGATCACGATTAAGCAGTGGGGGGGGGGGGGTATTGCACTTCATTGTGTGTTCGAACTTGCCGGATTGGGAATTGGGTTGTGTGACACCTGCGAGGAGAGGGCGGGCGGGCGTGCGGCGTGGAGAGGGCTTTTCTCCATTCCCGCTATTCCGTTTCACTTCGTCTTTTGTTTGCCGGGAAGCGTCGTGGGGAATGTTTTCTTGTGTTATTTTTTTAATGTTTGCTTTTCTTCGCCTTTTATTTGGCCTCCGATTGCTTCCGGGTCCGTTGATTGCGTTGCGCTTCGTTCACGTTTTATTCTAACGCCCTAGGTGGAGGAGAACGTTAGAGGAAGGGGAGAAAAAGGTGAGAAGGGAGGGACGAAAGAGGAGGGAGAAAGAGAGATGGATAAAAAGGGAGAAGGGCGATATAACAGTCTCGAACGTGAGAAAGAGACACACAAGAGGAAATAAAAGGATGTTGACTAGCGAAGGTCCAGTGTTATCTGCGACGAGGCCGCCGCTTCGGCCGCGCGCCCCTCATAAGGCGAGAGTTCCAGTGATAGTCATTTGTCAAGACGCTTCGTAAGGTCATGCGAGGGCGAGGGGAGGGTGGGGGGAGGAGGAGGGAAGGCGAGGGTGAAGGGGGTGAAGGTTGGAAGAGTTGGAAATATCGAAGAATTGTTTTTTTTCCTGAGGATAAAGGTTATTGCAGGGTTTTGTCTCGGTTGTCTTCATAATGGGGATGTGGGAGGGTGTATTAAAGGTTAATGTGAAGTGTATATTCAAGAAGGCTGTATATTCAAGAAGGCTGTATTACTAAAGCGCCAGTGGACATAATATAAACGTTTACTCAATGCATGTTCCATTCTTACAGTACGAGTAATGCATGTATTTTTATTTTCAGGTAAGTGATGACGTCGACAGTACCGCAAGTGTTGACATGGCATTCCTTTGTCTCGTCTCCGAGAGGCGGCCGTCCTCGCAACCCAGCGCGCATCCCCTGGCCACATTGCCAGGGGATTGCTGCTGTCAGGTGAGTCTTGGCATGTGTCTGGCAGAGGCAGCGCCGTCCGGCTTTGCGAATATGCAGGCGCTCTCGTCCTAGCACACGTATCAGTCAGCGCGGTTGTTGCTTGGACGCTGTGTTCTTGTGAGGCCATTCGTGGGCCCCAGTAAGAGAGTGGCGTTCGCGAGGCGTCGCGCCCGTTCAATGGCGGTTTCTGGGGTCGGATTCCTCGTCCTTGGGGTTGTTGGTCCTCGGCCGCAAGGACCAGCAGCGTCGGGCGCGGCGACCAAGGACTCGGACTCCGCGGCCTTGGGATCCCGTCTTGGGCAGTGCGAGCGCTCTCCTGGACCCACCTGGTGAGCCTTCCTTCCCCAGGTGGATTCTCCATGTTGCAATGTTCTTTGACACGCCCACCAGGAGGAAGCCCAGGAAATGTCTCCGACCCCGGAAGATTCAAATATGAACTCTTCATCGGCCTGGCAGCTGCCTTTGGTAGCTTAGACATATTTTCATTTATTCAATATTCCAAGCATATACATATTACATGTTTTGTCGCTGAGATGAATTTCTGCTTTGATTAATAGAAAAGTATGGTTTACCGTAAATCTACCTTTATGTCCCAGAAAGGCTTATTAGCGCAGACACTCAACAATTTATACAATTCAGTAACAGATAAAAATGAAAAAGCTTTTGCGTAACATGTTGTTCCACACGACAATGTAAGATTGAATTTCCTTCTATGGAGTAGTTAGAAAGAATAAATGTTTTAACAATCATTTGTTTTTGATGTAAGCGTTCACACTGGTTTCAGTATATGTAAAAATCTACTCGCTAAATGTGCCAATCCCAACGACCGGCGTACAAACCTCTCGGGAAAAGGTTCAAGGTTCAGACTGACTTTCATTCGTCCACAGTTCACATTCGCTCAGAATTCCTTCATGCGCTCGGCGGGTCATTGCGGGATGGGCAGCGGGAATGCAGCGGCGGCCGGGCGGACCAGGTCCAAGTTCCCGCCGAGTAAAACGAGGGCAGCGCCTCCAACGCCTGTCGGGCCATGGCTGGTCAGTTCAAGGCGTTCGTGAAGTCGGTAGTTGGCACAAGGAGCCTGAGTAGACTTGGTGCGACTGTAGAAATAACAGATTGGTTGAGTATTTTCTTCTTCGTTTCCTCCTCCTTCTTCCTCCTCTTCTTCTTCTTCTTCCTCTTCCTCCACATTCTCCTCTTCCTCCTCCTCCTCCTCCTTCCTCTTACCCCTTCCCCCCTCCTCCTCCTCCTCATTTTTCTTCTTCCTCCCCCTTCTCGTTCTTCCTTTTCTCCTCACCCAAATCCATCTTCCCCTTTCCCTTCGTCTGCTCCATCTCTTCATCCTCCTTCTCCTTCTTCACTCACAACTTCCCTCAGCTCCGAAAACAAAGACGGCAGCGAAA
>NC_091554.1:25994230-25996730 GCF_042767895.1 Penaeus vannamei
CTCCCGCCCTCTCGCCCTCGCGCCCCGGCCTCGTGTCCTCGGCGAGGGCGAGGGCTCGTTTGCCCCTTTCCCGCGGCCGTCTCGGGGGACGCGCGACTCATTTGGCGGAGCGCGTGGAATGCGGCATATTTGCTGCTATTGGCAGGGCGTTTATCCTCGATTGCATGTTATCCGTGCTTGGAAATTGCACACCTCCTCTCTGGGCTCTCTGTATTTCTGTTTGTTTGTCTGCCCCCCCCCCCTCTCTCTCTCTCTCTCTCTCTCTCTCTCTCTCTCTCTCTCTCTCTCTCTCTCTCTCTTCTCTCTCTCTCTCTCTCTATATATATATATATATATATATACATATATATATATATATATATATATATATATATATATATATATATATATATATATATATATATATATTGTCTCTCTCTCTACTCTCTCTCTCTCTCTCTCTCTCTCTCTCTCTCTCTCTCTCACTCTCTCTCTCTCTCCCTCTCCTCCCTCCTCCCTCCCTCCCTCTCCTCTCTCCCTCTCTCTCTCCCTCTCCTCTCTCCTCCTCTCCCTCCCTCTCCCTCTCCCTCTCTCCTCTCTCTCCCTCTCCCCTCTCCTTCTCTCCCTCTCTCCCTCTCTCTCTCTCTCTCTCCCTCTCTTCTCCCTCTCTCTCTCTCTCTTCTCTCTCTCTCTCTCTCTCTCTCTCTCTCTCTCTCTCCCTCTCTCTCTCTCTCTCTCTCTCTCTCTCTCTCTCTCTCTCTCTCTCTCTCCCTCTCTCTCTCTCTCTCTCTCTCTCTCTCTTCTCTCTCCTTCTCTCTCTTCTTCTCTCTCTTCTTCTTCCTCTCTCCTCTCTCTCCCTCCTCCTCCCTCTCTCTCCCTTCCTCCCTCTCCTCTCACTCTCTCTCAATTTCTCTCTCTCTCTCCCTCTCTCTCTCTCTCTCTCTCTCTCTCTCTCTCATCTCTCTCTCTCTCTCTCTCTCTCTCTCTCTCTCTCTCTCTCTGTCCCTGTCCCTGTCCCTGTCCCTGTCCCTGTCCCTGTCCCTGTCCCTGTCCCTGTCCCTGTCCCTGTCCCTGTCCCTCTCTCTGTGAGACTGAGTAGATTTTATTGGATTCGCCTTTACTATAACGAAAAAGTGCTTGCCAATGATACCTGAGAAACTTATGTATCTTTCTTTGTGCACTTTATGTAAATATATTTGCAGTGAAATTGTATTTTGTGGAAATGGAAAAAAATATTCGTGTAACTCATGAAGTGACCGTCTCTGCTCGGATATTGGCGTTGCATATTCAGGTCTTCTACTGAACGCCAACCAGTTGTGCTTTTTCCGCAAAGCCGCAGCTCTATGACAGGAAGTTCTTGCTGCTTGACGGGTCTCCGAGTGCGGGCGGCGAGCAGAGCGGCGGGAATGGCGGTTCCTTGCAGCAGGACCCGGCGCGGGCGTCCTTTCTGACCTCTGGAATGGGGATTGGAGTCTGCTTGCCCCTCGGTGTCTGCTTGCCCCTCGGCTCTTCCGCTTGCCTCAGCTCTGCGCCGGAGCGAAGGCTGGCAGGTGGAACGTAATTTTCATACTTTCCTCTTTTTCTGTTTTTGAAAGAATGTTTTTTAGTATGTTTTGCACGTGAGTTACAAAGAGCAAAACTTCGCGATCCTGTTTTGCTTTTGCTGTGTTTGGAACATGAGTGATCAGTTAATGGCCTCACAGAAGGCAGCTTCTGTTTTGGAATGCTGCTGGTAGTTTGTCTGGGCAGTGGCAGGAACAAGTAATCCCGGCTCTTATGCAGAAGGCGAACCACGACCTCGCAGATAACGAAAGATAACGAAAGTCGTTCCAAACCTCCGCCTGGCTATTAGCCTGCCAGCAAAGCCGTGTTCTGTACCTCGGCTTGTCTTTTATCCTGACGCTGCCTCGCACCTGCTCCGCCTGTTGTCCCGAGAGGAGTCGCCGGCCCCCACCTTCACCTTGACATTCTGAGGGGCGCGGGGGAGGCCGAGCCCTCGGCGAGTGATCTGGTTTGCCGGAATGTCAGGAAGTGACGCCGTCGGCCATGACGTAATTCGGGAGGGCAGTCGTGGTGCTTGGACGCTGCCCGCCTTTCGCAACTGCTGCCGCGAGTTGCTCAGCCGCGGGCGTCGGTGGCACGAATGGCTTGTCCCGCGCCGAGGCCGTTTGGCTCAGGGAGATGGCGTAAATGATTCGCCCCTTTCGTGCTGCGCCGATTGCCCGAATGTTGCAGCCGTATTTGGATGCCTTATTCCCTCAGGGATCATAGAGGTTTACGCCGTAAGAGGACACTAATGCCCGGTCCGACTTCCTTGGTGCCTCCCGGTCAGGCGCTGCTCACGTCTGGCGGGCGTTGGCCGACGGCGAGCCCTCGAGAGGGCAGTCCGGGCTCGCCGAAGGGGCGCGGGTGCTCTTGTCTTGTTGCAGCTAATATGTGCCATTGCTTTGATGGGCTTTTGGCCTTCACCTTTGCCTGGCTATTCAGGTCATGCTTTTAAGGGCGAAATGCTCGCTTGGCT
>NC_091554.1:26009230-26011730 GCF_042767895.1 Penaeus vannamei
TATGTCCCGCCCCGAGCTGCTTGGCGGTCGCGGCCAGTGTGGTGTCTCGTTTCGTGATTATCCTTCGCGCGCTTCTTCTGTTCCAGCCGCTTTGTAAGCTCTTAGCTTCCTGTTTATTCGTATTCAGCGCATTTACCTCGCTCTCGGGCTCCGATTTCCTTGGCGTCCTCCTTTGCCCCACTCCTCCCCTTCCCCTTTTGTAAGACCCCCTCGGACATTTCGCCTCTCCTCCCCCTTCGCCTTTGCAGCGCCCCTTCGGTCGATTCGCTCCCCTTCCCGCTTTCAGGATCCCCTCATGCGACCCCGTTCCCCTCCCCCTTCCCTCTGTGCAGGAGTCCCTCAGACCATTCCCCTCCTTTGCAGGACCCCCTCCCCTGCACTCCATTGCCTGCTCCTTATCAAGACCGCTCCCCACCCCGCCCCACCCGAAACGCGGCTTTCTCGTGAGCAGCGACGGTAAGGGGGCGGGGGCGGGGCGGGGCGGGAGCGGAGGACGAAGGGCGAAGGGCGTGCAGGGGGCGCCTGATACCTGGCGGGAGGCTGCGGGTATTTTCAAAGAGGCGAAGCAGCGGATGTGATTTATGGGGGCGTTTCGGGACGAGGTTCTTATTTGGGCGTGAAGGGGGACAAGTGATGATTGATCCCTGTTGCCATGGAAACGCCGGATGTATTTCGCTGTAAGTGCGAAGGGTAGGTGGGTTGCAGGCAAAGTTTAAGTCGGCGTGGAATGTAGATGCAGCGTGATTGTTAAAGTGGACAAAGCTTCAGTGTCGTCAAGGAGGCGTGCCCGTGGCCAATGTCGTCCGGGCAGAGAGTTGCGGATTTTTGTGCTGCGTCTACCGTTTGTCTGGGCCCATTTTACGGTCTTCAGTATGCCGAGTGTCCTTAATTGCTCCTCTGAGTACTAAAGTTGATAAGGATGCAATTTCGTTGTCAGGTGTTAATTTGGACAATGGCCAAAATTGCAATGGCCAGTAATGTCACCTTAGAAAAGTTGACTTCGAGACTCAAAAAACTCGCTCGAACAGTTTTCTCGTGTCTCTTGGGGAAAAAGCGGCCCGCCGATGCTGGCAGCGCAGCAGGCTAAGGTATTGTAGGTTTACCTAGATCACAGTAAATATTGCATGCCAGGTAGGACAGGTGAGGCAGCGATGCATTCCACGCACGCACGCACCCCCCCCCCCCCACCCAACACACAGTTAAAGAGAGAGAAAGGAAAAAATATATGTATGTGTGTATGTGTGTGCATGTATGTATGTATGCCTGTATGTATGTGAATATGTATATCTGGGCACGTGTGTGTATGTATGCATGTATGTGAATATGTTTATGTGTACTTGTGTATGTATGTATGTGAATATGTTTTATACATATGTATGTATGTGAATATGTTTATGTGTGAATGTGTATGTATGTATGGATGTATGCATGTATGTGAATATGTATATGTTTGAATGTGTATATTTGTATGTGTGTGTGTATGTTTGTACGTACGTATGTATGTATGTATGTATGTATGCATGTATGTATGTAAATATGTATATGTGTGAATGTGGATGGATGGATGTGAATATCTATATGTTTGAATGTGTATATTTGCATGTGTGTGTGTATGTTTGTACGTATGTATGCATGTAAGTATGCATATTATATGGTTCTGTAAATACATTCATACATACGTCCATACTTATGTATATGTATTTATATATGCACACACACACACACACACACACACACACACACACACACACACACACACACACACACACACACACACACACACACACACACACACACACACACACACACACACACACACTTGATGTCTATTTTGCGGCCTCATTTAGACGCATTGTAGTTCCCTGGAATTCCGAGCGGTTTCCTGGCCCGGATCGATGGTGGTTCCCCGAGAGAGCGCCGCTTCTTCCCATTCAGGCCGACGACTTTGCTCGCGTGTGCTTTCGCGTGTGTAATGATTCCTCTTGCGTATGTGCTCCCCGGCGGTGCTCGGCTGACCTTATGATTGCTTTGCGAATACCTGTTGAGTGAAGGGCTCCGGGGATCTCTTTTTCTTTCTCTTTCTCTTTTTTTCTCTCTCTCTCTCTCTCTCTCTCTTTCTCTCTCTCTCTCTCTCTCTCTCTCTCTCTCTCTCTCTCTCTCTCTCTCTCTCTCTCTCTCTCTCTCTCTCCTTCCCTCCCTCCCTCCTTCTCTCCCTCCCTCCTTCCCTCCCTCCCTTCCTCCCTCTCTCCCTCTCTCCCTCCCTCCCTCCCTCTCCCTCCCTCTCTCCCTCTCTCTCTTTCTCCCTCCCTCCCTCCCGCCTTCCCTCCCTCCCTCTCTCCCTCTCCTTGCTTCCCTCTCTCCCTCATTCCATCCCTGCCTCCCTCCCACCTTCCATCTCTTCTCTTTCCTTTTCTCCGTCCCTACCCTCCTACGCAATATTTGATTTACGTGTCTTTAATAACTTTACCTTGCAAGTTTTAAATTCAATATTTTATAATAT
>NC_091554.1:26024230-26026730 GCF_042767895.1 Penaeus vannamei
GTGCGCCAGGAGACAGGTTTATCAGGTCCAGCCTACCCGGGGGACGCGCCCAGCCACCGGCCCGCCAGACACCTGCCACAGGAGGAAGGGATGCGAAAGGGCAGAGTGTGATTGGAGGCGGAGGAGAGCCAAGGTGAGAGTGTGCCAAGGGAAGAGGCGGCGATAAGCTTAGATAGTGTTGAATAATTTGCTGGATGCAAATGGAGCTCGCCCTTGGCCACACAGGGCGTTGGTATGTGTGAAGGATGTCGGCGAGGTTGATCTGCAGGTCGCTGCTAGTTCTGGAGTGCAGCATCGTCTGCGGTCCTTGCGGAGGAGCCTTTCTTAGTCGCCAGCAAGGGAAGTGACTGCAGGCGCCCGTCGGCTCCGCAGCCTGTCGCTCGCGTCCGGGATCGGTTGCAGGCAGGATGACTGCGCGGCAAAGCAGTCTCTCATCAGACGCGCAGGACGAGGGGGTTCGACCTTGCCCCCCCCCCCCCCCCCCCATGGCATTCAATCAAGCTCGTGCCATTTATCGCGCCCAGTATAATAGGACTCCGAAGTGTAGGGAAGTAGTGTGGTAATATGCATAAAAGTACGCGGGATCACTCGGTCTGTCATCCAAAACGTCCCTGATGACAAATGGAGGTGAAGAGGGAGCGAGGGAGCCAGAATGAGTGAATGAGCGAGTGAGAGAAACCGTTTGGCTGGAGTACGGAGCGAACACCTCCTCCCCCTCCCCTTTCACCTTGAGATTGAGTCCCGCGCAGTGCCAGTGGCGGGCCAGGAGGAGAGGGTCGCGGCGAGACCTCTTAATTTTCTCAGGGTCTGGGTCGCCCTCGAACGAGCGAAAAGGATACTGAAGGATTCTGACAGTGATTCAGTGGAGATTAAAGAGGATGAATCCAGCTCAAGCTGCGTAGGCAAGGCGACCGTCCTGATTTCATTCCGTTTTGCTCCACCCCCCCCCCCAAGGCCCGGCCCCCAGGTAATTTCAGGGCGAAGGATGACCGAGACGGAGTCCACCTGCGCGCGGATGGGCTGCCGTGGGCGCTCGTGGCGCGGTTCCACTTTCCGCTCCTAAAGTCGCTTTAACGAGGTGGCCCTTTGGCTGTGATTTTATTTTCCAGTTGATATTTACTGCTTGATATAAAGGAATAAGTATGTTTTTTACTGCGCCAATTTCCAGGATCCGTGTATTTTCCGGACGTTTTTTCTCGTTTCGATTAACGCGCTTTTTTCCATCCCGTTCGCGTAATTAGCCCCGCGAAAGCCAAATTGGCGCCGGGCCTTTTTCTCCCGCCGGTAATCGAGGCGCATCATTTTTGCGGCATTAACGGTTCGCGAGACGTCCGGTTAACGAGGCTGCTTATAAGGCCGAAAGAAAGGTCTATTTATGCCGCTTTGGGGAGTTTATGGACGCGGCGCGGTCCGCCCGCCGTTTTTGCTCCCTTCGGCCAATCAATAAAACTGGAATCTCGTTTGTTCGCCGCTTTTATGGCTGATTCCATAACGCGCTCAGCATTTCTGGCATTTTTGGCATAACCTAACCTAATCGCTCTTGCATATTGTGTCCGGTTTTCACTTTCCTACAAATGTGACTTTATGGCTGATTTCATCCTTATATATAGTCATGCAAATATACATACAAAGACACACGCTCATACGCGCGCACACACACACACACACACACACACACACACACACACACACACACACACACACACACACACACACACACACACACACACACACACACACACACACACACACACACACACACACATACACGAGCACCCCCCATCCCACCCCACCCCCACACAAACACAAACATACACACAGATGTATCATATGCACACAGGCATACTTTCACACATACATGTATGTGTGCAAACATACATACATACATATATACATCTATGTATACATAGACATGTATACATGTACGCATATATACATGTGTGCATGTATAGACATGTATACATACATGGAGATGTACATACATACATACATACATACATACATACGCATGTACATACATACGTACATTTATACATATATACGATTTGCGATGAGGATGCAAGAGAACGTTGACAGTTTTAATGACACATTGCTTTGGCATCCGCTGCTCTAACGGTACTCGTTGAGTCGCTGTTTTTGTCGTGAATGACGCGGGAGGCGAGAGTCATTTAGGGCAAGAGTCGTCCCTTATGAGGGTACGGGGGGGGGGGGGGGGTAGGGGTCTGTTTAGGCGCAGAACGAGTCCTTGAATCTGGGCGCCTGTGGTGCCCCCGCCAGGTAGGTCAGCCGCGCGGACTGATTTGCGTAATGGGTCGGCCGGCTCGAACCCTCTGCTTCCGGGACTCTGCGGGCAGGAGATTGGAATCGGCCGTGGGGATTGGGTGGCGACAGCTCATGATTAGGCCATGAATCTGCAGATGAGGAGGCAATATGGTGTAGTTGGCGAAGACTGCCAAGATGTATGTGTGCTGACTATATTCATTTTTTTTTTCACGTTTTA
>NC_091554.1:26031730-26036730 GCF_042767895.1 Penaeus vannamei
GCTTACCTTGGCGCTGGGCCGCCCATTGTTACTCCGGGGGCTTTTTGCATCGGCCTTTGATGCTTCTAGAATATGTTAGTAGGCGACCCCACGCCAGCCAATCCTTTCACGCGTGTCGACGCCTTCCTGTTCGTTATATATGTTTTCTTCTATTTTTCTTGTTTCCTCTCTCTCTCTCCCTCTTCCCCCCCCCCCCCTCTCTCTCTCTCTCTCTCTCTCTCTCTCTCTCTCTCTCTCTCTCTCTCTCTCTCTCTCTCTCTCTCTCTCTCTCTCTCTCTCTCTCTCCCTCCCTCCCTCCCTCTCCCTCCCTCCCTCCCTCTCCCTCCCTCCCCATCTCTCTCTCTCTGTCCCTCTCTATTTATCTCTTTACCTCTCTCTATCTCTCTCTCCCTCCTTCCTTCCATCCATACCTACCTACCAAGCTTTCCCTCTCTCCCTCTCTTCTCTTCTCTGTCTCGTAAATGTTTGATATCCAAACAATCTGCGGATTATTATTCTCATCCGCTCAAGCGCTCAAGACTGCGGTGGGAAGATGTCGCACAATCAAGGAGCATTTGTAAGACACGGCGCTCCCAGACAGCGGGGGCGGGGGGGGGGGGGGCTCGCCGGGCGCTGGCCTTGGGTCCCTCGGCCAAAGAAGAGATGGGGTTGTCGCGGTAGTTTGCGTGCGTGCGGCCTTGGCGACCAGGGAGCCCCTCGGCCACGGGTCCTCGTCGGGGGCTGAGTTTGCGGTTGAGTTGGAGTTGCCGTCGAGGGGGAGAGAGAGACTGGAGAGTGGAGGAACAGAGGGAAAGGGCGGTGGAATGGAGAGACGGAAAGAAAGAATAGAGGACGAGGAAGGGCGGTGGAATGGAGAGACGGAAAGAGAGAACAGAGGTCGAGGAAGGGCGGTGGAATGGAGAGACGGAAAGAGAGAATAGAGGTCGAGGAAGGGCAGGAGGGAAGGAAAATATGATATGAAAGAGTGGCAACGGGATGCAAGAGAGATAGTAATGTAGAGACGATGTTAAAGGGGAGAAGATGAGAGAAAAAACGTTAAGGAGGATGGGAAGAGGGAGAGAGAAGGTGTAGGGAAGGAAAGGATAGCGAAAAAGGAAGAGGGATCGTCGTAATACCCTTGCCCTCAAGACTATGAGGTCGAGCCCTATCTATTCGGCAATGCTTTGCTTCTTCCGGACCGGCATTTCCTCTCGTGACTGCCCTGAGTAATGAACTGTTGCTCATGGCACGGCGCCGTCTGCCGGATTTATTCCAAGGGTCTTGTCGTGCGCGCAGGGGCGGCGGGGCCTCGCCTCGGGAGCGGCTTCTCTGGCTCTTGGACACTCGCCTCTGGAATTCGGATTTAGGCATTTTTTCTGCGTGTCTCGAAAGGATCTGAAATTTTGGATATATATATATATATATATATATATATATATATATATATATATATATATATATATATATATGTGTGTGTGTGTGTGTGTGTGTGTGTGTGTGTGTGTGTGTGTGTGTGTGTGCGTGTGTGTGTGTGTGTATGTGTGTGTGTGAATGTGTGTGTGTGTGTGTGTGTGAATGTGTGTGTGTGTGTGCGCGCGCGTGCGTGTGTTTGTCTGCGTGCGTATGTATGTATGTATCTGATATATCATGCATTTAGGTATATTTGATTTTTTTTCGGTAACAATATATTGACATATTTATCTCTCTGTTTACAATGATTATAGCTTGACTGACCTCCAGGAAGGTTTAGTCGTGTATCAGTATACATTTATTATGTTTATAAAAATATGCATCTTACATACACGAGTGAATTGCTTTGATTTCCATAGTTGTGGCTGTGATGATACCCTTTAACTCGAGACTATTCTGTCTTTCAGGTAAGAGCGGAGAGCGGCGTAGCAAGGAATCAGGTACAGTGGATTGATATTCTATGAAATAATGCTTGCGTGTTTTTTCAAGGGCGCGTCATGATAAATGGAATGATGTCCGTGCATTCCGCATGCCGTGTCGCTTGTACTTGCAGCAAAGTGAGGCAGAGGCAACAAAAGGAACTGGCTATTTTCCCAGTCAGATGTAGACATAATGAAGTATAAAATACTTGTATTTCTGTTATTCCTCAACTAAGATAGACCATGTTTTTAGTACTAGTCTCCAAAGTTGATTTTGTTTTTCAAAAATGATCCATACCTCTTGTGTGCATGAACGCCATTTTTCTGCCTTGTCTCTCCTTGCGTTTGGCTCGGTTTATATATGCATGCCCCCCCCCCCCCCCTCGTGGCGCGCGTGACCCGAGGAGCGACGTCCGGCCCGAGGGCGAAGGACGGGGGCGCGGGCGGAGGACGGGGGCGCGGGCGGAGGACGGGGACGCGGGCGGAGGACGGGGGCGCGGGCGGAGGACGGGGACGCGGGCGGAGGACGGGGGCGCGGGCGGAGGACGGGGGCGCGGGCGGAGGACGGGGGCGCGGGCGGAGGACGGGGGCGCGGGCGGAGGACGGGGGCGCGGGCGGAGGACGGGGGCGCGGGCGGAGGACGGGGGCGCGGGCGGAGGACGGGGGCGCGGGCGGAGGACGGGGGCGCGGGCGGAGGACGGGGGCGCGGGCGGAGGACGGGGACGCGGGCGGAGGACGGGGACGCGGGCGGAGGACGGGGGCGCGGGCGGAGGACGGGGGCGCGGGCGGAGGACGGGGCGCGGCGAGTGCTTTCCGCGGCGCGTCGGCCACAGTCTCCCCTGCTTGTGCGAGGAGAAAAATCGCTGTAAAATGATAGGGTTGTTTCCTCGTGAGGTCGGTGGCCTTGTGTAGGCGCGGAGGAGAGAGACGGAAGGTGGGCGATGAGGGGAAAAAGAGCCGAGTTTTAGTGAGGCGCCGAAATGAGGAAGTGAGGGAAGACTTGATGGGCGAGAGAAAAGAAAGATGTTTTATCGTCAGGTGCGTTTGGTTGTTTTTGGAGAGAAGAGGCTGGCGGAAGGAAATGGAGGCCAGTTCTTTTTTTATATTTCATAAGTTTTTAAGAGGTGTGTGTGTGTGTATATGTGTGTGTGTGTGTGTGTGTGTGTGTGTGTGTGTGTGTGTGTGTGTGTGTGTGTGTGTGTGTGTGTGTGTGTGTGTGTGTGTGTGTGTGTGTTTTAAGTATTCATAATCGTCGTACCGATACACTCGTAAAGTCCATCATCGTGCTGCGTGCAAGAAGTGGGTAAAGAGGCCGACAGCCTTTCTACTTTCGCTTCCTACGCTGACTACATACTTCTGCATATTTTTTTCCTTGTACAGTAGGACACTGCAGAGAGAAATTAATATATTATTATTTTTTTTATTATTATTATTATTATTTTGCGTGTGTGTGTGTGTGTATGTGTGTGTGTGTGTGTGTGTGTGTGTGTGTGTGTGTGTGTGTGTGTGTGTGTGTGTGTGTGTGTGTGTGTGTGTGTGTGCATCTGTATCTATATCTGTGTACACATACACATGCATATACATATACACATACATACTTGCACACATACACATACATGCATACATACATACACGTATAAAAATGTATACATACACATATACATACATACATACACGCAAACATACTTGATAAGTGAGGCGTTGGCCCTGTGCCCTGCTTTTCCCTTTCTAAATGCGATGAAAAAGCGGCGATTGCCCGACATCAAGCGAGAAGACTAAGGCGGTGTCCGAGTGGACCTCCGGATCGAGCAAGTCATCGTTGAAAGTGATCCTCAGCTGATCCTTGGCTTCGGAAGAGACTCGGGCGAGCCACGCCCCTGCGAGGAGGGCCTCTGGCGGCGTCGGAAGCACCGCGCGAGGCCTCGTTAGTGCTGGCGGGGTCTCGGGACGCAGGTGGCTGTCTGGGCGATGCTTTTCTTCTTGTCTGGTTCGCCGCCTCGTCAGGGAAGCACGGCCGCCACTCGTGCGTCCGCCCGTGTCCGATGCTGCCGGTAAGTGCGAAGGTAAGCCTTACTGGTAAGCCCTTCCCGCTATCATCTTTCCCAATTACCTGCGAAGGAGATAGGTATTTTGGGCGGTAATTAGGCCTCATCCATGCAAAAGCCTTCCCTCACGCGACGTTCCATGGCGACGGTGCCGAGGGAGAAGCGCCGGGGTCGCCAGGGAGTCAGGGCCGGCGCTAGCAGGAGGATCTCGCGCTTCAAGGATGCTCTGCGCTCCTTTTCTGCGCCGCCAAGGATCCCGGGCACGATTGTTTACCCTTGGAGGAGATGACGGCCATTGGGAGGACTTCTCGAGGATTATCTTGCTCTCGGCACAATGGCGGTCAGGTTGTCGCTTCGTTATTGTTTGGATGATATTTCTCTCTCTCTACCTCTCCCCCCTCTCCCTTTCCCTCCTTCGCCCTCCCTCTCCCTCTCCCTGTCCCTCCCTCTCCCTCTCTTCCTCCCTCCCCCCCTTTATCGCACTGCGTCTCTCCCTCCTCCTCCCTCCCAAGCAATGGAATATGTCACTGATGGCTGTCCATTTTGGCTTTTTACTTGCACCAGCATTTTGGGCCGTAAATTGCGTTTCGAGCGGCCTTTGTGTTGCGCGAGGGTGCAATGGCCGCCCAATTGTTTTGCGCTGCTAGGCCGGACGTGGGCGGTGATCGGGGGAAGGAGGAATAAAGTGCCGGAGAAAAGAAGGGGAGGTGGAAGATACGGAAATTGTAGCGGGAGTGAGGAGACGGAAGAAGGTGAAGAGAAAGGAAAGGTGTTGGAAGTGACGGGAAGGGAGAAGTGGAAGATAAAGGAAAGTTGGTGGGAGTGACGGGAAAGAAGAAGGGGAAGCGAGGGAAACGTTGATGGGAAGGTCGGGAAAGTAGGATGGGGATGGGAAGGTGGAAAAGAGAAGAACGGAGTAACGGGAGTGAAACGAAAAAGGAGGAAGGGCTAGAGGAGGATAAATTGCCGTAAGCGGAGGGCGGCGGGCAAGGGGAAGGCGAGAAGGTGAGGAAGAAAAAGATGAAATAGTGGGAGGGAAGGAAGAGGGGAGAAAGGGGAATCCTGTAGAAGAACGGAGAGGCAGGAG
>NC_091554.1:26049230-26059972 GCF_042767895.1 Penaeus vannamei
TCTCTTCTGTTCTCTGCGCTTCTCTCCTCCTCTCTGCGCTTCTCTTCTCTGCGCTTCTCTCCTCCTCTCTGCGCTTCTCTCCTCCTCTCTGCGCTTCTCTTCTGTTCTCTGCGCTTCTCTCCTCCTCTCTTCTCTTCTCTTCTGTTCTCTGCGCTTCTCTCCTCCTCTCTGCGCTTCTCTCCTCCTCTCTGCGCTTCTCTCCTCCTCTCTGCTCTTCTCTTCGCTTCTCTTCTGTTCTCTTTGCTTCTCTCCTCCTCTCTGCGCTTCTCTTCTGTTCTCTGCGCTTCTCTCCTCCTCTCTGCGCTTCTCTCCTCCTCTCTGCGCTTCTCTCCTCCTCTCTGCGCTTCTCTCCTCCTCTCTGTGCTTCTCTCCTCCTCTCTGCGCTTCTCTTCTGTTCTCTGCGCTTCTCTCCTCCTCTCTGCTCTTCTCTTCGCTTCTCTTCTGTTCTCTGCGCTTCTCTTCTGTTCTCTTCGCTTCTCTTCTGTTCTCTGCGCTTCTCTCCTCCTCTCTGCTCTTCTCTTCGCTTCTCTTCTGTTCTCTTTGCTTCTCTCCTCCTCTCTGCGCTTCTCTTCTGTTCTCTTCGCTTCTCTCCTCCTCTCTGCGCTTCTCTTCTGTTCTCTGCGCTTCTCTCCTCCTCTCTGCGCTTCTCTCCTCCTCTCTGCTCTTCTCTGCGCTTCTCTTCTGTTCTCTTCGCTTCTCTCCTCCTCTCTGCTCTTCTCTATTCTCTTCGCTTCTCTCCTCCTCTCTGCGCTTCTCTTCTGTTCTCTGCGCTTCTCTCATCCTCTCTGCGTTTCTCCTCTGTTCTCTTCGCTTCTCTCCTCCTCTCTGCGCTTCTCTTCTGTTCTCTGCGCTTCTCTTCTGTTCTCTGCGCTTCTCTTCTGTTCTCTTCGCATCTCTCCTCCTCTCTGCGCTTCTCTCCTCCTCTCTGCTCTTCTCTTCGCTTCTCTCCTCCTCTCTGCTCTTCTCTTCGCTTCTCTCCTCCTCTCTGCTCTTCTCTTCGCTTCTCTCCTCCTCTCTGCGCTTCTCTTTTATTCTCTTCGCTTCTCTTCAGCAATTTTTTCTTGTCTTCTCTTCTCTTCAACGCTCCTTTCTCTTCTCTTCCTTTTAACTCTCCTCTTCTATCTTATCTTTTCTTTTTAACTCTCCTCATATATTTTTTTTCTTCTCTTCCTTTTAATTCTCCTCTTCTGTCTTCTTTTCCCTTCCATATACTCTACACTGTGTGAAGCTACATGCACATACATATTAATATTCACGCCCACGCACACACACACACACTCACACACACACACACACACACACACACACACACACTCACTCACTCACTCACTCACTCACTCACTCACTCACTCACTCACTCACTCACACACACACACACACACACACACACACACACACACACACACACACACTCACTCACACTCACACTCACACTCACACTCACACTCACACACACACACACACACACACACACACACACACACACACACACACACACACACACACACCTATGCCTTCATTTAGTTGTTTGTATCGTCTTATGTGACTTGTGTGCAACGTTCATCCGTGTCGCTGCGCCCGCCCCTCTCCCGCTCTCCCCCGTCGCCGCCGCCTGCAGCCTTCGGGCGGCAACTCCCACGGATGGTTCTCGAGAGGGCATGAATTACAGCGTGTGTTGAGGATTTTGCAGTTGATTTGCCATCGTGACTTGCATATTGAGCGCGCCTTTCCCAGCCACGCTGTGTTCTTCGTGTCTGAGGGGAGCCCTGAGCGACACCTGGGCGGCCCCGCGCGTCCCCGAACGCCGCTCCGGGCGCCTTCCCTCGCGACGAAGGCCGGCGCCGAGTCATGCATGCAAATCATCTCCAGGCGAGGGGGAGATAAGGCTGCTCGGCCTGCTTATCTGGCTCTCAAAAGAAAGAATTGGGCGTCGGGAATGCACGCAGATTGGCGCGGGCGGAGGTGGAACGAGCGCGGAGAGGAACCTGGTCGCGTGGGAACGGCCCCTCTCCGTGGCACCCGAGCAGCCTCCCCGATAAGCAGAGGGCCACATTCTCCACATTTCCTGCGCTTCGTGATGAGCGGAGATGAAGGAATCCGACTCGGGGTTGCCCGGCTGTGGTTGAGAAAGCGTTTGTTGAATTTGCATTTTGAAAGAAAAAGTGTGCTCGGCGCGCTTCTAGAGGCGGCGAGGTCTTGGAGGAATCGCCAGACCAAGGCCGTTTCCACGCTCATGGGGAACGGCGATCATCAGAGGGTGAACCCCTTTGCCTAATACGCTTTCAAGGAGCCCTCTCTCCGTGCACCCTTTGCCTGCAGTTGGCATTCGAGGATCGACGCCAGCGCAGGCATCCGCGCGTGTGATGAAATCGGAGGTCGCGCCGGCCGAGCTGAGAGCGGCCCTGGCGCGGCGCACGATAAAAAGCGCGGCCGAGTGCGCGTCGCAGGGACGCCGGCGCTTAATTCAACCGCCGTCCCGCCGCGCGCTGCATACTAATTAGTTTCTTCTCCTTGTGTTTACTTTGTCTCATTTTGCCAATCTGCATTAAGAAGTTGAGATTGGAACCCGGACCTGACGAGGAAAGAGCGAGATAAAGTGTTTACTCGTCCAGGTTTCTGGGTATAGAAAATGAAAATGAAACCTCATGTGGTCTGCATTTAGTCAGCGGCACGTTCCCTCTGCGAACCGCCTCCTCCCGGGCGAAGACGACTCCGCGTGCAAGACTCCGGGCGCAGGGAGTTGGGTTTGGGAAAGGGCGAAGGGGATGCTGCGGCGGTGAGTCCACCCGAATGATATTCATAGCGCAATCTCTTGGCTCCAGCGCACGACAGTTTCAGGGCCCCGGCGTGCCCAGAGAGGCGGCAGCGGGGGAGGTGGACCGAGGAGGCTGAGGGCGGAGTGGGCGTGCGGGCGAGAGAGGAAAGCAGGAAATGAGGAATGGGCGAAAGGGCGAGCAAAGAGGCAGGGCGGGCGGAGTAGGCGGAGGGCAGGCCTTGATGGCGGCAGATGACTCGCGGGATAATGATTGAAAGGCGGCTGTCATCTGGGAAATAATTATGAACTGCGATTATTTTCAGATTACGGGAGATGGATGAGCCGTGTTTTGCGACAGCCGTGAAGAGCGAAGTCACGACCGCCCTCCGAGTCGTCGGCTGTTTCCAGGTTCAACGTACAAACGAGGACAATGTTCGCTTTTGCGTTTCTGATGGGAAAATTGTTACCTTTTTATGATTCCAGATCTTAGTTTCTTGAATTCGATGGAATGAATAAGAGAAAGAAAGAAAGCTAGAGGTTGATAAGATTTTAGTGTAGGAAATATTAGTCACTGCAAAGTCATGAAAAAGGCGAGAGGAGAGTGCGTGTCTCGAGCAGAGCGTCCGCGGCCGCACTTGCTCGCCATGGTTCGTGCGGTTCGGGCATCGCGTGATCGAGGCGCACCCGCGCGAATTTCCGTGCTTCGCCCTGCCAACCCCCCTAATCCACTGCCTCACTTATCCACCATTCTCTCATCATTCTCAGTTCATGTCGATTCCGTTCCGTTCACTTCGGCCTCTGATTCCCTCCGCGCTCCCTTCCCCGCTTGGGAGTTGGGACGCAGCGTCGCTCGAGTCGAGGCGGTGCTCAGGGTTGCGTGAGGAGACTAAACAAAGCAGGATTGATATGCAAGGGGCACTATACAGTGTCGCAGAGGCCGGTCTGTGCAACAAAGGCGACCGTAGAGTTCACTATTGACTCTATTGAAGTATAATCCCTTTCATCATACTTCCGCGTGGGTTTTTATCGGCGCCAGACACATTTAGGTCACGGGTAAAAAGCTGCTGGATGGATCTTGGGAAACATCTCTTGCTCTGCGCGCCGCCGCCACGCGAGGTTCGAGTGAGCGCATTATGGTGCACCTGCAGACGGGGCTCGGCCTTGGCGGTGGAGGGCGACCGCAGCGGGCGGGGGCGGGGGGGGGGGGGGGGGGGGGGGGGGGGGGGGGGCTCACGTCCCGTCTTCCGCCGTCGAGCGATAGGGCTTTGTTGCTGCATTTGGCGCGGATGCAAAAGGCGCTGTGAAACATCTTGCCTCGATGGATGTTGGTTGTGCTGGTCAGTGCTAAACTTATATCCAGCTGCACGGGACTAATCTTTGATGATTATAGTATTATTTACATTTTCTATTGGTATCTGCGATGATCTAAATAATAATAATAATAATAATAATAATAATAATGATAATAATGAATAATAACAGTAAATATAAATAGATAAATAAATGAAAAAAAAAGTTAATAAAAATGATGAAATTAATTGTGTAAAGTGCAGCTGTAAACCTAGGACTCTTCGCTCGGATATTTCCAAGGCTGTCAAATTGCTCAAGGTATTTGGTGACGCCACGAAGCGCGACCTCTGACATGCAAGACGGGCGTTGGTCGAGTTGCATTTCAAAATAATTTCCGAGATTCTTTTTCGAAATGCGGAGAACGGCGCCCGTTTAGCGCGACAGCTGTTTATCTTTCGTGGATGCGCTTGGATAAAGAAAAGAGGAGGAAGGGGGGAAGTAATAGGAAAGCGTGAGACTGAAATATTTGGATAAATTAGGTGAGAGACAGGCGAAGAAGAGGGGAAAGAATGAGAATAAAGAAGAGAGAGAGAGGAGAAAGACGGATAGGTAGTAGGGAAATTATTGATTAATTAAGGTTCAGATCCGGCAAGGAAATCCTTGGGAAGGAAGTAGTTGCTCTGAGAACGACAACTGACGAGCGGAATCAGAAGAAAGTGTTCGAGGCAAAAAGTGGTGCGCCGAAGAGGCCGTAGTGAAGATGCCTGACGTTTGCTAAAAGATATGTACGTAGATTTATTTCTCCATCGATCTCTACATTTACTGACGCGCATAAGTACAAGCGTAGGCTTGGGGAGTCAGGCGAGGGCGGGAAGAGGAAGGGAGGGTACGGCCGAAGGAAGGCTTTTTACTCTGCTCTATAATTATCTTTTATGCGCGTAGCTCCTCCCCTATCTTTTCTCTATTTTTCTCTATCTATCTATCTTTCCCATCCTCACCCTCCCTCTTTTTCTCCATCTCCCTCTTCCTCTTTTCTCCTTTTTTCTCTATCTATCTTTCCCACCCTGACCCTTCTTCCTCTCCATCTCCCTCTTTCTTTCTTTTTCTCCCTTTCCATCTCCGTCGTCCTCTCCCTTTCCCTCTTCTCCTCTCCCTCCCATTGCCGTTCTCGTGCCAGAAAAGCGAAGGCACCGAAGGAGCGAAGGAGGGAAGAGGCAAAGCAATTTGATCGTTAGCGCCCCCGTGCCTTGCATTGCAATGAGGTTTTCCGTGTCAATGCAGGCTGAGGTAAGAGAAGGTAGACCTTCGGATGATTTAGCTGTTGACTTTTTTATGGGAATATATTTTTATATACAATTTATCGTCAGACATGCTGGGGTATTAGTAAGCACTGTATATCGTGTACATGGGAGAAGCATGAGGTATAGAAGATACAGCTTTTTGTGTTCCCTCTAAGCCCATTGTTAACTGGGAACGGACATGAAGTACAGCCATCACAGCTGCTCCTGTGTTTCTTCGCGCCGTCAGTAACATGCACTTGCAAGGGGATAAGGCGGAGAATCGCACACCAGGCTGGCCATCAATCGCGACCGCGATTAACCGCGGGTCGTTAGCGGCGGAGCACGGAGGGCGGACGCAGCGAGGGCACAGAAGCAAACTCTCAAACGGCGAATAGCATTCTTAAGTCGAAAGGCTGTTACTAATCCGCAATCATTGCCCGTAATAGCGCTTTTTCCACATATTAACCCGGACCATTTGACAGCGTTATTACAGGGGATGCCCTGTTATTATGTGCTGCTCATGTTCGGAGTCGCAATAAGTACTCTTTCGACAAGCCATTACGACGGTTCTCGTGGCCGGAGGATCGGTTCGACGCTCGCCAGGCCTTCCCTTTTTCGCCCGAGACCTTGGGAGGCGCGGTCGGAGGTGGCAGCCCCGGGACGCGCGGCCGGCCACCTCTGCAGCGCCGTGCGGGGTGCCCTTGGCCGCTTCTTCGGCGAGGAATGGCGGGGCAAGGGAAAGGGAGGGGAGGGGGAGAGGGGAGACAGAGCGGAAGAGAGAGAAGGGGACGGAGAGTGAGAAGAGGGAGATTTAGAAATAAGAGAAGATTAAAAGAGAATGTAAGAAGTGAGACGTTTAGAGGAGAGAGAGTTTTTAGTGAAACTAAAAGTGAGAAGGAGAAGCAGAGAGAGAGAGAGGGGGGGAAGGAACGAGAGAGAGATGGAGAGGGAAAGGGAGAGAGAAAAAAAGTAGTAGTGAGAGGCACCAAGAAAAGAATGCTTGTGCACTTGAACAAGAAGCGATAGAGAATCCTCTTACGGGGCGCAGCATCTGCTTTTATTTCATAGTTGTTTCCCCTGCTCGTATCACCTCGGTGGAATTCCTTTATGCTCGGGGAAACGGCGCTGACACGGTCGCGTTTGTTGAGTGCCCCGAGGAGTTACGGTATTTTGAAGATAGTGTTTGCTTTTGCCATTTCCCAATATCCGAATGTGGAAATTGGGAATGAAAACCATGTACACTAGTGCGTTGGAAAACCTCGTTCATTTTCTTTCGGGTTCTGGCTCCTCTGGCATTGTTATCGTTTTCATTATCGTTCCCTCTTCCTCCTGCAAAAAAAGAAAAGAAAAACGCAAATTGCTGGAAATTAGAGCGCTGTTCAGCAAATGGCCGTCAGACCTCGGAGGATGCGGCGCACGAAGGTCGTCGTGGGCGCGAAGGCCGAGCGCCACGGGGCCGCAGCGGATCGCCGGCGAGTCGCAAACGGATTTCGACCGCTTTCGGAGAGTGAAACCGGAACTGCAGGCGAGGAGATAACGGCAGACCGATCATAGGACTGGCGCGAGGAGTGGCGAGGGTGATGATCAAAGTTTTTTGTCGATTGCCTCGGGAGGTCAGCGCAGACGGCGGGTCATCACACCGCGCGACCCGGAGCCGTGAGCGGCCGCCGATGGATTCGGGATCGCTGCCTCGCCTTTGGCCTCCTGCGGGAGGAGGGAGGAGGAAGGAGGAAGGAAGGAAGGAGGTAGGTAGGAAGGGAGGGGGAGGAGGAGTAATACAAAAAGGAAGAGGAAGTTGTAGGAGGAGGAAGAGGAAGAGGAGGTAGGGAAGGAGGCTGTTGCATGCGGCCTGGTGATGGGAGAGGGTCGTTTTGGTGTGTCGATTAGCAAGACAATTGGGTTGGTAATGGAGTTTGTAGGTAATGATGACGGTAATGAGAGGAAATGGAAAGTAGAGGATTTATGGTAAGAAGCTAGAAAGAGGCATGCGTATTTCAGCTGATTGCGGCATTGGAAAAATAAAGCTTAACCCGAAACGGCCATCCTGAAAGATTAGAGAGAAAAAACAAAGACAAAGACATTAAATCGTGATGAAGATCGGAAATGAAAACACCCTTTTAGTGATCAAAAACGAAAATGTAATTGCCTCTTTTAGGATGATCAAGAACAAAAACGAAAAGGCGACGAAAAGGCCATTTTTAAATGATGAAAGATAAAGAAAGCGCCATTTTTAGATGATATGAAAGACAACGAAAAGGCCATTTGAATGATTATGAAAGCAAATGAAAAGGCCATTCTACCATCGTGCTCAAGGACCGCAGTCGTGAGCATGTGATTTATATTTTCGTCTCGAGGACTGGAGTTTCTTCATTCGCCTGGAAACAATTAATCTGCCAGCCCGATTTGCCATTCGAGTCCCGCGCCGTCCTTTGGCCTCTGAATACTGAGGTGCAATCACTCGCATACCTGATGGAGTTGAGGACCTGCGGCCAGCGTGAGCTGTGAGGTTTTATTTGTTTTAATTCTTCTTCCTTTTGATACGTTTCTTTATTCATCATGGGCGTTTGCATTGTTGTCGTCTTGTTTCCACCGTTGGTATAGAGCTTATTCCAAACGCGGTCGCCGTTTCGTCCCGCGTAATGAGAATGGCCCGCCCACGCGGCCCCGCCCCCCCCGACAGCTCGAGGCAGAGGGAGCCCTGGGTGCTCATGGCCAAGGCTGTCACGACGCGCTGGCCGTGCCGGCGAGGAAGCCCTTCGGAGGACGCCTCCCGCCTCCGGACCAAATGGGGTCAGGCTCATAGCAGCTTTTCGTTTCTTTAGGATGAGCGCATCGTATTTTTATATATAATTCTATTCTTATTATCATTACTGTTATTCTTTGTAACCCCAGCCATTTCCGGTTTGCGAAGAGACCCGAGGCCGGGCCAGGCCCTGTGGAGAGAGTTATTAGAGGTTGCATGCCTATTGCGCATCGGCGGTGCCACGCCAGCTGTAATTACTGTGGCGCAGCGGGTATGGTTTTGTTTACCTGCCCCCGTGGCTTTCCTTCCCTGTGGTGGGCTTATTTCCAAACATGGCTGGGTATTCCGGGCGAGATTGTGGTTGCTGTACTTCCTTGTAGGTTTAGCTATAGCTTCGCTTATTTTTTGTTTATTTATCTGCCAATAAGATTCGTGAGAGGTGGCGAAAGAATTGAATCTGGATGTATAGTGTGTGTGTGAATATGGTTTCCATACATACATGAATAAATAAAGTGTGCGCACCTAAACATGTATTTGTGACTCGCTTTGCGTTAGTATTATTAGTTCCCATAGTTCCATCCAAACCAAAATGAGCGCCGTCTCCGACTCCAAGGGCCTGGTAGGATTTCGGGCCGCGTCGCCGGCTGTGCGTCTGCAGGAGGCGAAGGTCGCGGCCGTCACGGAGGAGAGCGGGGGCTCCGGAGCCTGCGTGGCCGGAAGTGACTCGGGCGGCGCTCTTCCGTGCGTTCGTTAGGGCGATTGGGAGGATCAGCTGGCCATGCCCGCAGTCATCTCTGGTCGGCGACGGCACCGGCCATAACTGCGCCACTACCTGTTGCTCGGCGCACGCTCTCTTTGTTTGTAATTTTTCGTGTTTTTGTGAAGTTAAAACGCGCAAGTCACTTAGATATTGTTTCTCCTTTTCCTTTCCGGATGAACGGACTCGGTCCGATCACTCCTTTGCCTGCAAATAAACTTCCCTTTACTGGTGTATTTTGTGCATTTGCGACTGTCACGTTTGAAATAAGACCGCGACCGGCAGTTCACACAGTTTTTCCCAGACCTGATCACTGGTTTTGTGTCGAAGGAAGACAGGGGGGAGAGGGGGGTATGGGCAAAGGGGGGAAATAAGGAGAAGGAGAGAGAGCGAGAGGAGTGGAGAGGGCAGTAGAATAAAGTAAGGAGAGAGAGAGGAGAGAAGGGGGAGGGAGAGGGAGGGGATGAGAGAGGTTGGAGAGGGAGAGGGATAGCGATATAGAAAGATTGAAAGATAGGGAGAGAGAGAGAGAGAGCGAGGGAGGGAGAGGGACAGAGACAGAGCGGGAGGAAGAGATGAAGAGGAAAAGAGAAAGAAAGGAAAGAAAGATTAAATAGAGAAAGAGGAGGAACGGATTAAATTGCGCTGCGTATTGAGGGTTTAAGGTCAGCACGTAAATAAGCTTTGTTCGAAGGCCGCGAGCGCAGCGCTTCGCCAGCAATCCCCTAAAGAGGACCTGAGCCGTGATGGGGAGCTCTGGCGCGACGGCGAGCGTGCGCCGGGATTTAAGCGCAACCCCGCGCTCTGCCCCGGTGCCTGACGGCGGGTCCTGCAAGGCGCGAGCGAGCGGGCGGGAGATGGGCGCAGCAGGGGCCTGTCTCGAGCTTTTAGGGAAACTGGTCCCGTTTTGGCCGAGATCGACGAAGCGACTCGTTAGAAGCGACGCTTTTTACCCGACGTTTTAGCGTCTCGTTAAGGCGCTCACGCCGTTCCGGTCAGCGATCACACACGATTAAGCGAATTTTATGGCTGAGCGCACCGAGGGGGTGGGGGGGGGCGTGGTTGTTGCTAATCTCCTGCGCCCTCACTCGAATTGCCGCCCGAGTCGAGCCGCGGTCGCCGTGCCTCCAGACGGCTCTCTTAGTTGCCTTGCAGATTGAGGTGGATGGGGCGGGGGAGGAAATGTGGTGCGTTTATTCAAAATTAACAGGTGCATAAATCTCTTCCAATCTCTCTCTCTCTCTCTCTCTCTCTCTCTCTCTCTCTCTCTCTCTCTCTCTCTCTCTCTCTCTCTCTCTCTCTCTCTCTCTCTCTCTCTCTCTCTCTCTCTCTCTCCCTCCCTCCCTCCCTCTCTCTCTCTCTCTCTCTCTCTCTCTCAGCTTCTACTCCAGTTGCAGCACCCACTCCAGCGCCAGCTGTAGCACCAGCTGCAGCTCCTGCTCCAGTGCCAGCTGCAGCACCGACGCCATCACCAGCTCCAGCTCCTCCCTCACCGCAGCAGGAAAAGCAAGAATCCAACAGGGAAATGAAAGATTTGATACAAATGTTGTTCAAGCAGATGGAGCAGATGATGTTCATGATGCAGCAACAGATGGTGCAATTCCAGGAGAGGATTTTTGCGCTCTTCCTCGAGCAACGACAACATCCAGTGGGCCTTGGAAACGGTCAAGTGATGATCGATGGATCAAAATAATCTGTTAAAGTGCATTACCTGGAACATTAACAGTTTACAGAAACGCAAGGCGACCCTCGCTCAGTATCTTCACTCGGAAGATGTTGATGTGTGTTGCCTCCAGGAAGTTAGAACTGTTGCTCGTTATGCAAAAATTGCAGGATACACATATCACGACAAACCTAATATTGCTAATCCTTCTGCAAGAGGACTTGGTATTTACATAAAAAATAGTATCCCATCAA
>NC_091554.1:26060472-26067972 GCF_042767895.1 Penaeus vannamei
GTTGCCGACCCCGAAGAGGCAGGAATTCTCAAGGAAGTATGTCGTCTCCCGCTGCCCGGCGCTCGCCCTGCCACGTGGCGCTTTGTGTGAGGACGAACCTTGTATGCTTATCGGAATCGCCTTCGTCGACCAGCACAGGGGTTGTACAAGGCTGTAGTGTTAGATCGGGTGTCTAAGAGGATCGCCAGCTGGATTTAAAGGAATACGCAGGTTCGAGCGAATGTGCTTGCGAGGACGCCCATGGCTGAGCAGTCGCTGCGGTCTCCCCGTGGCAGGATCCATGAGCGGAAGCCGTTGTGCGCAAGGAATACATTGTGTGTGTGTGTGTGTGTGTGTGTGTGTGTGTGTGTGTGTGTGTGTGTGTGTGTGTGTGTGTGTGTGTGTGTGTGTGTGTGTGTGTACACACAAACACACACACACAGATATATACATCTGTGTGTGTTTGTGTGTGTGTGTGTACACACAAACACACACACACAGATATATATATCTGTGTGTGTGTGTTTGTGTGTACACACACACACACAAACACACACACAGATATATATATCTGTGTGTGTGTGTTTGTGTGTACACACACACACACAAACACACACAGATGTATATATCTGTGTGTGTGTGTTTGTGTGTACACACACACACACACACACACACACACACACACACACACACACACACACACACACACACACACACACACACACACACACACACACACACACAGAGTACAATGGCAAAGACAATTAGAAGCGAGCGGAAGCATTTGACCGTTGCTTCACAAGGCTTGACAAGAAATCCTAGACGGAGAGATTCATGTCAGTAATGTAATATGCAAATTGCAGCTGAAAATGAATGTGTGAAGTGCGAGCCCCAAATGTTTTGCATTTTTCCCTGTACAGTGAAGCTCGTCTGACAGATGCATCACATTACGCGAAAGTAGGACCGGCATCAGCCCTGCAAAGGCACGGCCGAGAGCTGACCTTTTTCGTGCAAGGCACGATGGCGACCTCGTTCTTCATGTTTAATGAGCGCGCCCTTCTGCGTGATGCCCTCGGGTCCTCGTGGCCCTTCCGGGGTCCTGGGGCGCTCCCTCTGCCCGGCTGCGGGTGCGGGCGGCGGCGGCGACAGGGCGCGTGGAAAACGTTCTTGTCGGCCGGAAAATGTGGTCAGGTGTCTCACTTCGAGTGGCCGGAGATCGAACGAAGGCGCGTGTGGTTTTAGGGAGAGAGACGGAAAACATTTCAGACATTTAATTTCTGAAAATCGCTATACTTTTTGCCGAAAAAGAATTTGGAAAGGAAAAATAGCCTGCGACAACTGGAAAAATGCGAGATAACCCATCCGAACTGGGAGGAAAAACATCCGGGCAGAAATGGCTCCCTAATGAGGCCGTTTTACCCTGCAAAAAAATCCGCCAAAGCGAAAACACTGGCAGGCTTGACCAAGAGTCCAGAGAGAGAGCTGTTTATGTGGGCATTGTTGACGGACTTAATTACACAACGTATGTTTGCGTTTTGTGTGGCCGCGCAGAGGGAGAGCGCAGCGCAGCCGTTCCCGCTCGGGCGCAGAGGAGTCCTTCGCTCCCTGCCTCGTGCTGTTGCGCCGAGAGCAAGCCAGCTGGCTCTCATTTCATCGATGCTAAATGGCTCTTCTTAGAAGCGTATCTGTTTGCGAAAGCCTTAAAGACAAAGGAGGAACGTGATATACTAACGGGATCTTTTTGCGGTTTCAGTGAGCTAGCGTGTTAGGTCTGGTATAAATAAGAGAGAGAGAATATCTCATCAAGAAATTCATATTGAACGTAACGGCTGGACGAAGAGAATGAAGACCGTTCTAGCAGTCTCCAAAGGCCACAAATACTTTGCGGAAATCGAAGAAGAAGCCGCACCGCGAGCGGCGACCCCGCGTTTGCAGGCGGCGAACTCGAGGCGCGTGCGGCTGCGGCCCAGGGGCGGTTCTCATTAACGAAGGGAGGCTGACCCGGCGATTAGTGTCATGCGGTGATGCATGGCTCGCTGGATTGTTATTTCGTTAATTGCGCCGTTCGCGTTTCCTTTGCTCCTCCAGTATGTTCGTTCGTTTGTCCAATTATTTAGGTATATCGGCCATTGAATATCTTCAGTTTTTTATTTATCATAAAGCAACTCCCAGATCTCAGTTGCGTTGTTGTCCAGAAACTGTGTCAGAAGGAATACGTATTCGCCTTTTGTTAGTTCCTTTTATTTTCCCGTTTTTTCTTTTCTTTTTCTTTTGCTCGGTCGACCACCTGCTGTCCCCCATCTTGATATGCATTCCCTCCCCGTGGGACGGCGGCGTGCCTCCGCGAGCGGGCGGACGACCGGCCCGACCGGCGAGCGCCCGCCCCGCGCAGGCCAGGATGGCGGGCGACTTCACTCTGACGGTTATATTTGGTTTGCTAAGAGGATTTCACGCCGAGCGGCCCAGCGCTCATGCGAAAGCCAATTCAAACACCAGGGTTGTTTCTGTATTTTGCGCGAAAAGCCAAGGCTGGTAAAGGCAAGATCGACTTTTAAATGGAACTTGTGTGGTTTGAAAACATTCTATTTTTACTCAGGAGGGGAGAGCTCATGGGATGGGGAATTTTTAAAATGTGATAACTTTCTCAAATATCTTATTGTTCTCTCTCTCTCTCTCTCTCTCTCTCTCTCTCTCTCTCTCTCTCTCTCTCTCTCTCTCTCTCTCTCTCTCCCTCTCTCTCTCTCTCTCTCTCTCTCTTCCTCTTCCTCTTCCTCTTCCTCTTCCTCTCTCTCTCTCTCTCCCTCTCCCTCTCCCTCCCCCTCCCCCTCCCCCTCCCCCTCCTCTCTCTCTCTCTCTCTCTCTCTCTCTCTCTCTCTCTCTCTCTCTCTCTCTCTCTCTCTCTCCCTCTCGTTCTCTCTCTCTCTCTTCCTCTTCCTCTTCCTCTCCCTCTCCCCCTCTCCACCTCCCTCCCTCTCACCATCCCCCTCCCCCTCCCCCTCCCCCCCCCTCTCTCTCTCCTACCCTCTCTCTCCCTCTCTCTCTCTCTCTCTCTCTCTCTCTCTCTCTCTCTCTCTCTCTCTCTCTCTCTCTCTCTGTTCCTCTCCCTCTCCCTCTCCCTCCCCTCCCTCTCCCTCTCCCTCCCCCTCCCCCTCCCTCTCTCTCCCTCTCCCTCTCCCTTTCCCTTTCCCTCTCCCTCTCCCTCTCCCTCTCCCTCTCCCTCCCTCCCTCTCCCTCCCTCTCTATCTATCTATCTATCTCCCTCCTTCCCCCTCCATTCCTCTCTCCTCTCCTTCCCCCTCTCGCATCGTCCGCCTCCTTCTACCTGTGTGCCTCCGCTGCTGTTCCTGCGAGCAGCCTGCCAGGGGCGAGTCCCTCCCCACTAACGCGCGTGTGTTGCGTTTCAGGCGCCGAAGATCGTGGTGGCCCTCTACGACTACAACGCCACCGAGCGGGGGGACCTGTCGCTGCGGAAGGTAATCAGCCGCGGCGGCCGCCTCTGCTCACTCGTGTCATGAGAGGAAATGACGGGAAGCGGCATCAGCTGCACGGGCGATGGCTGGCCTGTCATTTGCCTAGTATTTGTTATTGTTATTATCAGCATTGCCATTAAAATACCAATATTATTGTTATCATTGCTATTGTTATTACTGTTACTATTACTATTAATACAATTTACTTTTATTATTATTAATGTTAATATTATTATTAATGTCGCTACTACTACTACTACTATTACCATTGCCATTACTGTTTCTACTATTATTACTATTAGTAATACTATTACTACTACTACTCTTACTACTACTATCACTATTATTACTACTATTAATGCTGTTACTACTACTGCTACCACTACTACTCTTACTACTACTACTACAACAACAACAACTACTATTACTACTACTACTACTACTACTACTACTACTACTACTACTACTACTACTACTACTACTACTACTACTACTACTACTACTACTACTACTGCTACTACTACTCTACTACTGCTACTACTACTACTACTACTACTACTACTACTACTACTACTACTACTACTACTACTACTACTACTACTACTATTCCTAATCCTACTCTTACTACTATTAATATAACTATTACTACTACTACTACTATTACTACTGCTACTACTACTATTGCTACTACCACAACAACATCAACTGCTACTACTATTTACTACTCCTACTCTTAATACTACTACTACTATTGCCACTACTACTGCTACTATTACTACTACTACTACTACTACTATAATTCCTACTCCTACTCTTAATACTACTACTCCTAGCCGTACTACTACTATTACTGTTACTACAGTTACTTTTACTACTATTGCTACTACTACAGCTACTACTTTTATTACAATTACTACTACAACAACAACAACTGCTACTACTATTATTCCTACTCGTACTATTATAACTACTACTGCTACTACTACTACGACTATTCCTACTCATATTCTCACTACTACTATTACTGCTACTACTACTATTAATACTACTGCTACTACTACTATAATTCCTACTCTTACTACTACTATTCCTGCTCTTACTACTACTACTACTATTACTGCTACTACTACTACTACTACTACTACTACTACTACTATTACTGCTACTACTATTACTGCTACTACTACTACTACTACTACTACTACTACTACTACTACTACTACTACTACTACTACTACTACTACTACTACTCCTACTACTACTCCTACTACTACTCCTACTCTTACTCCTACTCCTACTCCTACTCCTACTCCTACTCCTACTCTTAGTACTACTACTCCTACTTTCACTACTACTATTACTATTACTACTATTATAACTACTACTACTACTTCTACTTCTACTACTAATGCTGCTGTTGCTGCCATTATAGATTATTGTTATTATTATTATTATTATTATTATTATTATTATTATTATTATTATTGCTATTATTATTATTATTATAATCATTACCATGGTCTTGTATAACAGTTGATATGAATGTTATTTTTAGAATGAAGAATTCGAGGTGCTTGAGCAAGATCAGGAACACTGGTGGAAGATGAGAAATAGACAAACTGGGTAAGTCTTCTTCCTTCGTTCTGTACGCACAGTTTATATCTTGAATTATTTTATAACATTTATGTAGATGAATAGAAAGTATTGTAATTGTACTCAAATGCACTGACGTTCATCCACAGAATGGAAGGGTTTGCTCCCAGCAATTACGTCAGAGAGCTAGGAACACCTGATATACAACAGTATGAGTAAGTATGCCGAATCAGATTTGCAATGGGTCTCGTCTTTCTATTTTCTAAAGTGGAGATCTGTTCTCTGGTCAATTCGAGAACTTACATGGGAATTCCTGTCCCTTCAGCTGGTACCTGGGCGACGCGACGAGACAGCGCGCGGAGGTGTTCCTGATGCAGCAGGAGCGGGAGGGTTGCTTTGTGGTGCGGAACTCGACCACGAACTCTGGCGTCTACACCCTCTCAGTGTATACGAAACAGTAAGTTGATTTTTGTGGTGTTTCGAAACCGAGCTTTGCAGTTGTGATACAAAATATGTGTAATACGAAGGAGGTTAACTTTGTTTTGTTTCGTTTTCTTTGAAGTTTTCCTTTTAGTTTCACGCTTACAGAGACATGTAACGTATAATCTCTCCGAAGAACAAGTGTTCTTCCAAAGGGCTTCTTGTGAGGGTGTATATCTCCATTTATATATTTGTTTATACTGGCTTAGGTCTCATCCGCAAGTAAAGCACTACCACATCAAGAAGGACCCGGAGGGAAACTATTACCTGTCGCAGAACATCAAGTGCAAGACCATTCCCGAGCTCATCTACCGACACCAGCACAACCCCGGGGGCATCTGCGCCAGACTGCGACCGCCCACCCTCGGGAGGACTGCGCCAGCCACTGCGGGGCTCAGCCACGGTAGGGGACTTTTGTTACTAGGATGTGCCTCATCTTGAATAAATTTTGTTCTAGGTAGGATTAGTAGACTTCGCCTCTGAAAAGGTTAATTCTTGAATTTTGCCTTTTCATAACCATCGTTATTTCCTCCCCCACCCCCCTCTGTGAACCTCTTTGGAAAAAAGGAAATGTGCCACTATTCACTGTGAATGTTGCTTTCCAGATAAGTGGGAGATTGACCCCTCGGAGCTGAATCTCCTGGAGGAGCTGGGTTCCGGGCAGTTCGGCGTGGTGCGCCACGGCAAGCTCAAGTCCTTAGATGTGGCCGTCAAGATGATGAAGGAAGGGACGATGAGCGAAGACGAATTTATTGAAGAAGCGAAAGTCATGACGTAAGTGTCTCTCTTATTTGTTGGCGCTGCAAGATGGTTCATTTTTCTTAATTGTTTGTTTGATGAAATATAGTGCACAAAGTTACTACTGTATACACCGAATCTGTGTAATCTAAATGTGATTGTTTGTCTCTTGTTACATTATGAACCTTGCTGATTAAGGAGCATGTGATAGGGCCGAGTTTCATAGATAGTGAATTGCACGGAGATGCATCGTCCGTCGTTAAATGCATGGGTCACGATCACTCTAAAAGTTGCCTAACACTGACGAACTATTTCAGGAAATTACGACACGGTAATTTGGTTCAGCTGTATGGAGTGTGCAGTAGACAACGCCCAATATACATCGTAACGGAATACCTGCGCTATGGATCCTTGCTACAATACCTTCGTAACAAAGAAAGAATCCTATTAAATAATACTGATGTTCTTTTAGATATGTGCTTGCAGGTAAGTTTATATATTTTGTAACAATTGCAAGTCTCAAATTGATTAGCCTTTAGACTTACCTTTGAGTTAGTCATTAAAAGCAAAATAAATATGTAAAATTGATACCCGTAAGAAAATATTTTTAAAGTAAACATGATAAAGGGTAATGATGGTGTATGTAACAAGAATATAGTCAGTGTGATACAGATAGGGGATTTATTTATTTTAAGAATGGTAGCTTCTTATCAGATTCATTTTTTTAGGCAGTGGAAGTATTTTAACATATTGGAACAAGACTGGTCAAATAAAAATTCTTATTGACAGGTTTCAGAATTATCAGATTCGGGCAATTCAGTTTACAAGGAAGCTCAAGTAGCTGAAAAAAGTGTTTTGGAAAAAAAAAAAAAAATTTTGTTGTCAGTATATTTTGTGGAAGTGTAACAGTGATATCATTTACAAGGTTGGCTTACAATAAAAGTACTTCAGATTCATTTTGTAATATAGGAATACATGAGCAACTCAGAAACCTTATGCATAAGCACAGAGAAACCTGAAAATATGTGATGACATAAATTTCTAATGTGAGGAACCTGTTTTTTGAAATGCCATGGCTCATATTTGTTGGTATGAAGGTTATGCAGCATAAGGCCTGTGCTGACACCTGTTTATATACAAACAATGTTAAGCAAACAAGAAAATTTTCTGACAGTTCATTTCACTGTAAATTATTGCATACACTATCGGAATTAGTAATGATAATATCCGAATTGTTTCC
>NC_091554.1:26075472-26077972 GCF_042767895.1 Penaeus vannamei
CCTTTTTATAATATCATGATTGCTGTTACAGAAAAAAATAAGATAAAACTTGACCTTTTTATGGTCACGGGAACAGTCAAAAATTGAAATAAAAATGAGCAATTTCATTTGATAAAGTTCAAAATATCTCATGAAATTTGTACTTAAAGATGAATTTAATCATTCCACAACCATAAATTCAGTATTTCCATAAATTTTAGAGAACAAATACTACTTACTTTTCTGGCAGTTATTAACTGAAGGATTTTATAAAGGATGAGTAATGCAAGTATAGATCTATAGTGGTATTTATATTTTGCAGGATGAATTAAGAAAACTAGTACAGATCCAGTATTTATATTCACAGGGATTAAACCTATATTTACTAAGAGACAAAAAGGAGCGAGATCACTAGGCTTATATTCAGACTGCCAAATATATTCAACAGCTCAAACTTTTACCTATATATATTTTCATTGTGATGTAACTGGAATGAATGTCCATCAGGTGTACTTATAGATGTCAGCCGATTTTAATAACTTTAACCTGCGTTTTTTGGGAATGTACATCCTAAAATATTCCAGAATATAATAAATGTGTGTGATATACATAGCATTCCAGATGAAGTCTTAAGGCAGGCCCTTCAGCCATGGTGTACTTAATGAAATGAATGACCTTTTGCATAAGGATGGTAAATGCCAAAAAGTATTTTTTATACATAGAATTAGGATCTGTGGTGATGATATTGATATTCAATGGATACGTTCAAGTTTTGTAAAATATGTACATAAATTATAAACACTGTATTATCTTTTGGCTATCATTACCAAAATTGATATTATCAATAAAAGATTATATATATAGAGAGATATATAATTTTCACTGATATACGATGCATAACTACTATGTATATGCTAACCTTGCTATATATTTGAAAAAAAGACATTTTAAAATCTATATTAAATATTATTTTTGCTGGTAGCTACTATAGCACAACACTATTCAGCCATTTAGAATATAAGAAATATACACTTAAGGAAGAATTTCCCCATAGAAAACTATATATATGGACAATCAGTACAATATATCATATGATTAGAAATCCGTGAGAGGGATTACCTTAACCAAAGCCTCCGTATACCAAGCACATGATAAGAATTTGGTTAAAGTTGTACCAATCATGTGGCTTTCCAATGAGGATCCACAAGGCAGTGTTCTCAGTAACACTATTCCTTGTTGCTGTAAACGGATTAGTTTCAGTTCTACCACCTGGAATCCGGTTATCATTGTATATAGATGATCTAGCCATCATTGCCTCTGGTCCTTTCATACCTGCTCTCCATCAGACTAGAGAGTCTGATGGAGATAAGATCAGTCTCTTCTTGGACTCCCAATTGTGGGTTTCAATTTTCTACCTCTTAAAACTTTTCCATCATTTTTCTCCTTCATGTATAGGCCCCCAACATCTGTTTCTGTGTGATGCCCATCCTATTCCACCTTTCAAATTTCTTGGTATAATTTTTGACAAAACTATCTTGGTGAGATCATATCCTTTCTGATAAAGAATCTGCCTTCGCCTCTGACTCTCAGAGATTCTCTTACATTATATCCTGGAGTTCAGACTGCAAAACACTCCTCCAACTCCATATTAGCCTAATCTTCTCCACCCTTGATTATCCCTCCTTGACACAAGGCACTATTGTGGTCTTCCCTTATCCCTTGGCAACTTCTGATCCTCTACAGTTGAGAGCCTTTATACTGAATCACCAATTCTCTGTCTCCAAGCGATCTCCCAATCCCTTTTCATACCTTCTCCTCTCCATGTTTACCTACCCATTCCCTGTTCGTATGGACGTTCTGCTTTCCCATTCACCCATTAACCATCTCCAAACCCTTCCTCTTTCTGCCCAATCTTTCCCTCCCTGGTTAATACCTTCCTCCTGTAATTGCTCTTCTGTTTTCCCTAATCCACCCAAATTAAAAACTTTACTCTATAACCATTGGCAATCTTCCTGGTCAGATCAGACCACTAATAAACTGAAAACCATCAAACCTTCCATCTCTCTTTGGTGAGCCCCATACCACCAGAACAGATGCCGGGAAACTCCTCTTGCCGGGTTACAAATACGTCACACTCTCACCTTGTGTATTCATACCTTATGTCACGCTCCAATCCAACCCTATGCTCCTTATACAATGTTCCTCTTTCAGTCCCACATATCCTACTATCCTGCCCCAGTTCTACTGAAGCCTGTACCCTTGCTTTTCCTTACTTGTCCTCTCTTCCCCGACACCACTAACCTGTCGGACATCCTCACAGAATCGCCACCTTTTCAATTACAACTTGTTCTTCTTCCTCAGATGCATAAATACCTTCTATTTGATCCAAGTAGCCTTTATTCTTAACCCTTCCCCTCCTATCAATCCTTATCCTACCCCATTTACTCCTATTTTTACCCCAATCACTACTATACCATCTTACAATGTCATATGACTGGTGAAACCTAAGACATTTTGCTCT
>NC_091554.1:26085472-26100472 GCF_042767895.1 Penaeus vannamei
GTGAGGCAAGGAACAAGATCCGGTTAATACCTTTGTGCTTTTTCATTTTCTCCTTTCTACTTGTTAGGTAGACTAACAGGTTTTTCGCCCAGTTCAAGGCTTGGCAACAATGCGTCCAACTCTTTTGACCTTGGTATTTCGAAAGCAGAGAGAGAGAGAGAGAGAGAGAGAGAGAGAGAGAGAGAGAGAGAGAGAGAGAGAGAGAGAGAGAGAGAGAGAGAGAGAGAGAGAGAGAGAGAGAGAGAGAGAGAGAGAGAGAGAGAGAGAGAGAGAGAGCCGGGCATGGTTTGACTCCTTAAATTTCCTATATATCTTTTAGTCTTCTTGTTCATGTAATCAGATAAAGTCCGACAGGGTTTGTGATGTTGAAAGAGTTACCAGTTACGAAAGGCGGACAAATATGTTCACAGTTCAATGCTGCAGCGCAATTTTTCCATCGCAGCATGTAGTTCGCGAATCAAACGCAACGTTTATTAGACACATTGACGCTGAAAAAGACTGTGTTGAAGTTATTTTGACTTCCTTTTACCACGATAATACCACTTCTTGTAATCTGAGTCTCTGAAATTCATGCTAAACGTAACGAAATCAATAAGAATGTAAACAGAAAGAGGTTCACCCGTTGCCTTGGAGATGTGATGAATATGCAGTATGAAAATGAGTGTTTATGGAAATAGCATTGTAGTTGTAACCTCAATCAACGTCTCCTTTCTCAGCAGGTACCACTTTCTGGAGATTATACAATTAAGTGATATATAAATACAAGCAAAGTGTGAGCACTTTAGCGGTGAAATATACCCAGTATAGTGTGATGGTAAGTAGTGATCTACAGAGCATTATTTAGTGAAATTGAAAACTGCAAGAACATTTTATGCAAGGCCGAGTTGAAAGAAAATAAGTGCTACGCTGGAATACGAGGATAAAAGAGCAATTAAGTAATTACGGAATGAATATCTGACATAGTGTGGCCATCACAAAGAGAAAATAGTCCCACGTCGAAATAGCTTGAAGAAAACAGGTCAATAATAAAGTCAATCTACGCATCAGGATGGCTGCCCTGGCTGCTTGTACATGTGAGTATGAATCCTCTTTTGATTCTGTGCTGAATTGTACGTCAAACATTTGCTCTTTGTTCTTGGCTTCGTAGTTTTCAGAATTATTCATTTTATGTTATAGGCCTACCTCTTTGAAGGTGTCTAACCATTTGGTTGAAGGAGTATTTGAAGGGGATAATTTCATGGCATTTTCGTAACCATTACGTAATTCAAATAGCACACACACACGCACGTCCACACACACACACACACACACACACACACACACACACACACACACACACACACATACACACACACACACAGCCCCACACACACACAGCCACACACACACAGCCACACACACACACACACACACACAAACACACACACACACACACACACACACACACACACACACACACACACACACACACACACACACACACACACACACACACACACACACACACACAGGAACGTGTTCACGAAAATGAAAATGAAAACAGTCACAGGAAGATATGAAACAAAACGTAACGTTTCGAAGTCTTCACTTCTATTCAGATCTACGTCATCCATTTCGGTTGTTGCTCCTTCTACTCCATCTCCTGGTGCTCCTCCCCTTCCTCTTCTTCTTCCCCCTCCTACTCCACTTAGCCTTGCATACAACGGATTTACTTTAGACAACTTCCCTTTGAGAAACATAACCGTCAACGCAACTTAAACGCACAACGGATGGGCTCAAAGTTTCCCCAAGAATGGTCTGGTGCCAACACGACAAAACGCTCGTCCTCGAGGCACCAGCAGAACTCGAGACAGAAATAACCCTTCCATTGTAACACGGACAAAGGCTCCTTTTTCCTTGTTGAGTGAAAAGCTAATATTCTCTGTGCAAGGTATAGGCCTACAATATTCCTGTCTTAATGATACTTTCGGCAGTTTTGTGATGATTACGTTTTGATATTGCAACTAAAGATTCTTCTTTGGTTATCAATAACTGAACGGTAATAAACGGGATATTGGTAGAACAAAACGTAACTAATCCTTTACGATCCATTTTACACATTTCGTTTCTCTAGTGACTTCTTTGGTCCAAATGCATACATCACCAAACTAACACGTCATAGTCATGCTATAATGTGATTTTTCGGAATATCTTAAGGTGGTTGCAGTCTCCACTTTGTATACCCATACATAAATATATTGGACAAGAATGATCTTGTTAAGTAGTACGTTGAATAATGATTCATCAGTTACAATTTAATGGGATAATAGTAGTGTTACAAAGATCGACGTTTTGACTACTATCAATGATTATCGTGGCCTTCACAGTTGTGACAAAATTGGATCGGGAAGAGAGAGAGAGAGAGAGAGAGAGAGAGAGAGAGAGAGAGAGAGAGAGAGAGAGAGAGATGGGGGGGGGGGTATAGAAGAGGAAAATAATCATGACCACAAATTAGACTGAGGGAGAATATAAGTAAATTTGTCAGCTTACCGCTCTATTTCAGTGATTGTCAAGTGTAACAAATAGCTGTCAAGGCATGCAAGGGGAGCGGCGAACGGCAAGAACAGAAGGCACGTCAGTCTGCCCGGCTCGACAGAGGCAAAGCGCGAGGACGTCGACCTGACTGAGAGTGACGCCAACTCTGCTCGGTCGTCACTGCGATGGTGAACGAGTCTGAATCATTAGATGGGATGATAGTGGTGTCTCTTACAAAGATCACTGTCATTACTGATGTTAAGAATACTAGAAATGTTACAAGTAGCATTATCCCTGTAACTGTTGTCGTTTTAAATGATCCGATTCACTGGCATACGGTTTCAAGGACTCACGGTCTCTAACGGTCGTATGCTTAAAGAAATTGAGGTATCCACTCTTTGAAGCACAAAATCCTCCATTAAGGAAAAATACTGCAAAAAATCAACTGGTATACCAAAATACGGCAAGAGGTTAAGAACAAACAGACAGTCCTAAAATTACGTTAAGACTTCCTACATTCACGAAGATTCTTGCAGAAGAAAAATGTGTCCAGACTGATGTTCGTCACACAATTTCCTTAAGCATACGGCCATAACAGTCGAATCGGTAACAAATCCTCACCCCGCCTGGCGTGCACAAGCAGCCCAAAAGAAGCGTCGAATTCCGTACACAACAAAACTTGCTGCATGGATTAAGTCCTACGTTTTGGATTCTCTCAGCGCCATTTCCTTCAGCATGAGAAACCGGGAAAGGCTAGATCAGTAGCAACTCGAGGAGGTCATGACAAAAGTTGCAATTCTGTTTTTGGAAAAAAAAAACACATAGGGTTTATTATTCATTTTGGTCTTTTCAATTTTCAAAAAGGATGGAAAATAATGATTTTGATGGTTATAATTTCATTGAGCAATCATCAAAACGGCCTTGTAGATGAGAAGAGAGGTCGATTACGTTTATGCATGAATGATTCTCAAGTGGAATTGCTCACAGTGGGAGTCAGGTCATAGGCCTGTATTTTTTACTAAGTTTGAAGGAATTACGTCATATTTCCATGGAAACCAATTTTCAGTTCTAAACAAACTTGTCCCGACATGGCGCTGTCTATATCGAGCCTCTTAAATTTCTTCAAAGATGAAACTAGATCAATCTCTCGGGGAAAGAACCACTACAAATCAAATCATATTGATAGTTTTACATATATACCTTGTGTACTTAGAGGCAAAGTCCAAGCAAGCATGAAGGTGTATGATGTAACGGTGAGTAGTTTTATTTTCTTTCACGGACTTATATATGTAAAACCCAAGAAAATAACCATGGGTCGTATCAAATCTTGAAAATATATTGAATAGATGAAGAAAAATACTATATTTTTTATGTTATTCCGATAGTACGCACTGTTTTATGTAAAAGTACTTTAGGCCTAACGAAAAAAATGGACTGCGGAAAGCACTGAAATAAATCACAGAACGTAGGTCTGCTCAAATGTTGATTTTGATTTTGTTTTGGGTGAGCTCCTTGATTTTTCAAACAGTTTGTTAATATTATGGTCATATATACCTGGTCGATGGCTCTAACTCCATCGCGAAAATGACAACTGCAGACCCTTGAATATTTGGTTGGATCCCTGTCTTCTCTCCTGTGGGATAAGGACATGGTTATGTATTTCAGACCTGCAACATGAGCATAAAAATGGAAAATATGCTTTGAGGAATGAGGTAAGATTGCTAACTTTTCTGATGCATAAATTGAATTTTAGACAAGACGTACAGAATGAATTCTTTTTATCCTTTAAACAAGGCCAAGGGCTAAGTGCAGTTCCCATTTTCAATTCTGACCGTCCGTTGCAATATTAAGTGGAAAACTAATTAGGCCTATCAATGTTTTACTTATTGACTGCTGAACCAGCAAAACATTGTGCTACAAGGGCACTTTAGACTGAAAGTAGCTTTGAAAAATGACAGGGACGAAAATTTAACAATAATAGGCCTACATAGTATATGAAGTACATAATATCATACCTTGACAATCGAACCCAACGTCTGTATTCTGATGTATTTTTCTCTTTACTCGGGAAAGCAAAAAATCTACAGGAGTGGGACTCTGACTGTTGCTTGCAGCTTGGAGCAAAACACTGAACCATTGTAGGGTATACAGCAAATTCCACTATTTATGACAGTAATCCCACAGTAATTCAATTCCTTCAGCTATCGTGAAAAAATATTTGAGTAACGAGGGTAAGTGCGCTTTCGGTAGATAACTTGTATACGTTTGTGAACCGAGTTGCGGGTTTGTTTAGAACTGAAAATTCGTTGCCATGCCAACGTGACGTAGCACTTGAGAACTCTATTAAGTATACCTACTTTTATTAATACCTTCACGCATTCAGTGAATGAATGAATGAAAGGTATTTTACTCACTGTGTAGGATACCAGGCCAACAAGACTTTGTGAAGTCAAAAACGCCTGAAAAGCCATTGAAACTAGCACTGTTGGATAGATATTGTATAAAATGTAAACATGAACATGTGCTGTTCTAAAAATAGTCCGGCCTGGTATCCTTCACATTAAATAAAATACCTTTCATCCATTCATTGAGTGCATGGAGCTAATAATAAAAGTAGGTAAAAATACAGGCCTATGACCTGACTCCCACTGCAATTCCACTTGAGAGTCATTCATGCATAAACGTAATCGCTCTCTCTTCTCATGCACATGGCTATTTTGATGATTGTTCAATAGAAATATAACCATTAAAATAATTATTTTCCATCCTTTTTGAAAATTGAAAAGACAAAAATGAATAATAAACCCTATGTGTTTTTTTTTTTTTTTTTTTTTTTTTAACAGAATCGCATATTTTGTGACGTAATCAAAATCTGACGTCATGACCTCGACTTGCTACTGATCTAGCCTTCCCCATGAGAAACTTCGAGGCGGCGCTTTTGGTAAGCCATCCGCAATAAACCTCGATAAACAGGAGTTGCGTCGCGTCGCGGGAGCGAGTCGCTGGAAATTAACGCTCGGGCGGAGAGCTGAGCGACGGCGGGAAGCCATTCAGGGGCAAGGGGGTGGGGGCGGGGGCAAGGGCGGGGGCAAGGGCGGGGGCAGGGGCAAGGGCGGGGCGGGAGGCAGGGGCGGGGGCGGGGCGGGGGGAGGCTATTCCAGGGGAGTTTGGGGTGGCGATTGTTGGAGGTGGTGGCGGTGGCTGGTGCTGGTGATGTTGGTGGTCTTGGTGGCGATGTTATTGTGGTGGTAATGGTGTTGGCAGTGGCTTTGGTGGTGGTGTTGTGGATGGTGATGGGGATGTTATTCATGTTGATGGTGAAGGTAGTGTTGTTGTGAGTGATAGTGATGATGATGGTGGTGGTGATATTGTTGGTGGTAGAGGAGGTGGTATTGTTAGGGATGGTGATATTATTTTTGTTGATGTTAGTGGTGTTGCTATTGCCTTGTTGGTGATTTTGTTAATGTGGTGGCAGTGATGGTGGCAATGGCGGTGGAGGTATGGGGATGGAGATGGTGGTAATGATGATGGTGATGTTGTGGTGGTGATGGTTGTTAATGGTAGTGGCGGCAGAAGTGTGGTTGGGGATGGTGATGTTATTCTTGTTATTGCTATTGTTAGTGGTGGTAGCGGTGTTGTTAATGATAATGTTGCTACTGCTGCTGGTAATGTTGCTGATCTTGTCTTGTTCTTATCATTACCATTATCAATATGTCATATATATATATATATATATATATATATATATATATATATATATATATATATATATATGTACACGCACACACACACACACACACACACATATATATATATATATTATATATATATATATATATATATATATATATATATATATATATATATATATATATATATATACATACACATATATACATGTATGTACACACACACACACACACACACACACACACACACACATATATATATATATATATATATATATATATATATATATATATATATATATATATATATGTGTGTGTGTGTGTGTGTGTGTGTGTGTGTGTGTGTGTGTGTGTGTGTGTATTATTTATTTTATTACATTCTCATGCAATTTAGTCTTTATATCAAAATCATTTATTAATGCTGATGCATGAATATATCACCAGAATGCATAGATGTACCCTGATTTATTATTCCAGACACCTCACTTGGCTTCTCTGAGAAACAAAATGGCTTCTAGTGTTTACAGGTCAGTTAAGCAAATTCCCCATAGATGTCGTACACCTTCGAAATATATGAGGGTAAACTGATCTCTTAACAGATAGTAACATGACCCTTAAATTGTGCCTGCAATTTACTTTATACATTGTACTTGAATGAGCAAAGAGTGAAATTTGATACATATGCTACCGAGGAAATATAAAATACTTTGGCACAATTTTGATACTTGAACAAGCTTCTTGGCAGGGACAACCCGGTTCCACTATGATTCAGCAAACTATGTGTTTGTGCACTGACCTTTCAAGGTCAACAACTGCTTTCATTCGTCATCCAGAAGCACCAAGCACAGAATCAGCCTAGCTTCTCTCACAAGGCCATCTTGACTTGGCAGAACTTTAAATACACGACCAAGTTTTCAATAGTTCATTGGCAAATTTTTATTCTTTTCCAATGACAGTATCATTTACCTTTACCTTTTGGATAACTGTACACCACTTTCTCCTGGACTGAAACAACTGAGCATATTCTCTTTTCCGCCTATTTCAAAATTCATTGGCAAGATGTTCAACTCTTTGCCTTCTTTTTCTCAAGTTCTGACCAAAGGACTTGAACGTTCCACTGGACTTCCACCCACACGTTTGATGCGATGAATACAGTCCCACTCGTCCATCGATGGCCGAATGGAAAAACTGCGCAAATTGAGACTATATTTTGCATGGTATGCATATAGTTTCGTTTCAAATCATAAATATTATCATATACTTTAAATTATTCAGAATTATTCGCATGTAGTTTTACATCAATATTTACATTTAGATTAATGCTAAAATACGAATAAAAAGTAAAAACAAAAGCATTGACCATGGACTCTCATTTGACTGACGAACATAAACAAACGTATAGCCACCAACTTCATGTTGAAACCGCAGATCCCGTGAATATTCAAAATGTGGAATTTTGAAGCAATTTATTCCCTCCTAGAAAATGTTAGAACGAAAACAGGAAAAAAATAGGAAGAGTTTGGAAGAAGATTGCGGGATCCATAGCGAGTTTCTGAAACTTAAGGGTAGGCTGACCATACTTTAACTGCCAGGGGTCGATCATTCGGAATGGTCTCTGCTTCGACCATAAAGGTACAAGTGGTTCATCATCAAGTTGTGTGCCATGATGGTATAATAAGCTATCAGTATATCCTTCACTTTGTGGATTTGCCTTTTATGGCCATACTTTACCAACAAGACAGGCATGAGTCATATCCATTTCAGTTGTAATACGCTCAATTTTTTATGTTTCCCTTTTAGTTTCCCTTGGTCAATTTCTTGGAAACAGTTCATTTTTAACTCCAACATAATTTATACACAAAATTTTATGGATCATTTCCTTACTGTATAAACAGTGACTAGTCTGCAGTATACATATAGTTTCACTTGCCATTATGATATATATTCCATAAACCCTTGGCACGCATATTTTAGTGTATTCGATCACATACGACAACCCAACAACCATAGATCAGCAGACTGACCAATGGCTGACAGATGGTGATGAGTTGTGCTGCCTGCAACTTGCTTCCCATATGCAGTGGAAAACACAGAAACACACAAAATCGTATCTCGAAACTCGAGCAACAACTACGAAACAAATTTGGATTGTTGCCCAACTGGTGAGCGACTTTTCAGATACTTTGTTACTGGATTGTTGCTCAACAAAGTATCTCGGCCTGGACGTGGGTATGGATTTGTTGAGCAACTGTTACAGATACAATATTGAGCAACAATGTATCTTGGTCTGGACTAGGCTTTAAGACTATATAAAGTTGTATCTGGCAACTTTAATGCTTAACGCATTCGTCCTGCATGACACTATGAGAAAGAGAGACTGGCCTTAAGGTTTGTAAGCAGCCCTTTTGTTCTCTGCACATCTTGTTCTCATTTAAGCCTAACTATACTTCGTGTGAACACGCTGGTTTATTTAAACCTACCAAACAGTTCCTTTTGTAACAGTTCTGAAAAGGAGTGGTCTCTAATATGCTGCACTTAGTTAGCAACAAACACATGGAATTTATTTGGTTCATTTAAGATGTAGCCAAGTACAACTTTGCTATCAGCAGCATTCTTTTAATTCTTGGTAACCCAACTCTTTCTTTAACATAGAATTAACTCTAACGATCACAACCGCAGTTGTTAGTTCTAACCTAGGAACAGTAGCAGGCTTCAGTGGTGTCACTTTGGACTTCGACATGACTAGGGCACAATGAATTTGCTCACTTACTTGCTTTAATTACAAACACTGCCCATAACCATCCTGGCTAACATCAGAAAATGGAATTAAACTGATCTTACCTTTCTAAATTCAACAGGCTTGTAGCATCTAGGAATATTTAACTCTTTCAACTGAACCATCATCTCTCCACCCTTATTGCTGTTTGCTCAAATATTATTTTCACTTGCTGAGGGTTAATGACTTCCATTGCTTTATTTGGAATTATGGGGAAGCTAACTACCTTCTCATTATCATTAACTTTAGTCAAGGTTCTATGTATGTATATGCTTTCCTCTGCCAGAATATTGTTGTGAAGCTTCTCAATGGTTCCCCATCCTAAGTCAGTCCTTAGAGCAAAAGGATCTTCTCATTTCCTGTGATAATCTCTTTAGCTGGTGCACTTTCTCTAGAATATATAGGAAGTAATGTTATTTCCCTTTATTCATGCATACTCTGTACCACAAGTCTGTTTACTTTAGTGCAAAGTACATAATTTTCGCCCATTATAGTACTCGTTTGTAAATTTACTTGAGGCCCTGTTACTTGCGATGTTTCTAGAGTACTGTCCTTTACAAAACAAGCATCAGACTGATCATCCAGTAAAAATATACCAAGAATTGCATTGCTTTATTAATATTCATATATAAACACACTGGCATTATCATGCTGTGCGTATCACTTATCACAGTCTTCGTGACTCTAATCCTGTCTGTTATACATTTATCTTCAGTTGTTGGTTTCTTAGATTCCAGATTTATTATCCCTTTTATTCTCCTTTACTTTATCTAATATAACACCATGAAGACATGTTGGATGATATCTGTTACATATGGCACAACTTTTAATTGTTCTGCTTTTTATTACATATCCTCGTTTCAAGCAACTCCTGCAGAGGTATTTTTTAGTATATAGTCTACTTTTTATTTATTGGTCAGCTCCCTAAAAAACACAATAACCCATTTCATGTTCTTCCGTCTAGTTCTCTAACACTGTTTCCTCTCTTTATGAGATTTCTCTTTGGCCTTAGTTGCGTTTACCACAAACCTTTTGTAACAATTTTTTTTTTTATTTCTGGTTTACTTCCCGTCTTACCTGTATTACCAAAGCTATCCATTAATATAGTCTCCAAAATAAGTTTCTCCTTTAGGGACGCATAGAAGTCCTCTGATGACATCCTTATCTTTCCCACTAGTATAGGTACCTAGATAAAGAAGTTTCACTGCAGGACATGACTCTTCACTCTTAAATTTAAAGGTTTGAAGCCAGGTTAGGAATTCCAGTAAATCTCGACTAAAATTGCTCTTTTAGATCACAAAATATTTACCACATCTTTAAATAAGTTGATGTCATTAACTCGACCGATATTACCCAAATACTTTCAGCATGTGGCTTAAGCTCCGGACCTGCGTACAAGAAAGTAAACCCTAATTTGGACACCTCTATCTCTAATTCTCCCATACCTAAGATGTCCTCAGCAGTCATTTCTTGTTTTGTTAAATTAGGATTTCCTTTTTCATTTTCTGTGAGATTACAATCAATAGATTCAAAGTATTTATCTAAATCTAAACTGAGGCAATTGGAGATGATTTTCTTGACTGATTCTTTATTTCTGTTTGTTCAGCAACCTCATTTGCCGCAGCAAGAAGCTTTTCTCATATTCCTTTTCTTTCAAGATTCTCTGTTGTTCTCTCAGGACTAGCTGATGCTCCGTTTCCTTTTCATAAAGCTTAAGTTCAGTTTGTAACTTAGCAAATTCTCCTTCTGTGTAATATTTTGCTTGGATCTCTTTGTAGATTGTGAGTGATCTACTATTTTTTTAATTTACATTTTTTTTCTTGTTTTGGTGCATGCATTTTACTCTTTTGTGCATACATTTATTGATGCTCCTTTTCTCAAAAATTGCAATTTTGTGCATACAATTATGATGCTCCTATTTCTCAAAATTTACCTCGTGTAACAAATTATCATGATAATTTGGATCTATTTCTATTAACAAGTTCATTAAAAGCATTTACAACTGTGATTCTTTTGCCTTTTTATGAACTTCAAATTGACCCAAACTTACACATACACATATATGTTTAAATATACATATATGTGTGTGTGTGTGTGTGTTGTATATATATATATATATATATATATATATATATATATATATTATATATATATATATATATATATATATATATATATATATATATATATATATATATATATATATATATATATATATATATACAGTTTAGAGCCTACTTGGGGTCTCATTCTCCACCGTCAAGACATTTGCTTGGATGTCGCTTCGAACTCGGCGGTGAATAATATGATTTCGTTCATGGTGTCTCTTGTTTGCATATTGTGCTGGACCTTTGAATCTTATCGAGGTGATGAGTAGCCAGTGTATGTTTGTGTATTTGTTCAGTTGTAGCAGTTGGTGTGTTTTCGTGTCCTAGAATATCTTATAATCCTCAGTTAAAAACAACCGCTTTACATGACGTTTGTGCCTTTTATCCTCACCTTTTAAAAAGCACGTTTGTAGGTTCCCTTATATGGCTTTGCTTAAAAATTGGCAACTTTGTTTCGCCTATAAATCGTGTAGGCTACTCTACCGTACCCCATAAAATGTGTCGTTCCTGGGCTAAAGAGCATTTTTTCACCTCGTTCCCTGAGCTCCGCAGAGACTGACACGTAATTCCGATATGTATTAATCCTGAAGCCTGATCTTGACTGGCGCTATCAACGTCTGTCTTGCGCCTCCTTGAGAAAGCTTTTTCCAGAGGCAATCTTCTGCCTTGTCTCTTCCTTTCCGCGTCCTATTCTAGAACATTCGCGCAGTGTTTTGTCGATTTTTTTTCTTTTGTCTTTCTGCTTACATTGATTTCTTATCCTTTCCCGCAATCAACTTTTATTTGCCTGTTGATCGACAGCGGGCTCTTAGCTGATCAGTTATCCTCCTGCCTGACCTCAGCTGAAATGCTGATGACTGAGCTTTCTATTTAGATTGTTAATAATCGCTAACAGTCTTTCGTCCTTCCGGTGCGCCTTCTTCGTATCTGACAATCACTGAATTGTGCATGATAAAGCCGCTGCCTATTGCACTGAAGTAGTAGTATTTATACTAATACTCTTACTACTATTGCTACTACTATTGCTGCTACTATTACTGCTACTACTATTACTATAATTGCTATTATTATTGTTATTATTATATCATTGTTATTACTATTATTATTGTTGTTGTAGTTATTAATATTATTATTATTATTATTATTATTATTATTATTATTATTATTATTATTATTATTATTATTATCATTATTATTATTATTATTATTATTATTATTGTTGTTGTTGTTGTTATTGTTATTATTATTATTATTATTGCTACTACTGCTACTACTATTGAATCTACTACTACTAGTAGTAGTACTACAACAATTGCTACTAATACTACTATTAGTACTAGAACTACAACTGATATACTATTATTACAATTACTACCATTACTACTACTACTGCTGCTATTATTGTTCTGTCATTACTAATGCAACAACAACTACTACTGCTGCTACTACTGTTGCTATTACTTCTCAGAATTACTGCAAATTCTACTACTATTATTGCTGCTGCTGCTATTTCTACTACTACCAGTACTACTACTACAACTGCTTTTATTATCGCTATTACTACGACCATTGTAATTGCTGCTGATAATGATAATAATCATGAGATGATGATGATAATGATAAAGATGATGATGGCGATGGCAATGATAATGGTAATGAAAATAATGGTAATATTTATAATGATAATGATTCTGATACTAAATGATAATGAAAATGATAAGGATAAGGATTATGATTATGATAATGTTAATGATAATGGTTACAATGATGATAACAATTTATAACAGCAATAACAATGAAAATGATGATGATATGATAATGACAGCTGTGGTAGTAATAGTAGTAGTGATGATAATGATAATCAACCTTATTATAATATAGAATTAATGACGATAAGGATAATAATAACAGATATAATAACAATGATATTATTATTGTCTCACAAATGATAATTCTAATAATGATGATAGTAATATTGCTGATAGATAACGATAATGATATTGATAATGATAACAATTGAGAAGAGAAATGATAATGATACCAATAATGATAATGATAATAAAGATGATGATAATGATGAGGATGATGATGATGATTATAATAATAATAATAATAATGATAATGATAGTGAAAATAAAAATGATGGTAATAATGATAATAGCAATAATGATAATGATGATAATAGTAATAATGATAATAATAATAATAACAACAATAATAATAATGATAATAGTTGTGATAATAATAGTGACAATTATGATAACCACAACAACAGCGATAACCACAATAATATTGATAATGATTAAAACAATATGAATAGTAATAATGATAATGTAAATGATATCAGTAATAATGATAACAATAATAACAATATTAATAATAATGATAATAATATCAATAATACTTATAATGTGCTAAAGATAATGATGATAACAATAATGATAATAATAGTAATAATGATAATAATAGTAAATATGATAATCATGACCATAAAAATGATCATGATAATGATAGTAACAATAATAAGAATGCGATAACTATCATGATAACGATAACAGTTAAGATTATAACAATAATGATAGTATAATGATAATGATAGTGATAATGATGAGGACGATAACGATGACGATGGCTATGACGAGGATGAGGATGATAATAATAATGATAATAACAATGGTAGTTGAAAAGATTATAATGATAAAGATTACAAAAATAACAATATAATAAATTAAAGCGTCAAATGCAGTTCTGGTGGCACCGTGGATGAGACCTGGATGAATCGTGAGGACATGCTTTTAAATTTTAGAAATATGTATATATATATATATATATATATATATATATATATATATATATATATATATATATATATATATATATATATGAACACAAGCACGGACACAGTAACGTGAAAATTAAATGAAAAAAGCCACAGTAAGAACAAAATAAACCGAAAATCTACACGTTCCTCTTCAGACAAATAACCAACCAAAATTAATGGATCCATTAATTTTGATTGACTATTCGTCTGAAGAGGAATTTGTGAAGTGTTCGAAGCGTTAAGTTTATTTTCAATCCTTACTGCCGGTTTTCATTTTCATATATATATATATATATATATATATATATATATATATATATATATATATATATATGTGTGTGTGTGTGTGTGTGTGTGTGTGTGTGTGTGTGTGTGTGTGTGTGTGAGTGTGTGTGTGTGTGTGTGTGTGTGTGTTCGTGTGTGTGTTCGTGTGTGTGTGTGTGCGTGTGTGTGTGTGTGTGTGTTCGTGTGTGTGTTCGTGTGTGTGTGTGTGCGTGTGTTTGTGTGTGTGTGTGTATGTATGTATGTATGTATGTATATATATATATATATATATATATATATATATATTAAAACCTTTTTAAGGCTTTTAAAGACACAAATTGCTTTTTTAGGCCTAGAGCCACTTGTCGCTGGATACACTCTTCCCAGTAACGTGTAGGCCTACTTGTCGCGCTAGTGACCTAAGAACAAAATCCCCCGACATGACTTCCACAGCCTCCGATAGATTTTTTTTTCTTTTTTCAGACGACCCAAAAGTAAAGGGTCGCGTCGATCGGCAAAGATCAAGGTCTAATGTTGACAAACGATTTCCGAGCAAGTCACGTAAAGATCCGCAAGTGAGTGAATGTATATATAATGTAAATGTATATATATATATATATATATATATATATATATATATATATATATATATGTATGTATATATATGTATATATATATAAAAGCATGTGTGTGTGTGTGTGTATGCATGTATGTATGAATGTATATACATACATACATATGTACATATGTATATGTATATATGTATGTTTGTATATACATTAATACATATATATACATACATATATATATATATGTATATATATATAT
>NC_091554.1:26127972-26135472 GCF_042767895.1 Penaeus vannamei
TCATTATTGTTATTATCTTTATTTTTACTATTGCATTTATAATCATTATGATTATTATAATTATTGCCATCATCATCTTACTGTCATCAGTTTTGTTATTATTTCCGTTAAATAATATCATCAGTATCGTCATATACTATCACTATTATCATCAACATTGTTATCATTATCATTATTTCTAATGTCATTATTATTATTATTATTACTATTACTATTATTATTATTGTTATTATTATTATTATTATTATTATTATTATTATTATTATTATTATTATTATTATTATTATTATTATTATTATTATTATTATTGTTATTATTATCATTATTATCATTATTGCTATTATCATAATTATGATAATATTTATTATTGTTACTGCTATTATTATTATTGTCATTGTCATTATTATTATTATTCTTATTGTTATATTGTTATTATCATTATTATGATTATCCTCATTATCATTATTGATATCGTTTTAACTATCATCATTATAATTATCATGATGATGATGATGATCATCATCATCATCATTATTATATCAATATTATTTTTTATCATTATCATCATCATTATCATTATCAATATTGTTTTCCCTATCATCACGATTATCATTATCACTTAGAGTATTATCATTGTAGTTGTTGTTGTTCTTTCTTAATGTTATTGTTATTATTATCATCATTATCATCATTTTTACAATTATTTTTCGTTTCTCTTTTGCTCTTCGAGCCTTTAGTTACATAATAAAATTGATAAAAAAGAAAGCGAAGCATAGAAAAGAGAGTGGGAGGAGAACAAGAATCAAGAGAAGAAGGATAAGAAACATAGGAGGAAGAGGAGGAATGCGAAACAAGGAGAAGAAGGAAGGAGGAAAAGCAGTTAGGAGATGGAAGCAATGAGTAGAAGGGAAAAATAAGGAGAGAGAGGAGGAGGAGGAGGAGTAGGAATAATAATGATTATAATAGTAAATAAAAATAAATAAATAAATAATCAGAAAATAAGGCAAGAAGAAGAAAAGAGGAGGAGAAGGAAGAAAAAAAAAGTAAAGGAGAAAGAAAAAGAGAAACAGAAATGAGGAGTAGAAGTGAAAGGGAGAGAGAAAAAAAGAGGAGGAAAAATCTAGAATAAAACGATTAAAAACAAAAAGAAGGTAAATCTGAGAACAGAAAAAACTAGGAGCCCTCAGAGAGCGCATACCTCCGCCAAAGCAACTGGGTCACTGACGCAATGAAAATATTTACACTTGAAAAAATTACATTAAAATCACCTCTTTCTCAAGTGCACTTTTGGCGTCCGCGTTTCCGTATCTCGCTCTGCTAATGAATCCTTTAAACGACTCCTGGGTCCGGATCACCACCCAGATCACCACCAAAACTTAACGGCGTATAAGTTGAGCCACGACACACCTCTGGTAAAAATCTGTCCATGCGTGTTTGAGTTATCCTGCTAAACAACTAACAAACATTTCATAAAAAATCTGTTCATGGAATTTTGAGTTATCTTGCTAAACAGGTAACAAAATTTTCATAAAAATCTGTCCATGCGTGTTTGAGTTATCCTGCTAAACAACTAACAAACATTTCATAAAAATCTGTTCATTGAATTTTATCTTGCTAAACAGGTAACAAAATTTTCATAAAATTCTGTCCATGCGTTTCTGAGTTATCTTGCAAAACAACAAAACAAAAATTTCATAAAAACCAGTTCATGGGCTTTTGAGTTATCCTGCTAACCAACCATTAACTAGCCAACGCTACCAAAAGCACGACCTCCTCGACGCAGGTAATAAGCAAACGCAAGCCAATTGTGATGGAAATGTTAGCGGTGCCTCCGCTCGGCGCCACAAGGGGCTCGCTGTTCGGGCGCCTCGTCAGCGGCCCGGAGAGCCTCGGCGCCTTCTGTTGCCCCGATGGCTTGCTTGACGGGCTTTCCGCTCGCCTCGCGATTCCGCCTGCGCCGAAAGAGACCAGGGAAGGTTTCTCTGTCGATTTTTTTTTTTTTGCTTTTCGTTCGTTCTTTGCTGGTTTTTTTACTTTACTTTTTTATATCTTTTATTTTATTTTTATTCATTTATTTATTTTTTTTCTTTTTTTACTTTGAACTTTTCGTTTTTTCTGCTGTTTCTTTCTTTTCGTTTTTTTTTTACTTTTATTTTTATTTGTTTTGCTGTTTTTTTTATAATAATAATATTATCATTATTATCATTATTGTTATTATTATCATTATTGTTATTATTATTATTATTATTATTATTATTATTATTATTATCATTATTATTATTAGTAGTATTAGTATTAGTATTAGTATCATCATCATCATCATCATCATCATCATTATTGTTATTATTATCATTATCATCATCATCATCATTATAATTGTTATTTTTATTATTATTGTTATTATCATTATTGCAATTGTTAGTACCTTGATGATAATCATGATAATGATGAGGGTAATTTCTCTCTCTCTCTCTATTCCTCCCTCTCCCCATCCATCTGTGTCTCCCCCACCTACTTTCTCTCCTCTTCCTCCCTTTCGTTCCCTCCTTCCCATTTATCTCTTCCTTTTTATTCTCCCATTTCGTGTCTATCTCCATTTCTCTTTCGTCTAATCTCATACAATCTCCGTCTCTTGGACAAATATCGGCGAAGAACCAATAAATCTCAGTATTTTGGAGGCCGAAGGGGGTGGGGGTGGGGGTGGGGTGGGGGGAGGAGTGTGGGAGGAAATGATGGTCATGGAAGAGGAGGAGGAGGAGGAGGATTAGGAGGAGGAGGTGGAGGAGGAGGAGGAGGAGGAGGAGGAGGAGGAGGAGGAGGAGGGGGAGGGGGAGAAGGAGGAGGAGGAGGAGGGGGAGAAGAAAAAGGAGGAGGAGTGGGAAGGGGAGAAGGAGGAGGAGAAGGAGAAGGAGGGGGAGGAGTAATGGGAGAGGAGGAGGAGGAGGAGGAGGGGGAGGATTAGGAGGAGGAGGGGGGGGGGGAGGAGGAGGAGGAGGAGGGGGAGGGGGAGGAGGAGGAGGAGGGGGAGAAGGAGGAGGAGGAGGAGGGGGAGAAGGAGGAGGAGGAGGGGGAGGAGGAGGAGTAATGGGAGAGGAAGAGGAGGAGGAGGAGGGGAGGAGGAGGAAGTGGATTAGGAGGAGGAGGTGGAGGAGGAGAAGGAGGAGGAGGAGGGGGAGGAGGAGGAGGAGGAGGAGGAGGGGGAGGAGGAGGAGGAGGGAGAGGGAGAGGGAGGAGGAGGAGGGAGAGGGAGGAGGAGGACAGGGGAGGAGGTGGAGGAGGTGGAGGAGGAGGAGGAGGAGGAGGGGGAGAAGGAGGAGGAGGAGGGGGAGGAGGAGAAGGAGGAGGAGGGGGAGGAGTAATGGGAGAGGAGGAGGAGGAGGAGGAGGGGGAGGAGGAATGAGGGAGAGGGAGGAGGAATAAGGCGGATGAGGAAGGGGGACGAGGGGATGGGGAGGATGAATGGAGAGAGAGGAGAAAGAGGAGATGGAGGGGGAAGAGAAGGAGAACGAATGGGGAGGGGGAGGAGGAGGGGGAAGAGGAGAAAGAGGAGGAGGAGGAGGAGGAGATGATGGTAGAGGGGGGGGGGGGCAGAAAGAGGGGGCTAGGATAAGAGGTGAGAAGGAGGGATGAGATAGAGGATATGAAGGAAAATCGGGAGACTAATAGACAGACAAACAGATAGACAGTAGATAAATGGATAGGTAAATACGTTGATGGATAGATAAATAGACAGATATGTAGGTAAATAGATAGGTAGGTAGGTAGATAGGTAGATTGGTAGGTAGGTTAGTAAGTAAGGGGGTAAGAAAATAAATAGATAGCTAAAAAGATAGGTAGATAGGTATATGCATATATATATATATATATATATATATATATATATATATATATATATATATATATATATATATATACATCTATATATATATATATATATATATATATATATATACATATATATATTCTATATATATGTATATATGCATATATATATATATATATATATATACATATATATAAATATAGATAGATAGATCAGTAGAAAGAGAGAGAGAGAGAGAGAGAGAGAGAGAGAGAGAGAGAGAGAGAGAGAGAGAGAGAGAGAGAGAGAGAGAGATTGACACACACACACACACGGGGAGAGAGAGAGAGAGAGAGAGAGAGAGAGAGAGAGAGAGAGAGAGAGAGAGAGAGAGAGAGAGAGAGAGAGAGAGAGAGAGAGAGAGAGAGAGAGAGAGAGAGAGAGAGACAGACAGACAGACAGAGAGAAATCAGGGAGGTACAATGTAAGCGAAAGTAAGAAGTATCGTTGACAAAATCACCCCAATTCTTTAATCTGAAATACCAAATTGACCCTTATGACCTCCCAACGCATGCGCTAACTCTGCCTTGTTTTCCTTCAGGTTCAAAGACTCACAGCATATCGCGGACAGGTTAGACCTTTTACCAGAACTAATTATAGCATCCTTGCACATGTTTAATTAAACTGCCGGTGTCCTTATTGCTTTGCAACATGGCCTCAGCAGATCACTGTACGAATCAGTGTTGCAGACTCTAAAACAGCAGGCACAGGCATGGCGCAGTGGTAATGGCCGAGATTCCTGGCGAACCGACGTGCCAAACTCCCCATGTGTGTCTCGAGGAAATTTTGTGTTCTCGTAAGCGGTTTCGGCGGCCGGCGCTCTCCTTCGCCCCGTAATAGTTGGCCGGATAAACTTACGACATGAGTTAGCAGCCGTAAGTACTGAAGTTCACTCTCTGCAGCCGCCATGGTTATCCATAAGCATGAAAATGACGTCATCTTAGTGGAGGATCTTGAATCCAGTTACTCTCTTTGGTTTAATGCGAACGCTGCAATGAGCATGGAGTGACGTCATCATCCAGTTATTGTGCCTGCTGCTGTACGAACGCCAATGTCATTTGTTTTAGAAATGAAATTTATGATACACACATATACATACTTTTAAAAATCATTCGCATGAAGTTCTACTGCTTGTTTTCTTATTTCTGTGCCATAAGAATAAAGAAATCGTATCTATCATATCCAGTTGAAATATTTTTAGCATGCATTTGCTTATTTTTTTTGGATTTACTTCGGCGAAACAAAAATTTATTCTATCTATGGGTTTATGATTCTTAGTTTTTTTGCCACACGTAGAAGAAAGAGAAACAAAATACCATCATTTAGGGGAATTACCTCCTTCACGCCTTTGGATTTCGAACCTGGACTGGATTCTCTCTCGACGGACGCAGAAAAGGCAGAGGAAATCCCGCCCATCTTTCTCTCCTCGGACAGGTATGATTCGTCAGTTTAGAAAAAAAGTTATAAAATCACAAAACATCAACAAAAAAAGGGATAAGAATCTAAGAAGTTTAAGAATAAAAAGTAGTTTCGTAGTTATGGCCTGGAGGCGCGGCCATGGGGTCACTTAAGTATTTCACACCGAGGTCGATATATCAATTTAGCTTCATTGGCCCGTAATTCTCCACAGCTGCGGGTACCCGGATGCTGCATAAATATAGGCAACAACGCAGGAGAAAAAGGCTCGCATCCGGTTGCGTGGAATCCTGGTCTCCTCGACTGCGGTTTGAGATCAGGCTGCGATTCCTTTGGCTTACAGGTGCGTGCAAAGGCATCTGTCAAGTAACGCACACTGGAAAGCGTACTCACGGTCACTCCCGTACACACGGATATGTACACATACACATAAACGCACAGGCAGCATACAACAAACAAAAGTCAATGTTGGTTCCACAAACAAACAAACATCAGACACGCAGAGCAAAAAACACACAACACAACAAACACAGGAAAAAACACACACACAAAACAGCAAACACACAAAATAAAGTATTGCACGTTCTGAATATAGAACAGTAACGACGGCAATAACTTGTACCCGCAGATGAGTCAACGCAATTGATTTTAATTGTCAGCAAAAAAACAAACAGAATACGCGCAAAACTTTTGCGATGAATAAATTTCCGCTGTTGACTGCGTCCATTATCTGCCATCGGAGTAATCATCATGGCAATTATTCAACGCGTTGGGGGGGGGGGGGGGGGTCGCAGTGCCCATTTGCCATTTTCATTCGGAAACAGATCGCTGATTCTGCGCATGATTCGCATTGATTCTTCCACTAGATTTCACTACCAGCACTGGGAAGTCAATGACATGGATTACTAAATGAATAAGGTATGAATATGATAAATAAATGAGGTATGGATACAATGGATACAATAAACAAATAAGGTATAAATAACACATGAATAATGATCATTATAAATAGAACTGCTATAATAAAAGTGGAAGCAGTGATATTGATGATTGCAGTGATGATAAGGGCAACATATTGATAGAAATACTAAAAGCAACTATCAGTATGAAAATATAATAGCTATGATAATAGAAATAACAGTTATTATAGAAATGATGATATATTGCTACACATAATTATAATTATTACTAATGACTAAAAGGGCAATGGCCATGGCAATAACACTATTAATAGCAACAATGATATGAACAGCATATCTGCTAATAATAACATTAGACTCCTAAAAGCGACCGGGAAAGGGAATGAATTTTTACGGCCTTGCGGGGGCTCCGATGAAGGGGGGGGGGGGGCACGAAGGACAAAAAAGATAACTTCGCTGCCAAGAAGACCCGACACATGATAGTAGTTTTTAGGGATGAGATAAAATTCTCGTCCGTGTGGATTCTTCATTGTAAATGTTTTCGCACAGTCTTGAATAACTACATGTTTTAGTTCGAGTTAGTAAACAAATGTTTGCTAACTTGAACTCTCCCTTTTCCTTTCCCTCTCCTCTCCCTTTTCCTTTCTCTCTCCTCTCCCTTTTCCTTCCTCTCTCCTCTCCCTTTTCTTTTTTCTCTCCCCTCCCTTTTCCTTTCTCTCTCCCCTCCCTTTTCCTTCCACTTCCCTCTCCCTGTTCCTATTCTCTCTCCCCTCCCTTTTCCTTTCTCTCCCTCCCCTTCTTCCCCGCCATGTCAGCCCCTCACCCCTGAATCTTGATATTCACTCCTCCCCGCTTGTTATCATCATTTCCAGCATTATCCTCATCTCTCTTACTGTTGTTTTGTCGTCTTCATCATCACTATCAACATTCCTATTTTCATTTTGTTATCACTCTTGCTATTCTTATCATCGTCACCCATTTTTAATATTCTTACTATTATCATTATCTGTCAATATTGTTGCTATCATCACTATGTTATACTATTGTCACTACATTTAGCTGTAAAAGTAGAAAAATACTCTACACCATTATTTATTATCATCATTGTTGATATCATATGTTTTGGTATCACTGCCATCACCACTGTTATCATTTTGGAATCAGTTTTAATGTCAAAGGAATTAGCATTATTGTTAATTTTACTGTATATCTCCTTGGTAAGCTTCCTCCTTCAATCTTGGCGATAAACAGTCGAACTAAACTATCTATTCATAGGTCTGTTTGTCTCTCACGGTGTAAGTA
>NC_091554.1:26141411-26151411 GCF_042767895.1 Penaeus vannamei
AAAAGAACAAGAATAATTACACGAGGTCTAGGCTCCCCGCACATCAGCTGATTGAGGGTAGAAATTCCCGTGTTGCCAAGTACCCGCATACCCAGGGACAAGGACCAGGCTCACCTGCACATCAGCTGATTAAGGGTAGAAATCCCTGTGTGACCTGGTACCCACATGCCCGGAGACGAAGACCAAACTCACCCGCACATCAGCTGATTGAGGGTAGAAATCCCTATGTTGTTACCTAGTACCCGCATACCCAGAGACAAGGACCAGGCTCACATCAGCTGATTGAGAGTGGATCTCGATTGCCTTTTCTTAGCGGTTCTCTCGCGTGCCAGAGCGTCTTGTGAGGGGAACTTATTTTTAGGTTCTCGATACAGTTGTGGTGAATTTGATTTGGGGAGACCAGGGCGTGCGAGCGAAAATTCTTAGGGTAAACATTGGGCTTTTCATTCAATCTAGTTGTGATGAGGTAGCTTGGGGTATATCTAATGTTATGTATTATTAGATTTAGGTTCTCGGATGCGGTTGTGGTGAATTTGCTTTGGGGACACCAGTGCGTCCGAACGAAAATACGCTTTTCATAATCTGATGCTTAGTTGTGCTGAATATATCTTGGAGCAGTTGTGATATTATGCAATACTATTTTTAGGGCTTCCCATGCGGTTGTGGTGAATATGGTTTAGGGAAACAACGATGGTGGTTATTGTGCTTTCTTCAAAAATATCGTTCAAATGATACGGGTATTTTTAGAGCACGTCGGGTTTCGTAGAATGGGAGTATGTGTTTGTAAATAAGGTAAACATTTCGTTTGTTGATTTTCCTGGGAATGATGTTGCATCCTCGGAGTTTGTAGTTCTGTGAAAGAGAAAAAAAAAAACAACTTCAGTCAGGAAATTCCAAAGCTGACATGTCGCCGTGAAATGGCCATGAAAGAGGCAGTGTTGCTGTCACTAAAGCGTAAGGGAGGTTTGGCACACACACATTTACAACTATACACACCCACACACACACATACACGCACACAGACACACACACACAGACACGCATGTGCCTCTGCGTGTGTGTCTGTGTGCATGTATGTGTTGATGAGTATGTACGTTAAAGAAAAGTAAGCTAGACTAGTGAATGTGAGCGCACTGATGCCGGGGAGAGTAGCAATGGCGATGATAATCATAAACATATGAAGCAGAAGAAGAAAGGAGTGAGAAAGGGCGTTAAAAAAGGAATGGAGGAGGAGAACAAAAGAAGCATCAAAGAACAAAAACGAACAAGAGGGGAAAACGAAGAGATGAAGTGGGTTTACGCAGGGAAAATCAATTGCAAATTGAGCAATTTGGATGCTCAGAATCTGGCGTCTGTGCTCCGTCTGGCGGGGTCCGGCGCGCGGGAGTCGGAGCCTCCGCGCGGGAGTCCTCAGGCTCCTTCGGCGCGGCCGCCCGAGGCGCGTCCGCTCTGCGAAAAAATGTGTATATACATGTATACATAGATAGATAGATAGAAAGACAGATAGATGGGTAGATACATAGCTCTACATACATACATAAGTGCATATGTAGTTATGTATGTGTGTGTGTGTGTACACACACACACGCTCATGCATAAATACATATGTATTTGTGTATGTACCTATGTATGTATGTTTGTGTATATATATGAATATATATTTAAATACATACGTATATACATACATATATATATATATATATATATATATATATATATATATATATATATATATATATATATATATATGTGTGTGTGTGTGTGTGTGTGTGTGTGTGTGTGTGTGTGTGTGTGTATGTATATATATATATATATATATATATATATATATATATATATATATATATATATATATATATATATATATATTTATATATATAAGTGTATGTATATATATGTATATATATATATATATATATATATATATATATATATATATGTGTGTGTGTGTGTGTGTATGTGTGTGTGTGTGTGTCTGTGTGTGTGTGTGTGTGTGTGTGTGTGTGTGTGTGTGTGTGTGTGCGTGTGTGTGAGTGTGTGTGTGTATATATGTGTATGTATATATATATATATATATATATATATATATATATATATATATATATATATATATATATATATATATATATATATATGTATGTATATATATATATTTATATATATGTATTTATATATACATGTAAGTATATATATGTATGTATATATATGTATATATATATATATATATATATATATATATATATATATATATATATATATATATATATATATATACATATATATACATACATATATATATATACATACATATATATATATATATATATATATATATATATATATATATATATCTATATATATATTTAAATATATATATATATATATATATATATATATATATACATATATTTATATATATGTATGTATGTATACGTATGTATATATATATATATATATATATATATATATATATATATATATATATATATATATGTCTATCTATTTGCTTACATATGCACCCACATGTGTATGTATTTTTTCTCCCTCCTTATCTATTTCTCTTTCTTTTCTCTTTAATATGTTGCGCTTCTGCCTTCTTTCCTCGCCCTCCTCCTCATTCCTTCCTTCCTTAATTCTCCTTCCTCTCCCTGCTCCTCGCGCTGATTTACTTCGCCCATAACTCCCGCAGCGAAAACCTTGATGAACAAACGAGCATCATCTTCATTTCCTCAGCGAGACTCTTGGCATCGGGTAACAAAGGGAGATTGGCCCATTATCGGCTCTGGAAATTGCCGTTAATGACCCTAATGACGAAGATTAGTCTGCGTCTGTGTGCAGCATGTTCACACAGATACACACGCGTAGATACACAGACATACATAGATAAAGAGACACAGACACACACACACACAATCATAAACACGCACACACACAGATGCCTACACACACACAAATACCCTCAAATTGGCCTTGCAAGTTAACACACACAAATTTAAGCACACTCATAAACACAAATCTAAGCACACTCATAAACACAAATACTCATGTACTTTAAACTTCTTCGGCGCCTCCAACCCCTCCCTCATGCATATACCCCCCCCCCCATAGAACTACCCCACTCCGCCCTCTACCAATGACCTCCCCTCCTCGTCCCCTACCCATGACCTCCCCTACCCCCACCACCTACCCATGACCCTCTGCCCATGGCCTCAGAGCCTTAGACGAAGCTGACCACTCGGGGATGTGCGACCCCCCCCCCCCGCCCCACCCAAGGCAAGGTGGGCTTCCGCGAACGTGACTTTAAGCATCGATATCCTCCTCGTCGGTGGCGGATCAGTTCGCTATAATCGATGTGGTCTTCCGAAGCCGAGCGGAAGACGGGAAGAGGGAAGAGACGCGAAGCTCCCGACTCAGTGAAATCCTTCGCGTGCGGCGGCGTCCGCTAATTGCGAACGCTTATGCAACATTTTGTTTTCCGTCATTTGGCCAACTATATTATTATCACTGCTGGTATTTGTTTATGAATGCGCGATTACAGAAAATTCAGAATATTGTCATTAAAAGCATATTCATTAACACTGTGCTAACTTTACTTTCTTGAGGATTTTGCTATCATATAAATTTTATTAACATCATTTTGATTTCCGTTTGTGCAAGATGAGTAATCAGGAAGATGCATCTTTCCCGAAATGGCCAATCATGAATTACTGCTTTCACTTTTTGACGTAAAGTGAGATTAATTCACCGATTGTTGAGGACTACGATGGCTTCTTTGGGCAGCATCTCTCCCGTATATATAAGTCCCATCACCTTTCTCACAAAACAACATAAATCATTCTTACAGCCATTACTTTATTTACAATCTATAAATACGAAAAGGCTAATGAATGAAGATTCTGACCGTATTTTTTTCTCTACATTACTTGCCAAAGAAATCGTTCAGTGAGACCAATGTCCTATAATCAGCAGAGAATCATTCATTTTCTGTCTTGTGACAAGTTATAAATTCGGCATTTTGAACAGCCTCCAAGACAGCTTATTTCTTCCGTGCTTCTCGTGACCTGACGTGGGACAACGCTGCTGGGTTAGACTCCATTTATTCCTGTAGCAGATCATGAGACACTGAGGGTGAGAGACGTAAAGAGAGAGATAGAGGGAGGAGGAGAGGGAGATGAGGAGGAGAAAGAGAAGGAATATGGAGAGACTGAATGTATGTGTGTATAAGAGAGAGAGATTGATATAGATAGATTGATAGATAGATAGTTGGATAGACATATATATATATATATATATATATATATATATATATATATATATATATATATATATATATAGAGAGAGAGAGAGAGAGAGAGAGAGAGAGAGAGAGAGAGAGAGAGAGAGAGAGAGAGAGAGAGATAGATAGACAGATAGAGAGAGAGAGAGAGAGAGAGAGAGAATAAATTGACAGATAGACATACTGACAGACAAACAGACAAAGAGAGAGTGGGAGAGAAACGAAGGGCGTGCTTTAATATAACGAGCCATCCATCTTTGTCACCCTTTATTTTATGACTCACGGTGTCAGGTAGAAAAAGCGTGATAAAAGTGTGAGAAGAAAAATAGAGTATGTCACAAAAGGACGGTAATATTCTCTCATTACAAAGGTCTGACGTATAAAATGCTCCACTGCTGATATGTAGTTGTTATGTAATACATATACAGACCCATAAGCATATATCAATTTCCAGTCTATACACTGAGGGTTTCGTTTATCTCTGCCATAAATAAGATAGATGAATAAATGGACAAATAGATAAATAGATAACAACATCAATTACAGCAACGAGTCATAAACTAGGTCAGGTCGATGGAGGTAAAACAAAGTCCGGGTGTAACCTCGACAAGCTGTTTCCGGGTGTTCCATCAGGCAGTGAATGTCCTCATGAATAAAACACGTGAAGGAGACATGCCCTTGCCCCCCTAAGCCGAGCGGGAAGCGCGCCTTTCGTAATCTTTCAAAGTCACGGTCATTATTCGCCTCAAGATGGCATTAGAAAAGGAGAACTTACTTGCCAGGGATAAGCCATAAAGCTCAATCCACCTTGGAGATAGGGAAAAGATCGACTTTATGGCCATAAATCCTCCTGGCGGCGTATGCCCGGCGACTTCACAGCGTCTTAAATGTAATTTGGGCGGATAATAGGCCGAGCGTCTGGAGCGCGAGTGACGCCTGCCTGCGGGTCAAGGTCCTCCGCTGACGTTTAAGCGAATTAGCGGACGAAACACCTATGCCTTCGAAAAGAGAAAAGAAAAGACAACTAGATTAATCCAAAAATAGAAAAGAAAGAAAGCAAGAAAATTAAATAAACATATTCAGTTGACGAGGAAATGTTTTTAAAAATGTGACAGCAGCACAAATCTTTATCACTTCTTAATGATTTTGAAGCGATTTTCTACCTTTAATTATTAGTGTTGTCTTATTCTTTCTTCTTTTCTTCTTTCTCCTCTTCTCTTTTTTCCTTGTCTTCTATTTTTCTTCCTTTCTTCCTTTTTCCAATAACATCATATTACTTCTTTCTTCTTCTACTTCCTTTTCTCCTTCTCATCCTTCTTCTTTTATTTTTTCTTCTGCTTCTTCTCCCTCCTTTTTCCCTCCTCCTCATTTGCCTTTATTCCTCTTTCTCCTCGTCTCCCTTCTCCTCATTCCACCTTTCCTCCTTATTACCTCTTTTACTTCGTTTCTCCTCCTCCTCCTCCTCTTTGTCCTCCCTCTCTTCATCCGTCTTTTCCTTTCACTTTCACTGCTCTATATCTAATTATTAATCAGTTTATTTATTTTTATAACTTTATCAGTTTCATTACTTTTAAATCATTCATCTATACATCGATTCAGTCTCCTTCTGCAATAAAAGTAGAGATATTAAAGAAACCCTTCGTGGGGTGGGGCGACAGTGGCCTGAACAGCGAAGAAATCTGGGGAGGATGACGCAAAGGGGAACAGCTGCTGGGAGAAGAGACGAAATTCGACAGTAAGATGAGAGACGCGAGAGTGGAGAGACAGACGGCGACTCTCCTTAAAAAATGGCGCTATTGGGAACACAGATCTATGGTTTCTTGCTATTTTCGTGTAAGGTTTATCCTATTTTGGGTTAAGGATTATTGTAGTGGTTGTTAATTTTTGTTAGAGTTATGATAGAATGATTAGTTGTGATGGTGATGACATAAATATAAAAAACAATGATGATAATGATCATGATGTTAATGATAATGAGTTGTAATAATGATAATATTATTGAGGATGATGATAATAATTATAATAATGATATAATGATAATGATATAATATAATATAATAATAATATTATGATATGATAATAATAACTATAATGATAATAATAATAATAATAATAATGATAATAATAATAATATAATAATAATAATGATAATAACAGTAATGATAATGATAATAAATATAATAACAATAAAAATTATAATGATGATTATAATGATAATGATAATAATAATAGCAATGATAATGATGATGATAATGATGATAATAATGATGTTGATAATAATGATCACAACAACAACAACAATAGTAATAATGATAACGATAATAATACAAAAGAAAGTAACAAAATCATAATCATAATAATGATAATAATAATCATTACAATAGTAATAATGATACAAATGATGAAAAAAAACAGACAATAAAGATAATGATAATGACAACAATCATCATCATCGTTATCATTATCATAATTACATTATCATTATTGTTATATATTTTGTTGCTTTTTGTTGCATTGATTTAGCCCTTACCATGTTATGCACTTCATTACGCTTGTCGATAAACGCATCTTTTATCCGTGTCCTCTGAGCTGCATGGAAAACAGACGCTAATTAGCTAAGGGCCAGTCAGAAGATTCGATTAATTAGTTATCCAGAGATCTGAGGTTAATTAGGGTATTGCCATTCCGCGTCCAATGGCTGTCTCCTTCTTCATCACATCTCTTTTATAATTTTTTTTTTTGTTGTTGTTAATTATCTTTTCCCTCCTATTGTATTTATTTTTCAAATGTGTTCTCTCTTCGTCTGTATTATTTTTTTTCGTTTTTGTCTTTACCTTTTTTCTATCGTAAGATTTTTTTTCTTTGAGTGTATTATTTCCTTTTCATCAATTATATTGTTTCCTCCTTTGTTGATCATCTAATTTGTCTTTAAATCACCTATCTTCTATTTCAACCTTTAGTATCATTATTATTTCAATTATCATTATTATCGTCATTGGTATTGTTATGACATTATCATTATTATTATTTTCATTATCATTATTATTGTTTTATTATTGTCGTTATCACATTATTATATCATTATTATTAACATTATTATTATTATTATTGTTACTATTATTATTATTATTATCTTCATTATAATTATTATTATTATAATTATTATTATTTTTATCATAATTATTATTATTATCTTTAGTATAATTATCATTACTATTATTATCATTGTTATCATTTTCCTTATTCCCTTTTCATCGCTCTCTTGTCCCTCCCCTTTTCCCCTTTCCTTTCCCAAGACCTGCGTCTCAACTGCTTCCTTAAGGTGACCGCAGGACGTTCAAACGAAGGCATTTCATCCTCCGCTGAACGTAATGCAAGGAGACTGTGGTCCTGAAACCTTTGTGTTGTATCTCTTAAGCCATTTGTCTGTTATCAGGATTTTTTTTCTACTGGAAATCGGGGTTTAGATTCGACTAATCTCTTCCCCTTTATACCTGTCTTTATCCTCTTCTATTTTCCTCCTTCATCTTTATCGGTGTGTTTCCCTTTTCCCCTTTTCCATCTCCCTGTCCGAGATCCTTGATAAGCGGATCTGTGTCTGATAACGGATGGATTAGCAAAAAGACAGTTGATCGGGTGTCCTGCTGCCGCCTCCCCCCCCCCCCCCCCGGGAGTCCTTCGTGGGTTGGCGGGGGGGGGGGGGTGTGCCAGCTGAGTGTCTTGGGGAGGAAGGTTTTATTTTTGTTGTAATTATGATCGTTGTTGTTACTATTGATAATGTTTATTATTAGTATAGCTATCATCATCCCCATTATGATTTTCACTGGTATTGGGTATTATTACTATCATCATCATTAATGGCATAATGATTATTATCACCATCATTAGCATTATTATCACAATCCTTATCATAATCATTATCATTGTCATCATCATTTGCTATTATGATTATCAGTATCGTTATCATTATATTTTTTTAAATTTTCATTATCATCACCATTGATGTAACTATTATTATCAATATTATCGTCGCTATTATTATCATAATCATATTGCCACTATATTTGTTGTCACTGCGGTAATTTTCTTCCATACAGCAAGTACGCATAGAGCAATCACTATGTTATGACAAAATATTTGTACTTAAATTCGAGTATAATGAGTATTTCAGCCAACTAAATGCTTTCAAAAATCAACACGATTCACAAACAGTCAGGAGTGAAATTACACGTTTTATTGTTGAATGGAAACAAAAGGCAATCGGGTGACATTTTTCATTAATGAATTTTTTACCTAACTACCGAAATGAATCGGAACTTTAATACAGCGCACTGCACTGCGCATTAATGTGTTAATGATCTAAGTCTAATATTATTTTTTCACCATTATCCTTTCATCCATTTAATGAAATTCGGACTGATTGCTTAGGCAGATGAGGTCATTTTTACTTTGATTTTATCTGTATTTCTATTTTGATTTTCTTTTTTGAGAAGCTGCAAACGAAACGTAAACCAGAAAGTGCAATGGAAGAGACAGCCCGAAATAACACAATACGTCTGCACCAAGAAATACTCTTCAATTCAATTTTAACAATAAGTCGATCTGTCGCGGGCTTGGCTCCCTCTCCCAGGCTGAGATCGGCGATAGCGGGGAGATAAGAGACAGAAGGATAACGGAGAGAGAAGGGATAGGAAGAGACTTGGGAGAGAAGATAGGAGTGAGAGCGGGGAGAAAAGGATGGGAGACCGGGGAGTTAAAGGATAGGAGGAGGCTAGGGAGAAAAGGAGAAGTGAAATCGGGGAGAAAAGGAGAGGAGGAGACCGGGGAGAGAAGGGATAGGAGGGTGAGAGGGGAGGTAAGCGATAAACAGACTGGGGAGAAAAGGGGCGGGCGGGGACAGGGGAGAGAAAGGATGCGAAATGTGGGAAGCGGATTCATAAAGCGATGCTTATCTACAAAGAAACGGGGAGATAAAGAGGACAAGGCTAATTAAATGAAACAAAGGGCGTTCTGATTACTACACACGGAGGTAAGACAGGAGAGAGAGAGAGAGACAGAGAGAGAGAGAGAGAGAGAGAGAGAGAGAGAGAGAGAGAGAGAGAGAGAGAGAGAGAGAGAGAGAGAGAGAGACAGACAGACAGACAGACAGACAGAGAGAGGAGAAGAACAACAAGAACAAGAACAAGAAAAACAAAGACAGACAGACATTCAGACAAACATACAGTCAGACTGAGTGACAGCCACACAAACACAGACATGCAGAGAAAGCAGAGGAGAAAGACGAGACGAGAAGAGGCGGGGCATATCCGCAAAAATTTACAACATGGTTAAAGATGTCACGACGTGAGCACCAACTTTCTACGGTTCCCCTGAGAGGTTCATCTTCCCCCTCCTCTTCCCCAGACAAAGCCTTTTGTCATAGGGCAAAGAAAGACCGAACTTAAAGAGGAGGAAAAAGAGGGAAAGGCAGATGAGAGTAAGTGGAAGGCAGGAACGGAGGGAAATAGATATTGATTACACTTAGAAAATGAAATGAGGAGAAAAGAAGTCTCCATCTTTTGTGTGTATTGAATATGCTATAACCACAATTACTATAATAAAATGATAAACAGATGTTGAGAACATAATCACTCAGATGGCATTCAAGGAAGAGGAGGTCGGCATGGAAACAGTGATGTAGTCCTGGTAATTTCTTTGAAGGAGGTGTTAGGGAATAACTATTTT
>NC_091554.1:26156411-26158911 GCF_042767895.1 Penaeus vannamei
TGGCACCCAACTGTCAGGTCTGATGCCAAATTTTGTACGTTCGTCTATGCGTGCGTCGTCACTTATACGTGTGTGTGTGCATGTGTGTGTTTGCAAGTCCTGCTTGGTTTGAATGAGCGCAGACTGGTGGTGTAAATATGCAAGCCAAATATATTCCGTTTATTGCATATTCAGGTGTAGTAAACTCGTCTCCTGAATGTCATATGGAAGCGTTCAAATGAGCGAGTATTTCTTTGAATATATTCATGGAATGCAGGGTCGCCACGTGTCCTCACATGATAGTTCTGTCACCATAAAGTATGCTGCGACATGAGACTGATTTAGACTCGTGCATGACCAGGCTTGCAAGGTACACGAGTCAGGCTTAAACAAACGAACCACATCAACATAAGATTCGAAAGCCTTAAAGCGCTCTCGACAAAGAATCCAAACCCATAACGATCCCGCCAAAACAAAGGATCCGGTAGCTTCTTGTATCCTGACTTTTATTTATTAACCCGTTTCTTTCCCTTCTTTCCTATACGCTAGTTCTTGCTTTCCTTTTCCCCACGGCGAAGAAAAAAAAGAGTGAGTAAGCTCTCGCGATAAGACACTTCCTTTTCCTTATCGGAGTTGGACACGAGCTCTTCAAGGGAGGGGGAGGGGCGAGGGAGGGCTAAAGGGGGCCTTATCGAGCGAAGAAGTGGAAAGCTAAGTGAGTCACGTGTTGAAGTGTGTTTAGAGTGTGGCGTGAGGTTAGAATGACGTGCTGGCGACGATGTGTGGAAAGACCTAGACGGCGAGAAGGTAGGGAGATAAAGAACAGAAGGAGAGAAAGTGTCAGATTACCACCGTAATCTTATTCCCATATTGTTAGAGTTGTCGTTTCAGCAAGAGGTAGAGAAAGAGGGGTAAGTGGAAGAGCGAGATGTCGCGATGAAGCAGAAGAGGGAGACGAAAAGGGAAGGAAGAGAGAAGTTATGGAGGAAAGGTAAAAAAAGAAGGGAAAAAAAAGAACATAAAGAACAAGCTAAAGAGTAAAAGAAATGAAATGCATCACAAGCACACAAGCGCCGGGCAAGTGAAAAGGAAACAAAAGAAGAGCAAACATCTGAGCAGAACAACAGAAAACGAGAAGTGAAAACGGGGGAAAACGAAAAGGGGGGAAAAAGCGAAAAATACTGACGTCGAGAAGGAAGAAACCCGAATGCTGAAAAGATGAAGAGAAAATGAACGTATGACAATTTCGAGGCGAGTGTTTGCATCACAAGTCCAAGCAAAACAAAATAAAAGGAGGGAAGTCACGCCCAGAACAGGATCAAAAGACGACCGCGGAGAAGACGAGAGGAAAAGAAGAGAAAAGAGTGCCAGAGAGGCTGCGTTACGGGCGAAGAAGGGCCGGGGGGAGGGGGCGAGGGGGTGGAATGAGTGCCAGAAAGATGGACGCGTGAGGCCAGAGTACCAGACACTTAATAAACTGCATTATCACCACAGTAAATGGTCAAGCTGGAGAGAGTGAGAAAATCAGGTTCACGATAAGAACAATGACGATGATGCTGTATATAATCATTATTTCTTACCATTACAGAGAGAGCAGAATAACAACCGAGAATAACGATTTTTAAGAGGGGAAGAGGGTTGAACTCACGGATAATAAGTGAGGAATAACAGGCAAAAAAGAACAAGCTCGAGGGGAGAACAGCTTGGAAAGACCAGGGGATGGACGCACATGATAACACGAGGGGTGATGCAAGGAGCACAAATGATAATGAAGAAATATAGAAATGCGCGTTTCTATGTTTCTTTAGTCCTGAAATGTGTGGATAGAAAAAATGGGTTGAATCAAAAGAGGGCAGGATAACCGGTGTCCACAAAGGTTTCATGATTATCAATCAAAAATAAAGATAAAAATCGTGTATGTACATACATCCATGTGTGTGTGAGAGAGAGAGAGAGAGAGAGAGAGAGAGAGAGAGAGAGAGAGAGAGAGAGAGAGAGAGAGAGAGAGAGAGAGAGAGAGAGAGAGAGAGAGAGAGAGAGAAAGAAAGAAACAAACAGAAAGACAGACAAACAACCAAAAAACATACACACTGACAAAACGCACGCAAAAATGCAAAATCCCCCCGAGATTTCGACACCCTCCCCCCCCAAAAAAAAAAATAAATAAATAAATAAACGCGCACCCGAAGCATAAGAGCGCATCCTGAAGGAAGACAGGATTACATCTAATTAGCGCGAGGGAAGAGCCCCGAGGATCCTCAGCCCAATTAGCGGGAGCTCGCGCGAGAGGACACGTCGCGAACGCCAGGCGAGAGTAACTGTCTGTCCTCCGTGGCGGGCGCAGCGGGGCGGGCGGGCGCGGAGGGGCGAGGGGGCGCAGCGGGGCGGGCGGGCGCGGAGGGGCGAGGGGGCGCAGCGGGGCGGGCGGGCGCGGAGGGGCGAGGGGGCGCAGCGGGGCGGGCGGGCGCGGAGGGGCGAGGGGGCGCAGTGGAGCGGGCGGGCGCGGAGGGGCGAGGGAGCG
>NC_091554.1:26161411-26163911 GCF_042767895.1 Penaeus vannamei
GCTGAATGAAAGGGATGCAGTTCGGTCTTGATTGAAGGTGTTTATAGGCAGCGCTTTCGGGTCAATGAGTCACGATGGGGAGTGAGGAAGTGGGTATGTGGCGTGCATTTATTACTCTCTCTGTTTAATGTTCTGGCCTTTTCATCAGGTCCGGCTTGCAGTGAGATGTGTTGCTATACATGAAGGGTTACGTTAAAGGAAAACTAAAGAAAAACAAGGAATTTGTAGTCATTCTCATCACATCTGTAAGAAGGGTTGTCTTAAGTTGGTGTCGTCATGCGAGTGAGTCAGCATTCGAATTAGGAGCACGACAAAACAATAAATGTGTTTTCTTTATGGTTCGTTTTATCCCGGAGTTTTAGAACCAGTCACGCTTTATTCCCGACGGTTGGAAATATTAATCAACTTTACCGCTTGATAAACAGATACCATCAAGAACCATGCTGTTTATTCAAAAGGAAATTATCATATTTGTTCGTCAAATTCTAAAGGAGGTTCCTTAAAAAATACACCTGTATCTTTTGCAAGCAATTTCATGGCAGCACGTAATTTGGACCCCTGACTGCTGCTGCCGGGCAACAAGCTTCAGCTGAAACAAAAGCGATGGAATATGAAAGCAATTTTACTTTTTTTTTTTTTTTATTCCGGAGTAATCTGCAGTTGGTTTTGCTATTATGTATTACTTAAAATTCTCATTTCTTCCAGGATTTGTTCTAGCCGTAGTACAAACAATAAGAAATATAATTATAATACGGAGATAAGTGCAACCGAAAGTGCTTGTTCTTTGTAATACCAGTGCTATCAGAGGACAATTTCCTCCAAAGGATTGTATTGAAAAGAAAGTGAACACAAAATTAATTAGAGTGAGACCATGAACTAAACGTCTTTTCAAATGATGCCTCCTTTGATCTCTTCCGCGAGAGGCATAGCAGACGGTAATAAAGTCAACTGGTGATAAATAGATAAAGAAAGGAAGGCGAGAAAAGCGAGGAAGGGCGGTCGTGGCAAGAGGCGACTGCCGCTCCTGATTCGAGGCGGTTCGAAGAGCGGTTCGGAGTTCGGAGCTGGAACTCGGGGCTCGAGCGAAGGTCTGCCGAAATGCTGGAGGTCCTGCACGGCCGCCGGAGGGCATACTCCGACTTCGGGGTGTATGCCGACCCAGGGAATGGTGAGTATACGCTGAGTGTGGTGTGATCCGTAGAGTCGCTCGCTGGTGGTGGTTTTCGTTGTAGTACTGATAGAGAAAATGCATTACGTTGGTGTGTTTCAGGGATTACGACAGCAGATGACGGTAATTATCATGCTTTGTGTGTTGTGTTACATAGATTAAGGGCATCATTCTGAACGCGATCGGCACCGCGTGCGAAATTTATAGTAATGAAATTATGAAGGATTACGAAGGATTTGAGTATTTTGGTGAGAATTTACCGTTTTATTACGAGAGGAAGTAATTGATCATTTGAATTTTGCAAATGTCTAATTTTATGGACTTTTTTGTATATCTAATTAGAAGTTAGTACCATTTCAACAAACAATGAAACAAGAATCTCTCAAATGACCTGATAAAATGCAGTAGTTTAATGCTTTTTCTGCAAACCCGGCGCTCTTTCGGCGACTTCCCGAGCCGTAATGGACCGCCTCCTCGCCGTATCTCGAGGCAGGTCTTAAAAACGTCTTAAAAACGTCTTAAAACGCGTCCGGTATTTGTGTCCTTCGGCTCTGCTGTCTTCTGCGCGGGAGTTTTTGAATGTTGAAAATGCGCTGCTATCGGCAATGGCTGATATTAAGGCCTTGAACGGCATCTCTGCATTATTCTAACATCGGTAAGTAAGAAAGATTGATGGTATGATTAATAGATAAAGACGGAATCCATTTCGCCAAATCATGTAAAGGATAAAATAGTCGTGATCCTTCTCCATTCCCCTTTCCTTCCTTCTTCCTCCGGCCCCGAGCGTCAGAGAGGCGGGAGTGCCAGTCAGGTGCCGCGTTACGTCTTGTTGCACTGTGCCACCGCGCTCCCTCCCCTTCTCCATTCGCTTCTCCCTTGTCTTAACGCCCTCCCACCTTTCCTTCTTTATTTCTTATTCTTCTCACTTCCGTCTCCTTGTATGTGTCTTCGGAAATTCGTATTTGTACACTACTTTTTTTTTCTCTGACTGGAAGAAAAACTATACGCAATACAGCATTACTGATGAATTTATTTATGTATCGTTATTGGTCTTTACTTCCTTCATACTCGTTTCTTCGTGTTTCTCGCGTCTATTTTTATTTCAATTTTCCATCTTGCATTCTTTGTTTTTCCAGTTCATCCTTTCTAATTTCTCTTCAGCTTTATTGTTCCGCTTGCTCGCCTACAGCTTTCGGGTCTTATTCTGATCCAAGTGCTTGTCCTCTGACTCCATCTTAAACATTCAACATTTTACAAATTATTTATTTTTTTTTTTTTACCTATGGCGTTCCACTGGCTGGTTTCAGAACGAGCAAAAGCAGTTCAGAAACC
>NC_091554.1:26176411-26186411 GCF_042767895.1 Penaeus vannamei
CCCTTGCTTGCGAGACCCATGAATGAAGCAGCTGCCACTGACCTTGCAAAAACAAACCCAGGCAGTGCTAGGGCTGCGGCGCTTTGGCTGCCATAGTTATAATGTCGATCTTTTCATAGATAGTTGGTCTTTGCAGACGTGGGGGCCATGTTTATGTCCCTTTAGTTCTAGACTGTTCTTATCAAATTTAAATATGTGCATTCTGGAAGTGTGTATTAAGTGAGCAGGCCCTGTAATGAACTACATTTTAAGGGGGGGGGGGGAGGTATTACAGTAATCTGTCTGAAGTTGAAGAACTAATGCCATAGTTTCTGCAATTTGGAATTTATTCTTTCCACATACACTGCACTCGCATGAATGCGCACGTTTTAATCCTCGCGTATTTGTAAGCAGGAATGTCACTCGCAAACCCTTCGTAGGCGCGTCTAGACAGGTTTAAAACGTTTCACGGTGTTATGGCTGCATGCTTTTATTTTACATTTCTAAAAAAAAGTAATAAATATAGTTATTCGTTGTCTGCGAAATCATACTAAGACTGTGGCCAAAATCCTCTTTAAGGGTTTTGATTAGTTCCTGAATAGTTATCATCGTTTTAAGATAATCTTGATAACAATTAGAGAATCTGTATGCTTAGACTTGGGTATTATTGGAAATGCAACACCACACCTGATTTAAAGAATCTGAGCTTATCATGTGGTAGAACACATCATTCTGTGATAGTTTTCTTCTATACCATTTTCTGCGCAAATTGATAATAACGATATAAAAGAGGGTACAAAATCCAAGATTTCCAGGAGCTGCAGCAACCTTCCGCCTCCAGCGCCGCGTCAAAATGACAAAAAGTCGTTAAGAGCGACGCGAAATCGGACGGATTTGTAGCGGATGACGTATGCGAGGGAAATCAAATGAGCCAGTTAGATTCGTGTATGAACGTGACGTGAACATAGACATTCAATAGAACCAATCAGATATAGAATAGATCATCACGTGACAATAGAAGCTGGGCCTTGGAGAAGGCAGTTGAAATTCAAATCAGTTCCATCATGGCTAGACAGTGTGTAGGTTGTGAGAACAATCATTCCGATTTCACCGCGAAATGTCAACAAAATAACGAAGCAAGCTTACTAATTCTACGAGATCACGGTGTACTGCAGGCGGAAGTACATGCCCGCACTTCAAAACCAGACGATCCCAGTGCCCCGCAGCCTGGCCCGCGAGTTAACGCGTTAAGGTAAGATAAGGTTAAAACTTCCAGGGTCTAGGCTCTATCCTGTCGGAACATGAGAGGTGATGATTTTACAGACCAGGCGGGGGAGGGGAAGTGGCAGACCATCCCTGAAAGGGGGTGTAAGGGAGCAAAACCCCCCATATCTACTGAAAACGTGTCAGATACCTGGTTTGCTCGGGCTCTATCCTGCTGGAACATACGACGTAAAGATTTTGTAGACCAGGTAGGGGGTGGGGGGGCGGCATCCCCCCTCCTGAAAGGGGTTATGAGGGGGCGGAGCTCCCTATACAACCCGGAAATGTGTTAATATACTGTGCTTGCTAGTATTCTACTGATATTTCTCGAAATTCCCAGATATGTAGGTCTATCCTGCCTTCCCTAGTTATCGAACCGATTTCGTAGTTATGCTTTGTTTGTGATGGAAATGAGTGCTAAATTCGTTCGGAACACGACGAAAGCTATTGTAAAAATATTCTATCCACCCAAAAAATGGTGTGGGGTTGCATTTCCAAAATTTTCTCGACGTCCTATTACTACGAATTCGATTTGGTAAAAGTATAAATGATAAATATAACCACACGAAATCTCACTTTTTTACGTAGTAGAAAGTACAAATTAAATGGCTCGCTAGACATTTTTGTCTACACGCACTAATCCGCACAAATTTGAAGATTAATATACCATAGACGTGTAAATGGCAAAAATACTTCGAGGATTACCCACGTGTGGTCGTCCCTTTTAAGACAAGCGGTAAGGCTCCGTGTGCCGCCGCCAATTACGATAGCGAAGCCACTTTATCTCTTCCATAACGATTCCCAGTTAAGGCCTTTCGTCCCAGCTTGCCTTACGCTCTCCCCGGTTATCGTTAGCCATTCCTCTTCCCGCTTTATCTCTCATTCTATCTTCCCCGCGGTTAATCTAATCTTGCAAGACGCCATTGGATCGCTTCCCTGGCCTTCTCAGCGCCAGCCATGGGCGAGGGTCTTTATTTCTCTTTGGGGTTTTCATAAGACTTTAGAATTCGGCTTTTTGTGTTCGTGAAGGGTTCCGCGTCGGCGAGCGTCTCGGATTTTATTTTTGTTTGTCTTACAGCATCTAAACAGTATTATTGTTGTTATTATTATTGCTAATATTGTTATTTACTATTATTATTATTATTATTATTGTTATTACTGTTATCGTTATTATAATTATTATCATTACTATCATTATTGCCATTACTGTTATCATAATTATTATTATTATCATTAATTCTATTACTATTTCGATCATTCTTCTTATTATTATTACTATTTTGATCATTTTTATCATTATTACTATTACTATTTTGATCATTTTTATTATTATTATTATAACTACTGTTAGCATTATCATATCACCATAACATATTTATAATTATTATTATACTTGTTACTAATACTATCATCGTCGTCGTCGTCATCGTCACTACCATCACCATTATCATAATTTACAATCACTGCCACGATCACTATCATCATTATCATCATTGCTGATCTTCAAATTTTATTCTCTCTGTCGTTACTCCTCCGTTACTACCATTGCCGTTCGCATCCTCGTCGCCGCGTTCCCTTTGAAGCGTGAAGGAAAAAGAGTCTTTCCTTTGACGCGTTTGTTAACTTTGCATTTTTTCGTCCCTTTCTCCTCGCAAACACTCGGCGCAGAGGCCTTTGTGGTCGGTCGCTGGGAGTTGCAGGAGTCCTCAGGATGCGGAGTCTGGGTGCTCCTGGTGGGGTGAGGGGGGGGGGTCGGAGAGGGATGCTGGGGCGCCTTCGGAGCGGTGGGCCGGCGTTCGCAAGATATTAGCAAGGGCGAGGATAAAGAGATGTGGCGTAAGGAATGGGCAGGGGTGCAGATAGGCGTGGTTAATACACACGCACACATGCATACACACTCTCGTAATACGCACGCACACACTCGTACTCGTACACTAAAACACACGCACACACACACACGCACACACACATACACACACACACACATACATACACACATACACACACACATACACATACACACATACACGTACGCCCGCACACACACACCAACACACGCACACTCACAAACACACACTCACACAGATGGCAGCACGCACTCGCAGCCCACCGGAGCGTTCCGTTTTTACTCTTTCTTCTTCCCGCTTCCATTTTCAAAATCTGCCGAAACTTTGCTTTTGAACTTTTTACTTTCTCACTTCAAGATTTTTCTCCCTTTCCTTTAAGAACAAAACTTTGGACTCAGTGATTTTATTGCCATTCGTTGGATTTTTGTTGATGGTACAAACACGTCATTTTCTACGATGCGAGTTGCTTGCGTTCAGATTTTTCTCTCTCTTTCATATACCAATATATATATATATATATATATATATATATATATATATATATATATATATACATATACATATACATACACACACACACATATATATATACTTATATATATACTTATATATATATATATATATATATATATATATATATATATATATATATATATATATATATATATAGAGAGAGAGAGAGAGAGAGAGAGAGAGAGAGAGAGAGAGAGAGAGAGAGAGAGATAGATAGATAGATAGATTTATATAAACACATACATACGTAAATATATATCTATATCTATCTATCTATTTATCTATCTACATACGTATGTATACACACATACATATATATATATATATATATATATATATATATATATATATATACATATATATACATATACACACACACACACACTCACACACATATATATGTATATATGTATGTATGTATATGAATACCTTTGTCCCTTCTCCCCCTTTCCTTCCTCTCTTTTTCTTTCTCTCCTCCCGGTCTCCATTTGCCTCTCACGTCCCCTCTCTCACCCTCACGTCTCCTCCTTCCTTGCTTTCACTTACTCCGACCTTATCCTTCACCCTCGCTCCTTTTCGCGCTTCCTCCTGCCGACCTCTCCTTGTCTCCCTTTCCCAGTTCCCTTCTCTCTCACTCACTCTCCCTTCTCTCTCTATCTTCCCTTTTCTTGATATCCCATTTCTCTCGCTGTCGCCTCCCCTCTCCTTCTCCCTCTCCCAATCTCTCCTCTTACGCACTTCCTCTTCCCACCCCTCCCTCCCCCTCTCCCACTCCCCTTTCTGGCAATCCCTCCGTTTCTCTATCCATTCCCCTCGCTATCCCTAATACTCCTCATCCTTTCCTCTCGGTATCCGTCCTTCTGTTTCTCTATCCCTCCCTTCCTCTATCCCTTCCTCTCGCTATCCTTCCAGTTCTCTAGCCCTCCCCTTCCACATCCCTCCCACTCGCTACCCTTCCGTTTCTCTATCCCTCCCTCCATCCATCCCTTCGCCATCCCTCCCTCTCGCTACCCTTCCGTGTCTCTATCCATCTCTCCCTCCATCCCTTTCCCATCCCTCCCTCTCGCTACCCTTCCGTTTCTCTATCCCTCCCTCCATCCATCCCTTCCCCATCCCTCCCCCTCGCTAACCTTCCGTTTCTCTATCCCTCCCTCCATCCATTCCTTCCCCATCCCTCCCTCTCGCTACCTTTCCGTTTCCCCATCCCTCCCTCTCGCCGTCCTCCAACTCCCTATCCCTCCTCCCCTCGGGATTCTCTTCGCCCACGTCCGGTTCCGCCAGCGTCCCCTTTCAGCCGAATGTCGCCCACGCAAATTACGTTTTTTTCTCTCTCTCTCTTTTTATCCCGCCTCTGGTCCGCGCTCTCTCGCCATATAGTAGAAAAAATACAAAAAAGGATCGATGTGATACGAGTGTTGCGTAAATAGAACGTGAGACGAAAATCAATGGAGGTTTTAGCGTTCGTCTTTATTTTTATTTATTGGAACGAGTAAACAGCTGATCTTCCGAACGTCTCTCGCGACGGGGATGATCCATCGTGGCCTAAAAATACAGCGAGCGTCTTTTGCGTCTTCTGAACATTTTCGAAACGTCCCGTGCTGGTGAGAGGAAAATAAACTCCGCGGCCCCGTACCAGCGGGCGCTCCAGCTGAGCTTCGCCTCCCGCGCCGTCGGCAGGGTCGTTTACCCAGGGTGACCCCCCCCCCCCCGCGAGAGCTCTGAATCAGCAGAGGAACAGGAGAGTCCGGTCCTGTGGTCTCCTTTGGGAATCTCTTCCTATTTCTTATATTTCTGTTCATCATTGTTTGCTGTCTATATTTCTGTTCAGTAATGATTACTGGTTATATTTGTTTATCATTGTTTATTGTTTATATTGCTGGTTGTATTTGTTTATATTGCTGGTTGTATTTGTTTATATTGCTGGTTGTATTTGTTTATATTGCTGGTTGTATTTGTTTATCATTGCATGTTTCTTATATTACTGGTTATATTTACTTATCATTGCATGGTCCTTATATTACTAGTTATGTTTGCTTATTATTGCATGTTCCTTATATTTCTGGTTATATTTGTTTATTATTGCATGTTCCATATATTTCTCTTTAGTATTCTATATTGCAGGGATTTCCTTGTCTTCACCCGAAAACGCTACACAATCCATGCTGAATGCTTTCGCGAAACTGATACGAAACGAAAGAAAAAAAATCCCACTATTAAATTCGACCCCAAATGAAAATAACCCTCAACCAAAAAACGATTCCTTTCGCTACAATTTGATACAAACAAGTGATACAACACGATACATCCGAATACAATAGGATTTCCCAACGAGCGAGCGAGTTTGTGTGCGCGGGAGAATGGCTCGGTGTTGTACGATCACGCACACGTAAGTTATTGAACTCGCTGCCGCACTGCGAAAGCGGGCGGCGGAAGGCATCGGCTCTCTGTCCTTCTGTCCATGGGTGCTTGAGGATAGGCAGACGGGGAATATGGAGAGAAGGGAAGGGAAGAAAGGAGGGATAGATAGACAGAAAGGGAGATAGAGAGAGAGAGAGGGTAGGGGGGGGTAGACATATTATGTAGACCAGTAATATGTAAAGAACAGAAGGATAGAGAGAGAGAGAAACTGCGAAAACGGGCGGGCGGAAAGCATCGGGTCTCCTGTCCTTCTGTCCGTGGGTGCTTGAAGATAGGCAGACGGGGAATGTGTAGAAAAGGGAAGGGAAGAAAGAAGGAGGGATATAAGAGAGAGAGGATACGGGGGAGACATATTATGTAGACGAGAAATGTGTAGAGAACAGAGTGAAAGGAGAGAGAGAGAGGGAAATAGAGACACAAAAAGAAAAACGGCTAGCGAGAGAGAGAAAGAGAAAGAAATACTACTGCCGGATATGTCCTTTCGTTTACAGTCAGAAAAAAGAGCAAACGCGAAAAGTCTTTGAAGTTTGCGTGTCGGTTTAAATATAAACTGAACACGAGTGCGAGCGCTGAAATGAGCGCTATGGATATATTAATACGTACACGGGAACTGCATTAGTGTTAATTGAACACGTCTACTATTGTGAAAAGCAGAACAAAATATATGTAGAGAAAGGGGCATCTGGGAATCTAAATTTTGCCATCAGGTCCGACATGTGTCTTAAAAGAGGGAAAAAAACATTAAATCAAATGTGATGCGGTAGTGGTCGAAATATTTATTTATTATTTTTTTTCCCCCGATCACTCCTTTTCAATTCCGTCCTGTTTTTTCCTTCTTGGAAAGGTTTTGCTGTCAAGGAGGTACTTTTGCCGGGCACGTAAGCAGAGCCGGTTTTGTGATCCCGTTGAAATGCGTTACGAAACAGTTTTAAAGAGTCGTTCGACCCAGGCGCGACGTCACGGAAGTTTCTTAAAGCTGAGTTGTGAATAATCTCTCGTGTCTGTACGAGACGGCTATTCCGGTGGGTGTGACGTCACGAGAACGGCCATGCGGATTCACTTACACGAACGGACCAACGAGTGCACGCAATGCATCTGCTCCGGGCGACTCCACGACTGGCGTTCATACTTGACTATGAACTCCAACCTACATCAGCGGTAATCAGGAAACGGAATCTACTCCCCAAAGGACCGAGAGTAATTAAAGCGTTTAACTCTAAATTTATGTGAATTGCCGAGAAGAACCGGGAGGAGCAATTGTGGCAGTAAACTCAGTTTCTGTAATTTATTTGTTTGTTTTCCTGGACTTTGAATACGGTTTACTCTCTCTCTTTCCTTTCCTCTTTTCTCTCTTTCTCCCTCCCCCCTTCCCCCATCTCTCTCTCTCTCTCTCTCTTTCTCTTCTCTTTCTCTCATGCTCACAGAGTGAAAGTATTTTCTGTCGTCTCCTTGTGATTATTTATTCATACAAAGACTCACCACACTGCACACGTTTACTCTGCATATGCAGATTTGCGGCGCTGTGCTGCCAGACATGCATCAGCGGAAGTCGGAGGCGAGGCGCAGTCGGCCCATTTGTGGAGCCGATTTCCTCGCGGTGACACAGCGCCGAATTCCCAGCTGGGTCGGCTCAGCGCGTGATAATTGGCCCGTCAGAGAGGAGGCCCGAAGCGCGGCCCCGTTCCCTGAACAGCGCTCGGGAGACCGATCGGCCGCCCTCGCCCATAGTCGCAGTGCCTCCTCCGCGATCCTCTCAAACAGAAATTTTATTGCGAATGCCTTGGCAACAGTCGTTCCGTTGACGCAAGAAAGGAAGGAAGAAAGGGAAAATGTCCCTTATGGTGCTAAAACGTATGGGCGAACTTTCCGTTCCAGTTGTTTTGGACTTGAGACTAAACCTTAAGCTCTACCGGATGTGTTGGCTATTAAGCACAAGCGTTGTACCTAAACATTTTATTTTCCTGGCTGTTGCGATGCTGTGAAGGACGAGTGTTGTTGCCCGTGCGCGCCTTGTCCAGATTCGTTTATTATTTATTTTTCCTTGAAGTTTTTATCTTGGTGCAGTGCAGTGCGGACCCTGATGCTCCGTATTGTCCGTCTGGTACGAAGTTTTCTCTCTCCTATTTTTGCTTTCAGTTTTCTAGTAATTAATGAATATAAGAGAAGGAATCGCCAGTCATCGTAGTCCACATTGGTACAGTACTAGGTTCTCAGTGGATATAAGTCTACCGTGTGGTCTACCCTCACATTTTCTCCTCTTTCCTACATTCCTTCGCTGCCTCAGGCGCTTATTTGCTGATGCCAAAGGTAATATACTGTGTGGGCCGCGAGGGAGTCACTCCGACTGCCCGAGTGTTTTATGCCTGTGCTTTATGGCGGTCTCGTGGCGGAGGATATCGGGAGAACTGAGCATCGCCCTCAAGCTGACATCCCGCCACTTACCCCACTTGTGAAATTGCATCGAGTTGTTTGATTAATTTATTGACACGGAAGTTTAGAGTTAAATTCGGAGAAGCTCTATTTTTCTTATAATTGTGTATGATTCTTAGATGAAAGACTCGCGACCTGTAATGAAACGCTGACTGATTCCTCATTCCACTGACGTCCAGCGAACTTTTGACGCTGAGTTGGAGAAAGTCTCGCGGTGTAAGTGACAGCAGAGATTGGCCCGGTGACAGAACTTGGGAGTGGCGTTGGAGTATCAGACAAGGACGGTCTGACACAGGAAAAGCCCTATCGGAAATTTTACAAGGTCTTGATTGTATGAGAAGAGGCGAAGGAAGGGTGCACTGAGGTAATCACATTTTTCCTCTTCTTATCAGCTGTCTGTTTCATACTAATTACAGTCATTAAGAAATTCAGTAAAGGTATGTATTGAAGTATATTTTGAACAGATGCGGATAAATGAATGATCTTTCTATTTTTTCACTGTTATCGAATGACAAAATACATTCGAAATATTCGGAATTTTTGGAACTCCATTAGAAAGAATTCCGAAGCTGGAGAAGTCCCTCTCTGAGGTGGAAGCATGGTCTGGAATACACTTTGGGGGAAATAATGAAATGGAGAGAAGGAGAGAGACTGAGTGGGTGAAGGAGAGAGGGAGGGAGGTAGGGAGGGAGACAGGCAAGCAGGAAGAGTGATTTGAGAGAGAGAAAGAGAGAGAAAAATTAGAAGAGAGAGAGAGAGCATAATAAAGAAAAATCAGAACCAAACCATATTTTCCACGATTTCCAACTGTCAGTCATCGCCGGAAAGTGCATTAAAAAAAAACAATTGAATAACTAAACAAGAATAAAAAAGTAAATATAAATGATTAAAAACAGCGTGACATTCCCCGGCCTTAGTGTCCGCATCCGCTCATCCCCAGTTAACTCCGTTTCCATTGCGTAGGATGCGGACTCCTAGATTGCCTAAGGCGATGGGACAGTTCAGGATCTCTCGGCGCCGTTCCCTGCGCCGTGTATCCGTCTAATGAACCTGTTGAATGCACCGTGGCTCGGTACAGACTCGCAACTTGTAAGCAAAATGGAAGTGAGGGGTTTTATTCATTATTGTTAGTATAAGCTAGCCATTATTGTCGTTTCTGAGAATTGAAAACAGCAATAATAAAAGTACGTCATTCAGGTTAACTAATAATCATCTTGATAAGGGGAACAAATATCCTCATAATCGTCCTTTTTCTCTCTTCTTCTTTTCCTTTTCCCGTTTTCTTACGTTTTCCGATCCTTTATTATCTTCTAGAAAATGCTTGAATCCACCATTCATCATCCAGAAATATGGAGGTTGAAATTGAATGCCACAGTTTCCCCTTCGAGAGCAGGCTGCCTTACAGGTGGAGCCATCTATCGCCGTGGCGGGAGATGCTTGGGATGCGAATGGGGAATCCAAAAGACTACCGGATTCCTTCTTATAGATTCTCTTTTGTTCTTTTTATTTATTCATTTATCTGTTTGACTTCGGAGGGGAAGGCGAGGGAA
>NC_091554.1:26226319-26228819 GCF_042767895.1 Penaeus vannamei
ATAATAATAATGATGATAATAACAATGAAAACGACAGCAGCAATAAAAATGATAATGAGGATGATGATGATAATGGTAATGACAATGATACTAATAATTATAATAATAATAATATTTATTATTATCATTATTATTATTATAATTATTATTATTATACGGCTATAATAATGATAATGATAAAAATCATTATGATAATTATCATAATAGTGAAATAATAATGATGATGATAACAGTGATAATAGTAATAATCATAAGAATAATAATAACATTAATGTTAATAATGATGATAATGATAACCGTAATAATAAGGAGGAGGATGATGATGATGATATCATTAAAGATATTAAGGATAATGAAAATTACGATAATGATGATTAAAATTACAGTGATCATGACAGTAATGATAATGATAATGAAGATAAAAAATAATGATGATAATGATAATGAAGATAAAAAATAATGATGATAATGATAATGAAGATAAAAAATAATGATGATAATGATAATGATAATAATAATGATGATAATGATAACAATAATAATAGTAATAATAATAACAATGATAATAAGAATAAGAGTAAGAATAATGATGATAACATTGATAATAATAATGATAAAAAGAACAAGAATAATAGCGATAATGATAAGAACAATGACACCACTCGCCATACGATGACAGGAAAGGGCATCTGATATTAAACCGCCGACAGGAACCGGCGGGCGAGGTCTGAGCGACAGCAGGTGGCAGTCGTGGGTTCTTGGCTCTCTCCGTCAAGATCCCGCCGGCTGTCATGCTGTCTGCTCGCTCCTCTGTGATTTTTTCTGCTGTCTGTCCGTCTGTCTGTTTTCGAATTCTGTGACGTCTGCACAAAGGAGTATTTTTGACGGCTTATTTCTCTTATTTCTTATTTCTATTTCTTCCTTCCCTCCATCCATCCATCCATCTATCCTTTCCTCTCTCCCTCCTACCCTCTTTTCCTTCTTCACCCCTTCCCCCCCTCTCCCTCTCTCCTCTTTCTATCTCTATGTATCTATCTATCTATCTCTATCTCTCTTTCTCTCATTCTCTCTTTCTCTCTCTCTTTCCCTCATTCTCTCATTCTCTCTCTCTTTTTCTCATTCTCTCTTTCTCTCATTCTCTCTCTCTCTCTTTTTCTCATTCTCTCTTTCTCTCATTCTCTCTCTCTCTCTCTTTCTCTCTCTCTATGTGTCTGTCTGTCTGTCCCCCGCATGAAATGTGCGCGCCAAGGGCTCCCGCCAAGGCCTTAAAGAGGGCCAGCCCCAGAGCAAGCGAGGCTTACCTATAAAGAATCAACTTTGCAATATTTGTCTCCTTGACTGGCAAGGCGCTAGAGTAGAAAATACAAAATTGTAAAACATTTTGTTGTCGGGATGAAGCAAGCACACTAAAACATTTTATGAGCTGAGTGAAAGTTTGAAAACATTTGCCAGTTGTTTGGTATATTTATGATACACTGGTGCTCAGTTTGTTGACATTATTTTACGTACATCGTTAGATGGTCCACTAATATTTCTGTTTAAAATATTATTGCATTGGAGTGTATATAAAATTCACTCATGAAAACAAATAAGAACTGAGTTTTTTTTTTTTTTTATTCAGATCAGGTTTAATGTAGGTCCCTAATCATTCCCAATATCCCAATTCTCTCATCATCCCTAAGCATGCAATAAGGGAGCACCGAGACAAACAAGCACCTAAGTTACTTCGCTTCAAGTCAACCTGAATTCCGACACGTCCCGAATCGGCGCCGAACACGACTCGCTCCCTCCCGCCGGAGGTTCACGGCGTGGAAAGCCTCGACGAAACCAACACGGGTGGCGTTGGGCGTGGGCCTCGCTCGGAGCATCGCACTTTAAGAATTACAACCCTTCTCGTCATGGTTGTTGGGCGGCTACTATCTGCTGCAGCTGCATGGTCCTCGGTGGAATATGGGAGCGGTGAAGGAAAAGGGGAAGGGTTCGAGGGGGGTGAAGGAAAAGGGGAAGGGTTCGAGGGGGGTGAAGGAAAAGGGGAAGGGTTCGAGGGGGGTGAAGGAAAAGGGGAAGGGTTCGAGGGGGGTGAAGGAAAAGGGGAAGGGTTCGAGGGGGGTGAAGGAAAAGGGGAAGGGTTCGAGGGGGGTGAAGGAAAAGGGGAAGGGTTCGAGGGGGGTGAAGGAAAAGGGGAAGGGTTCGAGGGGGGTGAAGGAAAAGGGGAAGGGTTCGAGGGGGGTGAAGGAAAAGGGGAAGGGTTCGAGGGGGGTGAAGGAAAAGGGGAAGGGTTCGAGGGGGGTGAAGGAAAAGGGGAAGGGTTCGAGGGGGGGTGAAGGAAAAGGAGATGGGGTCAGAGAGGGAAAGAGAAAAAGGGAGGAGGGGTTAGGGGGGGAGGAAAAAGGGGGCGTGGTTAGAGGGGGTGAAAGAAAAAAGGGGAGGGGTCAGAGAGGGAAATAAAACAAAGAAGATGGGGAAAGAAAAAAGTGGGCGTGATTAGAGGGGGTGAAAG
>NC_091554.1:26241319-26243819 GCF_042767895.1 Penaeus vannamei
CATCCACACAGGATTTTGGCGTTGAAGGAAACCCGAAAGGAACCTCCAACCTGACCCAGTTAGATGTGAGGTGTCGTGTCTGATAAGGCCTATGGGATGGCTGGTTTTCCATAACCATATACAGTAAAAACGTGTGTGTGGCATATCACGTGTGTTAGTTTATGAGAACTATATCTAATAATATTTTCGTTTACTGAATTTTTATTTTCGTTTACTCCTGTAGCTACCTCCTCCCTCCATTCCTTTTCCTACTGTTTTTGAGAGAAAATTGTAATGATATGAAATATACCAGCGGGATGGGATTAGCACAGTCATTCCCAATGTCATTCCGTTTTCTACGGGATTTTTCCTATTTCGCTCTCGCTTTGGCTTTGGTGATACAATTCTTAGGAATATAAGTCTAAGCCATAGTTGTTATGCAACAAGGATATAATTTGAGTGAATTTTACTGATGGCACTCCTACGGCAATAGACCATTATTTCCTCCCTCTTAATTTTATGGCTTTTGTCTTGCACATTATACTGATTCTAGAGTTCCATCCTCTGTTCATTCTCCGATGCATTGGGAAGTGTCACCTTCAACAGCTGCACACATACACACACAAAAAAAAAGAAAAAAAAAGCAATCCGACTTAAACGTGGCTGTCGGCATCCCCAGGCATCTCGGGAACCTTCGCGGGAAAGTCGTCACTCGCCTCGGTCATGCAACGACATCGACGACCTCTCCCTTGCTGCTTCGGAGGAAAGGAAAGACGCATTAACCTGCTTGGGAGGAGAGTCATAATTTGTAAGAAAAACAGCATGATGCCATCAATGTTCACTTCCAGTTCATAATGAGACTAATTAAGTAATTTGATTATTTATAGGGCTCTAAGGTCGTTGTTTTAATTTAATGCAAGTTCTTACACGAATTTTGGTTGTGGTTACAGGATTTCGAAGGAAAATTATTGATAAAAACATTTCGGTGGGGTTGGCAGTGCGAGCCTTTCACATACACACACACGCACACATACGCGCACACATACGCGCACACACACACACACACACACATACGCGCGCACACACACACACATACGCGCACACACACACACATACGCGCACACACACACACATACGCGCACACACACACACACACATACGCGCACACACACACACACATACGCGCACACACACACACACATACGCGCACACACACACACACATACGCGCACACACACACACACATACGCGCACACACACACACACATACGCGCACACACACACACACATACGCGCACACACACACACACATACGCGCACACACACACACACATACGCGCACACACACACACACATACGCGCACACACACACACACACACACATACGCGCACACACACACACACACACATACGCGCACACACACACACACACACATACGCGCACACACACACACACACACATACGCGCGCACACACACACACACACATACGCGCACACACACACACACATACGCGCACACACACACACACATACGCGCACACACACACACACATACGCGCACACACACACACACACACATACGCGCGCACACACACACACACACATACGCGCACACACACACACACATACGCGCACACACACACACACATACGCGCACACACACACACACACACATACGCGCACACACACACACACACACACATACGCGCACACACACACACACACACACATACGCGCACACACACACACACACACATACGCGCACACACACACACATACGCGCACACACACACACACACACACATACGCGCACACACACACACACACACATACGCGCACACACACACACACACACATACGCGCACACACACACGCTGTTAAGACTTACACGGCACAGTGCATTTCTATGGTTATCATTTTAATCCCACATCAGCGAACCCTACATGATGTAATTTGAAGTTTAAGCTTCATCCGCTGTAACTCATCATTTCACTATGAAAGATTAAATAATTTTTGACACATTTCTCGCATGTAAAGGATTTATCTCATTTTTATAGGTGGTCGTAATGAGGAAAGGGTAAATGTTCACAAACATCTAATCAAAACACCAAGAAAATCATCACTCATACAAACAAAACTTATTGTCTCTCTTACAGCGATTCCATGAAATGGGAACATCGCTGTGACGTCACGAAAATATCGCTGGAGGCCAGAATATCGATCGACGGCAATTTCTTTGTTCACAACAAACCGCCCTTTTTGTTTCAGATCTTTGCAGCTCTACATTTTTGCTTGCGATATTTCCACATTTTCAAATACTCGTTCTATAATGTTTTCTGCCCACCATTCCCCACCCGCACCCAGCTTTATAAATGAAAATAAACAGTTCTTGGGAACTTTCTTCGCTTATTTTCCATTACGTAAACAGATGTTCCTGGAATATATCACGAAAAAAATGCATTGTGCACCGCGCATCCCTCATATGGCAACAGTTTGCTGTGAGTTGGCAACACACTGGGT
>NC_091554.1:26278819-26281319 GCF_042767895.1 Penaeus vannamei
CAGTGCCGGTCCCTTGCCTCCATCCGGCTTCCCCTCAGGATGTTGTCAGCGCAGTGCCGGCCCGGGGAATGGCCGGTAATCTGCCCTATCCTATCTACCGCTGAAACTGCGGCCTTCATCCTGCATGCTCTTATCCTGGCCACGTCGCCGGGCCGCTTTGGACGCTCGACTTTTACCTTTCAGCTGCGACGCCCGTTCGCGGTCTTTATTCCTGCCTTTGTGTTCGTAGATCCATCGCTGGCCTTGAGGTGTGCGTTTTGGGGGACGATATGACGCTAGATAAGAGCGAAGTGATAAGAGCAAAGGCGACAGTTCCTCGCCTGACGTTTCGCTTCACTTTGCCTCGAATTCTCACGGACGTTGCTTTTTGTGACTTTTCCATCTCGGATCCAATGGACAATTCTATTCTGCCTTGGTTAGTCGCGCGCATCCACCCACACTCACAGATACGCACAGACAGTCGCACATACATACTCCTCGGCACCCGCCAACGCACACACACACACACACACACACACACACACACACACACACACACACACACACACACACACACACACACACACACACACACACACACACACACACACACACACACACACACACACACACACACACTCCCAGAAGCAAAATTGTACTGACGAAAGGAAATAAGAAAAGAAGCAAAAAAATACAGATAAGTTTAAAGCTAAAAAGAAAACCTTTTTATTCTCCAAGAAAAAAAAAACATCTTTCCTGTAAAACCGGAAATGCATCATGGCGGCCGTCCGTTCTCACCTGTTCCTCCAAGGTGTGTGCTCCTTCCCTAGAATAATCAATACTTACAACTCAAGAGCATCTCGACGCGGCCATTCAGCTTCTGGCGCTCGTCCCCACGTGCTTTGCGGTCGCTGGCTGACGGGGCCGGACGGAGAGCGAATCCACTGGATCTATTTTTCCATGTTTATAATGCGTAGTGAATAAGGAGAGCATCATGTACGCAGTGGGATTAAAAAGGGTATTTCATCATCTTTCATTTTTGCATTATTATTTTGATATTGATATATTACCTACATCTTTAAATCACGTGTAAAATAAATCTGTGGTACTGGAATACTTAACGCTTGTCTTTTTTCGTGAATATTTCAAGTGCGAGATTGATTGTTTTACGTAAATTCCTGCCATTCGCTGTGCTAATTCTCGGGAAGAAGAAAGAGAGCTGTGAACTCTTCTTGGTACAGCAACCTCTTCTGCTGTCGAAATTTCAATCGATTTTAATAACATCTCGCTACCATATACATGTGTGTAGGTGTGGGTGGGTGGATGTGTGTGGGTGAATGCACATTATCCGCTGCCTATAACAGTAGTGGGAGCATCTAAGCTGCTTTTATCGCGATTGTTTTAACGGGCAAAGGAACCTGGCGATGCCGTAGGATTTCCTGGGGGCCTGTGTCTTTAGCAGCCATGTTTTATCAAAGCAATTTTTTTTTTTTTTTCAATTTTCCACGTATATTAGCTTTCTTCACGCTTGATTATGCACGTTTCCTTTCGTCTATTGCGAGTGAAACTTTCGAATAGCACCCGCTCCATGAATGGTTTTTCTTCCCTCACATTCTGTAACGTTTGACTTGTTGACAGCGGTGTATACACATTTTGTACAAGGGGAATCTTTTCACTCTCCACGCAGCGTGTCTCTCTCCTCCCCCGCCCCCTCTCTCTCTCTCTCTCTCTCTCTCTCTCTCTCTCTCTCTCTCTCTCTCTCTCTCTCTCTCTCTCTCTCTCTCTCTCTCACTCTCACTCTCTCTCTCTCTCTCTCTCTCTCTCTCTCTCTCTCTCTCTCTCTCACTCTCACTCTCACTCTCACTCTCACTCTCACTCACTCTCTCTCTCTCTCTCTCTCTCTCTCTCTCTCTCTCTCTCTCTCTCTCTCTCTCTCTCTCAATACCCCGACTCTCTTAGTCCCTCCCTTCTCTCTCTCTCTCTCTCTTTCTCTTTCTTTGTCTCTCTCTATCTCTCATCCACATACACACACATTCCCCCTCTCCTTAGTTTTCTTTCTTTTATTTTGTCTTTTTTATCCTCATTTTCATACCTTTACCTGCAGTAATCACCATGTCCCCGTCTTCCTCATATTTTCCTTTTCCCCATTCCCCTCCCTCACTTCTTCCTTATTTCTATTCAGCTTTACCCTCATTCCCCTCTTCCCTCAGAGCGACCTTCTGTTCTTCCCTTCATTCAGAGGGGACCGTGTATTTGGACTCCTCCACTCTTTCGCTTCTCCTTTTGTTCCACCTCTTCATCTCACGCAGTCTGAAAGAACACAGGAGAGCGATGCGGAGCCGAACATTGCTGGCATTTCGATTACCACATCGCCGGCTTGCGTACAGCACGGCCCCGCCATTCATCAGGTGCCTTCTCCTGCCCTTCGTTCTCGCGTCTCCCCTTTCCCACCCCGCCTTGCCTCCGTCATCCTCCGTCCTCTTCCCCCTCCCTCCCTTTCGCCTTCCCCCTCCTGTGTGGC
>NC_091554.1:26306319-26308819 GCF_042767895.1 Penaeus vannamei
CACTGCATTTTGCATCTGACAGGTCACTTATTTGTGTGCTCGATATCAGATGGTTGGGTTTAATAGCAAATAGCAAGATTGTGATTTTTTCCGTCCCCCTTGAACAATCGTATCTATGTAGTACGAGATGTCAAGGAAATTGGTTTCTGAATACTTTATCACAATCACTATGGTTGATCTTCACATGTTTTGTGTCCGCTGATGATTAAGAAATAGAGTAGCTTTGAGTAGCTTTCAGAGTATTGCTGTTGTTTCTTAATGTGTGTTTCAAGGCACATTTTATCATCAGCTTTGGGTAGCCAGGCAATAATGCAGTATAATATTTCGTGATATTTTGCCCAAGTTTACATTTGCTGGAACGCTGCGATTTCAAAATACGACTTGCATACCTGTTGGTGTTTCAAGCCTGACATTTTACCGAGAGCAGTAAGGCTTCTGTTGTTGCTTATTATGTGTCGTTCGGAGCCTTTGTAAAGTCTCTATTTTTAGTTCCTCGGTGGTTTCGGTTTGTATCCCAAACATAGTTTTTAATGTATTTTTTCGCATTGTTTACTTCTCCCTTTCTATAGTGTTCCTCTCACTTTTTTTCTCTTTCCCTTGTTTTTTATTGTACCTGAACTAGCTCTCTGGTTTCTTAATTTGTATTTGTTTCTATTAGATATTGATTTTATTTACATTATAACAAAATACTATTGAGATGACAGTTTTAGCGACTGAAGCCCCAGCAACGATAGAAAACTTCGTTGGTGAAAGTGTCAATGAAGTTTTTATTTCGTTACTAGGTCTTCGGTCTCCTTCATAGGCTATATGATTTGATAAAGTACAATGTTGGAAGTAATGTATTCTGCGCGGTGATAATATGCTGAGGAAGTTTTCTATTGTCCCAAATTCTTTCTTTGTCCCAGTCAGGTACTACAGCTCTGAATTCGGTAGTTTACATTTTTTTCTGAATTGGCTTGGACTTGTCTTTAGTGTAGTTTCTAAAAAATCCGATGTTGTTTTCTTGCGTGTCTCTTTATCGTTTGTTAACAAGGGGGCGAGGTTTAGCTGATTTTCATCCAGTTATCGGATGAATCAATTTGCTGTAATTGTCGATTGGCTGACAGCCCTGTTTTTGGTCTACAGTTAAGGATTACCTTTGGGCAACATGTATCTTCTCTTCATCAGCCCTACGTTTAGTAATCAGATTTTGAGTCGTATTACCAGTCGGTCGCTGATTAATTCGCGAATACCGGCCAGTATCCTAGGATTTTGTCCTTAATTACATGTTATCAGAAGTCTCGCTGATCTCGTAACTGATGATATACGTGAAGGCATCATTGTGCTTCGTGTCGCGTTTTTTATGCCCCTTTCTTTGTTTTGTGTTTTTCTGTTCGTTTAATTACACTTCAGCAGGAATGCGTTTCCTCTTTCTGAATCTTTTCCTTGTGTATTACTTTGTTGGGGGAGGAGGTCCCTTTTGTTTGATTTGATTTGTTTGTTGGCCTTTTTTATATTCATCATACTTTTAAGATGATGAATTCTCCCTCATTCCCCCATCTTCAGTCTCCAAGGACAAGATTCTTATTTTCTTTTCTATATTATTCCATTTTGGACTTAAAAACACAAGTGACAGTATTTCGGCTTTTCTGTCCCTTGTCTTGGTTCCCTGATTTTACACCAGAAACTATTTCTTTTCTGCCTGAGGTCAAATGGAAATCCAGGATTTATTCTTTATCAATATTTCTATTTCTTAGCTCCTTCCTTATCGTCCTTTTCTATGGAAATATGGTCATTTCCGGTTCGTCTTCACCCAGAATTTATGCCGGTTCTTAGACGTATTTTTTCGTAATTCCATTAGTTTCTGGAGCACATTCCCCATCTGCGAATTCTTCTAGATTAGTGCTTGAGTTGCAGCGTCAGGAAACCGGCAGCAGTCTCAACTTCTGTCGAGGCTAAAGAGGATAGCGTCATCATGCTGTCGCAGTTGCCTCCCCGTTGTTGCATCGTGAAGCTAGATAGCAACAAGCGCGGCTTTTGTCTGCTTAAAGGTCAAGTTTTCACCAAATTTGCAGGGTAACTATTTACGCTATGACTAGGACCAAATTATTGCAAGAGCTGCATAAAGGCCATGGACTTGCAAGAGAAGATTGTCTTTCTTTTTGTGTGTTTCTCATATTTTTAACTTGAAAGCAGATTATAAATATTTTTATTCTTATGATTTTTTTTTTTTATAGTAATGATGATTGTTGTTATTATCACTTGTTGGTATTCATTGTTAATATCATCAGCAGCTGTCACAGTAACATTATCGATATTATTAGTATTAGTATTATTTACTACTCTTGTAGTAATCACTTATTGTCATTTTTATCATCATCTTCATCACTATCATTATGGTTATTACAATTAATGTAATTATTATCATCGCTATCGTCATCGTCATCATCATTCTTATCATTTTATAGTTATTATGATAATGATTATAATTAATATAACTATATTTTGTTGTTATTACTAC
>NC_091554.1:26398819-26403819 GCF_042767895.1 Penaeus vannamei
TACATATACATATATATACACATATATATATGTATACATATATATGTATATATATATATATATATATATATATATATATATATATATATATATATATATATATATATATATATATAAATATATATATATATAAATATATAAATATATATATATATATATATATATATATATATATATATATATATATGTATATATACATATATATGTGTGTGTGTATGTATGTATGTATGTTTGTTTGTTTGTTTGTATGTATGCATTTATATATTATATGTAGATGTATGTGAGTTTGTATATATTGAAGCCATTTATCTTTCTCTTCTCCCCCTCTCTCTCTCTCTCTCTCTCTCTCTCTCTCTCTCTCTCTCTCTCTCTCTCTCTCTCTCTCTCTCTCTCTCTCTCTCTCTCTCTCTCTCTCTCTCTCTCTCTCTCTCTCTGTCTCTCTCTCTCTCTGTCTCTCTCTCTCTCTCCCTCTCTCTCTCTCTCTCTCTCTCTCTCTCTCTCTCTCTCTCTCTCTCTCTCTCTCTCTCTCTCTCACTCTCACTCTCTCTCTCTCTCTCTCTATTTATCTATACATCTATTTATCTGTCTCTATCTCTATCTGACTCACTCTTTCTCTCTCTGACTCACTCCCTCCCTCCCTCTCCCTTCTTCCCTTCTTCCCTCCTTCCCTCCCTCTTTACCCCCCTCCCCCCTCTCCGCCTACCCTTCCCCTTCCTACCCTCTCTCTCCTTCTCCCTCTCCTTGCTTCTTCCTCTCATTCCCTTCCGTTCTTCCTCTCCCCCCCCCCCGTCTTTCCTTCCTCCTCCCTCCCTCCCTCTTCCTCTCATTCCCTCCCGTTCTCCCCCCCCGTCTTTCCTTCCTCCTTCCTCCCTCCCTCACACCTTCGCCTTGCTTCTAAGCCTTTTATTTAGCGTAGCGCCACTGCCTGGGCGTTATCGGGACCGGCGACATGAATCGTGAAATGGCCTTCCGAACAAGGAATTGCGAGAGGGCGTTTGTGCCTATCGATCCGCCCTTCGCAACCTTCCAGCTGGTTCCTGGCCTCAGCGGTTATCAGAACGAAGCAGCGGAGCCAGTTGGCGCCGCGGCCAGCAGTGGCGGAAGGCGGGAAAGTCGCTTAAAGCCTTTCGAATCGGGATCGTTAAGGTGGGCACGCATGTGTGTGCACGCGCTCGCACACGTTGGCCACACGTTGAGAAATATGTATTTGTGTTCATGTTTAGGTTTATGTGTACAGCTTCCAGTGTCGAGGTGAAAGTGTAGGCCCGGAGGGAAAAGTCACTTCAACGGACTGGCGATTTTGGGCCACTTTTTCCTTTGTATTTCTATGTTCAGTTTGAAACTAATTTTCAACACGCGATGGAATACTGTGGTCGAATGAAAAAGAAAATGCGCATGAGTGTGTTTTTGGCCCAACAAGATATCCGCGCGTTTCCGGCTGAGTAGGATGAGCATGCAGTATCTTGTTTCATGGAATTAAGCGTTGCGTCATTTGTCAGCTTCCTTGTTTTCTAAGTCGTAATTAACGACAATAACAACCATCTATATTTTCTAATTGATTTTATTACATCTTCGCGTCTTCATTTTTCCCCAAGAGACTGTGTCAATTTGTACAAATATCCATCTAAAAAACAGATAGATAAATAAACGGAAATTCCAGCTTTTCTGACGAGGTGATGCTCATGCCCTCCCCGTCTCCGCCTCCGTGCCTCGTGTATGCAGTATCTTATTTCATGGAATTAGGTGTTCCATATTTTCCAAGGAGTTATACTACATCTTAACGTTTTCATTTTTCCCAAAGAAAAAGAGTAAATTAAGAAATGATAATAATGAAGAAAAAAAAAGAAAAAATAATTTTTAAAAAATGAAAAAAAAGCCTTTTCATAACGGAAATTCCCGCCTTTATGATAAGGAGAGGCTGTTATCATCCCCGTCCCCCGCAGTGCCTCGCGTTCGCTCTGGCAGGGAATGATCAGTTGGCCGAGTGAGAGAAGATGCCTCCGCCGAACCGTTCATCACTGATGTACAAATCACTGTCCTCTCTTCGTGGCGTTATGTGCCCGTGTGGTTGTGCGTGCGAGTGTATGTGTATGTGTCAGTGGTTTATGGTATTAGTGGTTATTTCCCTATATCGTTTTTGGTTGTGCGTATGTGTGGATGGTGTAGATGGATTGAAGTTTGTGCGTGCGTTTGTGTGTGTAGCTATAAATGATGTCTATCCTCTGTGCAACGATTTGGATTTGGAGTGGTTGGTCGATAGAGAGAGGGGGGGAAGGGGGGGGAGGGAGAATGAGGAGGAGAGTGTGAGGATGTGGGAGAGGAAGAGAGAGAGAGACAGAGACAGGGAGAGTCAGAGAGAGATAAGAGAATAGGAAGGAGAGTATGAGAGCGGGTGATCGATAGGAAGAGAGAGATAGATAGATAGAGAGAGAGAGGAGTGTGAGAATAAGAGAGAGAGAGGGTGAGAATGAAAGAGAGAGAATGTGTGTGAGAGAGAGAGAGAGTGGGAATGGGGAGGAGAGAGAGACTGTGTGAGAGATAAAGACAGAGAGGGGGGGATGGGGAAAAGGAGAGAGAGAGACTGTGTGAGAGAGAGAGAGAGAGGGAGAGAATAGGAAGAAAGAGAGGGAGAGTGTGTGAGAGAGAGAGAGAGAATGAATGGGAAGAAGGGGAGAGAGAGTGTGATAGAGAGGGACGGAGAGAGAGAGAAGGAGAGAGTTTGTATGCATTGCATTGTTGCAATATCTTTAACATGGAGTGGCTAAGACGCACAGAAAGTGAGAGATTGAGCAGAGAAAGGGAACAAGGGAGAAGGGGAAGAGGAAAGAGACAAGAGGGAGGAGGCGAAGAAGGGGGGGAGGGTACGGGAAGGAGAAAAGGCAAGGACAGGGAGAATTAAATATAAAGCGGGTAGGGGGGGGGGATCGGGAGAGAGGGATAGAGGGAGAGCTAAACCAATTTCCAATGGACTCAAAGCGAGGAATGGAAAGTTACCGGAACTCGACGATTTCCTGTTCTCTGCCTACGTGAAGAAAAACGTATCCACAGTGCCAAAGCAGAAAGCAAACCTCTTGCTGCCGCCTATCTTATCAGGCAGGGTAGTGCTATCTTTAGGGGACGGGGCTGAGGGGGGTGGGATGGATGGGGGGTACGAGGGAGGAATCATATTGCTCTATTACAAACACGTTTCAGTCCGCGCTGACCTTGTGCGCGAGAGAGTACGCGCGCGGCCTCCAGTCTCCTCGACCGTTCCTCTGAGTTGCTTCCGGAGTGCGTCTGGGATTCTGGCGTGAGTCTCTGGCGACTGAAGAGAATGCCGGAGGCGTCGAGGCCGGTGGTTTCTGGCCGAGCGACTTGGAGTGGTTGGGGGTGTGTTTTGCAACGAACCGGTCGTCTCAATGCACAGTCTGGACACCTTCTAACAGGAAGGAAAACAGATCCACCTCAAAATAGATTATGGACACTAAAGCTGAATTTCGTGCATCTCGAATCGAACCGCGGAGTGACTCACCGCGTCCTTTCCATAGTGCGATACCGAGAACGTGCCTGATTCCCGCTTTGTCCCTGGGAGAAATGGGATTTCTGGGCTGGGGCCGCGATAACCACGAGAAGAAAATATTTTCATGTTTTTTTTTACCTCTCTCTCTCTCTCTCTCTCTCTCTCTCTCTCTCTCTCTCTCTCTCTCTCTCTCTCTCTCTCTCTCTCTCTCTCTCTCTCTCTCTCTCTCTCTGTCCATATGCCTGTCTGTCAATATACACGCACGTGTGCTTGTAGACATTTGTTACATAATCCAAAGCTTGACCAGGGGTTGGATGCCCGTGTTGCCTCAGCTGTAGCGACATGCGTAATTCACTGGTCACTCGCCCTGTCCATCTTCCCTCAAGGCATGAGTGCTCGTTAGCTCTCTCCTTGCAAGGTCATCCACCTTGGGATGCGAGAACTGTTGCAGTAAATTTCACGGGATGCAACGTGAACGGACACGGAAATAGGTATACACATGCACGCATCATAAGTAAATATGTTCTTTTCTGTCTACCAAGATGTCAGATAGCCCAGCTGTCTCCCTCTGTGTGTGTGTCTGTGTGTGTGTGTGTGTGTCTGTGTTATTAACTTTAATAACCCCAACGACAGCCCCGGTATACGGAAGGCATTAGCGAGTCTGATATTTATCAGGCCCAAAATATATCCTCTCCCCGCCCCCCTTTTCCTTATTCCACCCACCTCCGTACTCTTCGCGGGAACCATCTTCTTTAAAAGCAATCTTTCATGTCTTCAGTTCTGCTTTAGTTTCTCAAGTTTTTTCCCCGGAGGGCGGTCTTTATTTCCTGCTGTTCCGAAAACTCGCCTCCAAGCACGGGTTCCGCAAAGCCATGGACATGAATATTTAACTGGGTAATATAGCAAACTACTGCCGGGAATTGATTATTCTTCGGTTCCGCATGTATGGAGGCGTCGGGTGCAGGCCGGATAGGGGTTCTCGGAAGCCGCTGTCTCTCTCTCTCTTCTTGGTGGTCACTTTCGGTTGATGCGGCAGCCACGGAGCGCGATTGGGCGATGGCGGTCTGGATGCGTGGGTGCCATGCGTGCTATCGACAGCCTCACTTGTTACGAGGGGTTCAGTGCGGCTCAAGTGGTGGCCGTTTCCTTTACCCTTTTTGCTCCTTTAGGAAGCCTGGCTGGGTCTGTCCGGAGGCAGTCGGAGGGCTGTCTCTCCCTTTGGCACTGGTATAGATCAGGGAATAATTGAATATATTGACATGCACATATGGATGTATGAGCACGTATGTATGTATGTATGTGTATATATATATATATATATATATATATATATATATATATATATATATATATATATATATATATATATATTATATATATATGTACAAATTGTGTGTGTGTTTATGTATGCATGCATCTATGTATGTACGTATGTATCTAATTGATATATCATGATATCTAATCGAAAAACCGCCAACGTAGCTGCGGCCAGCCACAGCAC
>NC_091554.1:26408819-26411319 GCF_042767895.1 Penaeus vannamei
AATCCTCCAGTGCCTTGTGAGTTCCCTTTCATACGTATGATTAAGTAATCTAATTCTTTAGGATTATGATGAGGGGGAGGCTTTTTAAAATAAGTTTTGGTCAAATGGATGAATAAGGTTAGGTAATATTTCTTCTCTTTATCGTACCATAGCAATAGTTTGGCTATCTCGTTGGGAATAGCGCAGAAGACGCTCTGCCTTTTTTCTGTTCAACGTCATAGCGTAGCAGCATTATCCCGGCAGTGGGTTGGGGCGCTTTGAACTTTGAAAGTCATTGTTAATTCACCGTATCCTGCGAATGTTCAGATTGACGTTGTTGCGTGATTGCACACAAGGTCAGCCATTCCACCGGCATAACCTTGTAGCTTGACCTTGTTCCGTCCATCGTTTTGTTGATGTCAAGCTTTAATTAGGACGACCATTAGATTTTCCGAGCAAAATGAGGTCAAAGAGCACCGCAAACCCCGCTTTGCCATCTGGCTGGTAATATCGTCAGCGGCTCAGATACTCTCCTTTTTACACTTTGTCGGTTCTCTATACGATTGATTTTTTTCTTATCAAAGAGCTGAAAAAAATGTTGCATTCAATTCCTCTAAAATACTGGAGGATATATCCCTTTCTAGATTTTGTTAAATATTTTTTACCACCCTACCTCTCTTTCTCTCTCTCTCTCTCTCTCTCTCTCTCTCTCTCTTTCTTTTTCTATAAATATATATATATAAATATATATATATATAAATATATATATATATATATATATATATATAGATAGATATATATATATATATATATTTATATATATATATATATATATATATATATATATATATATATATCTCTCTCTCTCTCTCTCTCTTCTCTCTCTCTCTCTCTCTCTCTCTCTCTCTCTCTCTCTCTCTCTCTCTCTCTCTCTCTCTCTCTCTCTCTCTCTCTCTCTCTCTCTCACTTTCGTTTTCTCTTTATTTCTCCTTTTCGCTCTTACTTTTCATTCATTTTCTTTCTTACTTTTATTCTCTCTCGATTTCATTTTCATTCTCCTCTCTCTCTCTCTCTCTCTCTCTCTCTCTCTCACTCTGTTCTCACTCTCTCTCTCTCTCTCTCTCTCTCTCTCTCTCTCTCTCTCTCTCTCTCTCTCTCTCTCTCTCTCTCTCTCTCTCTCTCTCTCACTCTCTCTCCCTTCTCTCTTTTCGTTTTCTCTTATTTCCCCTTTTCGCTCTTACTTTCATTCACTTTCTTTCTTACTTTTATTCTCTCTCGATTTCATTTTCATTCTCCTCTCTCTCTCTCTCTCTACTAATATATCTCTATATACTCTCTCTCTCTCTCTCTCTCTCTCTCTCTCTCTCTCTCTCTCTCTCTCTCTCTCTCTCTCTCTCTCTCTCTCTCTCTCGCTCTCTCGCTCTCTCTCTCTCTTTCAACATGGATTAGATTGAAGACTAAGGGCGTCGGCGGAAGTTATATATTTCAGACGTGTGTGTGTGTGCGTGAGTGTGTGGGTGTGTGGGTGATTGGGTGAATGGTTGTGTCCGTGTGCGTATGATGTATTCATTCAAATGATACTGTATGTGTGATTACTCTCTGTATTTACATATTGATTGTTGCATCCGTTTCATTCCTACACACCTGCATTTCTGTGCGACCAAAGACTTTCGAGAATTCACGCCAAACCTTGAACTTAGGATGGCAGTCCACAGTACAGTTAATGATTCATGAGTGTTCATGGTGTTCCATATTTTACTTGTCCAGGATTCCATATATGACAGTGTGTCTTTGTGTATTTACTTAAGCCCAGTGAAAATAAATGCTTCCTTGATAGTCAAAACAGACCTGCATGTAAAGGAGCATGAATTTTTCTTTTGCCACGGCATGCTCTTGCCTTTGCCTCTGCTTGCTTGCTCTCTAATACTTGACCTGCTCCCAAGGCGGCGACTTTAGCCTGAGGATAATTACTATTAAACTAGCTAACATTAACTGACAGGTTGTAAGGGGCGATTCTTGCTAGCTTTTAGCGGGTCGAGTCCACTGAGGGAGAGTGTCACTTTAGTGCCTGTGTACGCCCCTTTATGTCTTTTTAAGGTTTTATTGCGTATTTTGTGAAGTCCTTCCCAAGGGTTTATCGCGTATTTCGTGTCGTCAGTCTGTGTTCTCAACGCAGGTATTATCACCGTGCGCCGCCTATGTGTTTGTGCCGTTTACGAATTCATGATGTGCTGTCCTTTTCAGGTGTTCGCCTGTGGCACGTTTGTTCTTTTGCTCTTGTTCCCCTTTCGTCCGTTCGCCGTGCGCTTGTGCCAACGGGTTTCTGCTCATTTTGCGATGTGTTGGGGATGGGGAAGGGTCGATGTGGTGCCTACGTGGTCCCTATGCGATGTTGTTGCTCGAGTCTATTTAGCTGTGACATTTCGCTGTGAAGCTCGTTTGTTGTGTTAGTCCGGATATATCTTGTGATATAGTCTATTTCTTTGGAACCCTTCGAGCCCAGCACTTGGCGATTTTCTTC
>NC_091554.1:26451319-26463819 GCF_042767895.1 Penaeus vannamei
TTCGGCAGTCATTAGAAGCATTGGTGGTTCTCTTCAACAAGGAACCTCCTGTCAGTACAGCACAGATACCAGACAATACGTAACAACAGGTTCAGTGGGGTTGTGACACCTCAAACTGGATCCCTGGTTACTGGAGTCAGGTTTCCCCTCCACCTATTTTAGAATTTCTGAAGGGTTTGATTATCCCTGAAGACAATGAAGAAAAGAAAATAGGAAAGAAATGTCCTAGATGAAATTCAGTATGATAGTGAAATTTGAAAATTTTGTTTTTCTTTGTGTATGTATTATTGTTGCCCTAATGCAAAAAGTATTCTTTTCAAAGAAGAATGATTGTTTAAATTCTCTTTATTACTAAGGGTATATGTGAAGTGATTTGAGTTATTATTGCAGTGTACATTAACAATCAAAAAGATTTAGTTTTCACACACTTGCACACTGATTTTCTGATAATAGGATAGATATTCAAGAATCAGGATTTTGATTCATTGTGAAGATTTTTCCAGGTTTATTTCAGAGGATCTGATATGAAAGTGTTTTATTGTCATCACTGAACATTGACATTAAATGGACTACTAATCAAAAAATATGAGAGATAATCTACACTGCTCAAAGTAAAATGACTTTCCAGTGTGTCAGCTATCTAGTCAAAGGGTTGTTATATGTCTTAGAAAAAAGACAGTTATTTATGTACAGCCTTTCTTTATGGGTTAAGGTTAAATGGCTTAAATGAAAATATATGAAAATATTACATTGAGATTTATGAAAATGCAGAATTTTTAAATGTTGAGATATATCTAGTCAATCATTAACTGATATCTTAACAGCAATTATGGCTTCCAGGCTGAATTAAAGTTTACCCAAATCATGCATGAATGGTTATTCAAGAATATCTACCTTAAAAGTATCTTATTACCGAGATGATTTTTTTTCAGTCCTAGAATTATATGGTTGTGATCTTTGACAACTTAACTATCTTGCTTATCTTATAATATTTGATATTTATATCAGTGAGTGATATTGGTTCACAAAGGCCCATTATTTATTTTTCATAGATGGGTATTATTATACATAACCATCCTATGAATGGCTTTTGCACACAATCCCTCCCAACCTTGATATTGTGGACCAAAGATTGTTAACTATAACTGCTAACATGTTTCTATCCTCTAGCATGTGGTATTAGAACTGACATGTTTCCTTTCTGGAGTTTAAATGTTGTGCCTGTTCTGCCTGTTATCAGCAACTGCTCATTGGCCATGCATGTTGTATCTCATTTTTCTTTTTTTTCCATTTTTCATTCTTTTTTGTCTGTGTACACTTTTAGCTGTGATATTCAGCTCAAGGGTGAAGCAATAGCTGTACTTAAGCTGTTAAGAACCTGACGATCTCGGCAACCTTCACTGAAGTTGTTGAAGCAGTGACTGAAGAGTTATATAGCCATGTAAAAATCTTTCAGCTATTTAAATTCTGCTTATACAATTGATCACTTATCATTATGAAAACAGTGAGGTTGATATTCAGGTACTCTTTAAACTTTTTCCTTTCTTCATATTCTAAATGAGTAGTAAACATGGGATTGTGGAACATCATAAATATTTTCATGCATATTGTTATGCAATAGTTATTCTTGATCAGAAATCTTGGTTCAAATCCTGAAGCTTCATAATGACAAACATATTTTAAACAAAATATAATGACAACCCATGTATTGTATTCTACCATCTCTGTATATTACTGAACCTGTTGAACTGACACATTTCTAATTGAGTTGCCCTTGAAAGTGATTCCAATTTTAGTTTTAGTAATCTTTCTTATGCATTATTTTAATATGTAAATATGTATAGGATAATGATAATGTATATATACAGTATATATACAGCATGTGTGTGTGTGTGTGTGTGTGCGTGCGTGCGTGCGTGCATGCGTGCGTGCGTGCGTGCGTGCACGCATGTGCACATGTGCTGAACAGTGTTTGAAGAGGAACATGCATTCTATGTCACAGAATGAAATGATAAGGTGGCCAGCTCCTTTTCACCCATATACAACTATATATATATATATATATATATATATATATATATATATATATATATATATATATATATATATATATATATATATAATGTATTTAGATATATATAATGTATATTTATATGTTTGATATATATATATATATATATATATATATATATATATATATTTATATATATATATATATATATATATATATATATACATATATATATATATATATATATATATATATATATATATATATATATATATATAAAAACATACATACATACATACATACATACATGAATGCATACATATCTATATATATATGTGTGTGTGTGTGTGTGCGTGTGTGTGCATGTGCATGTGCGTGCCTGTACATATGTGCGTGATTGTGTCCTTGTTTGTGTGTGTTTGTCTATGCATACATGTTTATGTCTGTGTTAATAATCTGACTTCGAGTGATTCATGAAATGAAATGTATATTTATTTATGTAATGTTTAAGCAGCACTAAGGGTTAACTATGTTATCATATTAGATATTCTTATTATCTTTATAACCCTTATTTCCTCTAGAGTTCTAGCACAGCATTTTTATTATAAATTAAATATTCAGGGAATATCTAGTATCTAGTTGCTTAGTTAACTTCATTGTGTTCAAATGTATGGCTAGACCATTGCCAAGTATAATCAATATTTGGTTACTTACCCTGTTCAATTAATGTATTACCACTTGAAAATGAAGCAGTGACTTTGCTTGCACTGAACTGTCATTCATGTGAATGTGATGATTATGTGAAAACCTTAACGTAAGGTGATTCTGTGGTTAGCAGGAAGATGTTAAGACCTATACAGTTACAGTAAAATTGTTTATTTTTTCACAGAAACATGTTTTTTTTTATTATATGTATGAAAATCAAATGCATATCTTGGATTTTCTATATACAGAGATGTATATACAAATGTACTTTATAATTTATGGTTATTCATATGTGATATACATTTCCAGGTTGACACTTGTTGGCCCACACATCCAGGCACTCACACACATCTACACACACACATACATCCACATATATCCATACACATATATATTCACACACACACACACACACACACACACACACACACACACACACACACACACACACACACACACACACACACACACACACATACACACACACACACACATATCCACATATGTATACACACACATATCCACATATATCTACACACACATATATATCCACACACACACACACACATACATACACATGCACACACACACACACACACACACACACACACACACACACACACACACACACACACACACACACACACACACACACACACACACACACACACACACATCCACATATATCCACACACATACACACACACACATATCCACACACATACACACATATCTACATGCACATATCCACACACACACACACACACATACATACACACACATGTATATATCCGAGCTTACACTGTTTTGCAAACAAGGTATATACCATATATCAGGGTGTTTGAACTGTCCTGATTTAAATATTACAGCTTCTTCTGATTATAGTGTTATGCATTGGAAAATTTGAGCATTAAGGCACATATCTGTGGTTTAAAAATTGATAAAAGTAATTTAGAAAATTATGAAGGTCTTACCAACTTCATAGAAATTTTATTCATCCATTTACAACAGATCTGCATGGTTTGTTCATAATCATGCAGTAGGTCTCAGACACAAGAATGGTTCCTGTGTGTGTATGTCCTCATGTCTCTTTGAAACACAGCTTTAAGTTGTGAGTCAGAACATTATGAATTATATTGTTTGCATGTACAAGTTCAGCCAACAATAAAAGTGATGTCGCCTTCAGACCTTGCTCAGAGAGATTAGGCCCTTCTTTCCCTGAAAGGAGGCCCATGTTCAAACAACCAGGACATAGGATGGTTCGAATGTGAGGAGGAGGGAAATTATGGAAATTAGGCAAAGAAGTGCAAAAATGACTGATATATATATGGAGAGAGAGAGAGAGAGAGGGAGCGCTTTTATCCCTGTTTAGTTGTTAATTTGATGGATATGTTTGAGGCCTGCTTTAAGAAATAAGTTATCATATATCATTTTGAAAATAATTATCATGAAGTCTTATCACATTGTTTTATTTTAATTCCTTATCATATTTTCTATATAAAAAATACTTTAATATTGTTGGAACTGACTATTCATATTGATATTCTTCAGATGAAAATATCCTTCATTTGCATTATCCTAGAGCTGTATATTAATACATGGCTCTGCATTATCCTAAGCAGCAATTCTCTCTCACCTGGATCCACTATTTAGATAATGGTAAACTTCTGATATGTTATTTGGAAAAAAATAATACAAACAACAGTATTTCATATGCCAGTATTCTTTCCAAGTATTTACAATTACTTTGTTACTAAAAATAACAAAATGAATATGTAAAATACAGATTGAACCAAAGATATCGAAAGTAATGGCTTTCTTGAATAGTTTGGAGGAGGAACACCAACAAGGTGTTAGACACCAGCCACTGAAATGACAAATGAAGGTGTAAGAATAGGTAGAGGCTAAGGGAACATTCTCTTAGTATTGGGTAGAGTGAAGCTAGATTCAGCCCTTCACGGGGTGAGTGAGCAAGTATGAGCTGGGAAGGGATTTTGCTGGGAAGTGCCCAATCTGCCCAGGTCACCAAATAATTTGACACTAAATAATATGTTAATAGTATAAGTTTTGCAGCTCCTACATCTTATTTACTCCACCATCATTATATTAATGTACCTCTGCATACATTCACTGGATTTTATTCCACATTATTTATTTTCACTAAGTTTCGGAAAACAATATGATTAGGTTGACTGACAATGCACTTTAAATCAATTTGTATCTCAAACTTTAAACAGATATAACTATAAATAATTTCTATAAGTATATGATTGTGAGGGGTGGAGCCAAATGGCCCATCATACTTAAGCTGACTTCAACCAAACCATGCTTCGAGATTCATAAACATCACGAGGTCGTGGTTCATATAAGGCACCCAAACGAAATAAGAGGAAAACAAGGGAATCAATCCCTAAGCCTTTACACCCCATTACCTTTAAAATTTTGTGGCCAAAGCCATTTACTAAGGTTTGGTAGCTCAAGAGGCGCTATGTGAGACGATACGTTACTCACCCTCACAAATATCTATAGTGTGTGTTTGAGAGTGAGAGAGAGGGGAGGGGTGTGGATGCTAGCCTTGATAGGATGGGACTGAAACATAGCAGAACACTCACTCTTGCTTAGCCTAGCAAATCCAGATCACCCCCTCTGCTTTCTCCCTTTCCTATGTCCTGGTGGTTTGAGCATGGACCACCTTTCAGGGCAGGAAGGGAATGATATCTCCGAGCCAGTTCTGGCACAGTGACATCACTTTTGTTGTTGACTGTAAATATGTTAAATGAATATATTTGATTATTGGTATATGCCCTAAAGTACTTTATAGACATTTCTAAAAATAACTTTTTGTACCCTAGAAAACTGTAAGGTGTGAAGTGACTCAGTGAGATGCTTCACCACTAACATGAATATAGGGGAAATAAAGTGAAAATATTCTTTATAAAGATATAAATTCTTTGGCACAATGGAGCACTGTGATTGATATTTCCAGTAAGAGGAATCATGTTATACTGGGTTGTTCCAGTTATTACAAAGCCTCCAGCTCCCTCCATGTTCATCGTGCCATAAGTGTGATCCGTGACAGTGAACAGATTGGATAAGTTGTGATAGTTAGCATTCTTTCCTAACACATTCTGGTGCTTGTAGTCTTAGCATGTTACTGTACATCTAAAATGGCCCAAGAGTAGCATTTTTTAGCGTAATATAGCTAAGTGTAAAAGTAACGATACAGTAAACTGCAGCCGGCCATTAATAAATTGGTAATCATATGTGATAAATGATTATACTTCTTTAGTGTGAATACAAGACAAATCAGAGAAATACAATACTTACTTTTACCACTGATAAGTTTAATTGACCATATATACTTAGCCTCTTTTTAGAAATTGTCCAGATATTGTCATTCACTGCATATAATTTAATGTCAACACACTTGAATGAACAAGTCAGTTACAGAACCATCATAAATATAGAGAGAGTATCAAAATCTTTGAAGAATTATATGCATGATTACTCTTTCCAGAGGCTATCGGTTCATTGATAATCAGCTGTTGGTATTATTGGTATTTTCCTCCTTTTACTGTCTTTATCTATAAGATTCAGTGTCTGCTAATGTGATCTAGCTTTTGAAAGAGCAGTCTGAATATTGACAAACATATAATTGGTATTGTTATGTTTTAAATTAGAAATAACTATATTGACCTTAATTTTTTAAATGAAAATCTTTAGATATATGTGTATACTTATGCTGCATAGCAGGTCTGCTAGCATGAGAAACTGTTGACATTATTAATTGTTGTGCTACAGCCTGATACCAAATATTATTACTTTATTGATAAGCCAAAATGTATGTTTTGGATACTTTTTATTTTTCTTCTTTATAACCTGTAGTTTATGGAATTTTTCAGTGATGAAAAATGATGTGATATTACATTGTGAGCTATAGTAAATTTGTGACTGGTAGTTTTTTTCTTATAAAAAATTATTAAAATCCATCCATGTGAACAGGAAAACAGGTCAAAATACTACCACATTATTGGGCTCACTACATTGAGCATGCACTATGACTTGTAACTTGACATATTCATTGCCGTTTATCTTCAGTCATTAGCACATTTTAATTTTTCTAATGATTCCCACACTAAAGTTTCTCCACAAAATTGTCACTTGCACCTGGTGTTTGTTTCCATTAAAGTGAATTTTCCCACTAAATAATGATGTCATTAATCATTAATAAGATATTAATGGAAAAAAGTTAAACATTTGAACAGTCTTACAAAACAATTTTTTTGTGTGGTATATAATTGAACTAGAACTCTGAGCTTAGACAACTATATAATGTAAGAACTGTAGATCAATATATCTCTTAATAGCTATGGATGAAAGAGTGATTTCTTTATATATTCAGTCTATTCACTTTTTATCTGCAGTAATTCATTGTCATTCTGTATGTACCATCACTACTAGATAATTTTGCTTCTCAGAAATGCATTGAATATTGCTCTTAATAAAGATTCAATAGACAAAGTGTTTTATTCTGTGATCCTACATTGTCTTTTTAATATTGAATTTGACATAAGCTACTGATTCTTATTATGACTATCATGACTGTTACTGAAATTATTTACTTGAAAAAAATACTTAACTCATTAACTGAAGAAATCTTACTGATGTATTTATGCATATAATTCAGCAATGCCATAGGTAGAAGGTTTATAATAAATTAATTGAATTTAAAATTCTTAGTGAATGAAAGAATGTAATGCACCATTTCTACCTGTTCTCCATTCAACACAACTTATGTGACTTAACATGATGCAAACTAATAAATTAAATAACTGCATTCCCCTTCTATGTCTGAGCCCAGCAATTTCTACCAATTTACCTTTCTCTTCCACAAGACGGAAATGTGTTTTTGCTGGGTTTTTTTAATTAAAAAACTCAGGGATTAAAACACTCAGGGATTTTTAAAAATACATCATATTAACTTTGTCATTTATTGCAAGAAGAAAGATAAAATATATATTTATATTACATATCTAGAATGTCTTTGGAATGCACAAAGCACCATGAACAATCAGTGAGCATGTAATTCCTTCCTTAAACTGCACAAAATATCAAGATAACTTTTTTATGTTTTTATGCTTATTAATAACTACTTGGCCATGTATAATCTCATGCTCTTATGTTTCTGTGTTAAACCTTAATGCATTTATTCAACTTCATTACAGTCATTCTGACACTGTAAACAAAATAAGTAAATATAAGCAATTCTACATCCAATACTCTAATTTTAGAACAAATAGTAAACTGATATCTATGTCAGTACATCAGAATCTCTATTTACCATTAAATAAGGTAGGCCTCAAAAGATTTGTCCTCGTCTGTCTTTTCATCATTTCATCTTGCCTTTGCCCTCACCCTCACCCTCAACCTTGTCCTCGTCTTCGTCCTCACCCTCACCTTAGCCCTCTCGCACTCTCCCACTCTCCTACTCTTACTCTTACTCTTTCTAACCCTCATCCTCACCCTTGCCCTCTCCTACTCTACCACAATCCCAATATGCCATTCTCCACTCTCACTCTCACTCACTCTCACTCACTCTCACTCACTCTCTCTCACTCTCTCTCACTCTCTCACTCTCTCACTCTCTCACTCTCTCACTCTCTCACTCTCTCACTCTCTCACTCTCTCACTCTCTCACTCTCTCACTCTCTCACTCTCTCACTCTCTCACTCTCTCACTCTCTCACTCTCTCACTCACTCACTCACTCACTCACTCACTCACTCACTCACTCACTCACTCACTCACTCACTCACTCACTCACTCTCTCACTCTCTCACTCTCACTCTCACTCTCACTCTCACTCTCACTCTCACTCACACTCACACTCACACTCTCACTCTCACTCTCTCACTCTCTCACACATTCTCACATTCTCACTCTCTCACACATTCTCACTAACTCACTCACTCACTCACTCACTCACTCACTCACTCACTCACTCACTCACTCACTCACTCACTCACTCACTCACTCACTCACTCACTCACTCACTCACTCACCCACCCACCCACCCACCCACCCACCCAAACACCCACCCACCCACCCACTCACTCACTCACTCACTCACTCACTCACTCACTCACTCACTCACTCACTCACTCACTACCTCTCTCTCTCACTCACTTACACACTTACACACTCACACTCATTCAACTCACTCTTCTCTTACTTTTTTCTCTTTCTCTCTTTATCCCTCTCCCTCTCCCTCTCACCTCTTTACTCTTTCTCTTTCTCTTATTCTTTCTCTTCCTCTTATATCCTCTCCCTCTAATATCTCCCTCTCATATCCTCTCTCTCTCTTTCCCTCATACTCACTCTCTCTCTCTCTCTCCCTCATACTCACTCTCTCTCTCTCTCCCTCATACTCTTTCTCTCTCTCCCTTATACTCTCTCCCTCTCCCTCATACCCTCTCTCTCTCTCCCTCATACCCTCTCTCTCTCTCCCTCATACCCTCTCTCTCTCTCCCTCATATCCTCTCTCTCTCTCCCTCATACCCTCTCTCTCTCTCCCTCATACCCTCTCTCTCACTCTCCCTCATACCCTCTCTCTCTCTCCCTCAAACCCTCTCTCTCTCTCCTTCATACCCTCTCTCTCTCTCCTTCATACCCTCTCTCTCTCTCCCTCATACCCTCTCTCTCTATTAGCTCTGTACTCTTAAACCCCCTCTCCCATGGTCTCTCTCTCTCTGTCATACTCCCTTTCCCCCATATTCCCTCTCCCCCATACTCTTTCCTTACTTATCTTCTTCCTCCCTTCCTTATCTCCTCTCTCTTCCTGCCTCCTCCTTCCCTTTTTGTCTCCCTCTCTTCATGTCTCCCTTCTCTACCCTAATATTTTCCTCTTTCTCTCTTACCCTCTCACCCCCTCTTTCTTTTCTTCTATCTGATAGATAAAATATACAGTAATCACTGCAGGTCTGGAAGGTATATTCTAATCTAAAAGGAAATTTACTGGCTGCTATGATCAAAAATCATCATACCCATGAAGGAAAATGCTTAAATGTAATGCAAATATTCCTTTAATAGATACTGCAAACAAAATGGGAACTTAATAATCTATAAAAATTTCCCTGAGGCAACATAGTTCTAAAATACAACTGACCAACAAAATAACTTTTCACAGTGGTCATCATGTTGGTTAATTTTTCTTCTGCTACAAGTTGACTTCAACTTTATCCTCAAAAACTACATTTATTTTTTTAATGTAGTACAAATAGTAAGATTATACAAAAATTACTAATGTAACACATTTAAACATATTAAACAGAAATTAAATACCAGTATCAGATATTAACTCAATGCCACCAGGTGTTTCATGCACCACAATAGACTACATGCTCGGCACCACATCCAGTCAGCCCCTCAAGGGAAAAATAGAAGCACAAAAAGCATATAATTTCCCCAAATCTGGACTTTGGCTGCAGCTTAAACAGTTGTCCACAAAAGTGACTTAAAGCCTACTTTTGAGAGTTGTAACTCCTCAATGACTGCAGTCATAGCTAAACAAGAGAACAACTGTTTAGCACACACAGCTTGGAGCAGGCTTGATGTGCATGGCATGGAAGTACATCCCACTAAGAAAGGAGTCCAGCCACTCACTCACTCACTCATTCACCCAGCAGCAATGGGTTAAATATCTATGTGCTTGTTCAATGGACATCCAAGGGGTCAAGAAGAACTGTGTACACAATGTTCAATCTTTTTGCATTACTACTTACAACACTATGAATGATGATACATATACGTCTTCATATATACACTAGCAATGTAAAAGCAAAGAATAAAATATGAAAGTAAGCCAGTGCACATAAAATAATATTATCTACCTTGTACAGAAACATGTACAATATACACTCTGAAATATTGACAAAGCAAATTACTGACTAAACAGGAACAGGACACCACTTAACATAAAAATTCTGATGATTGAAAGCATATCAGATTATAACATTTCTTACAAACAGCAAGACATCATACCAAGGCATACATATACAGATCAAACACACATTCTTAAAATTCTGTTTTGGCCATCATTCATGAAGTTTACATCATGGAGGAATAGGTAGAGGTAGTACATAATAACAATCAATTCCTGTATCACACTGTTTCTTCTACAGACAAAAAAATAAATATAAATTCAAGAATAAAACTAAAACAACACTGCAAAAAATAATATTGTTATTCTAAGCTCACAAACATATTCAGACAGATACATATATGTAGTAACATCAGATAATACAGACAATATATAATACATAAACACTGGTTTTCTAATACATCTAGGAACAGTAAAGAGCAAATATATACTTTATTGACATTGTTAATAATGTCAATAATGGAAAAATGAAAATTCTGAACTCTTATCTTACAAGTAATAATGAGTACTGCTACAGTAACATAAGTGGAAAAAAAGTAATGAAGGAAGAAAAGAAAGAAGAGATAAAGGAAAAAACAGAGATAATGCAGATTAAAAAAGTGAACAAGATAAAAAAAAAAAAAAAAAAAAAAAAAAAAAAAAAAAAAAAAAAAAAACAGCAAAAGCAGGTATTGTAACAACAACAGTACAGTACTTGCAGTGACAGCAGCAGCAGCAGCAGCAATAGAGGCTTGTAGTGCCATTGTAGTATCGGTAATAGTGGTAGCAGTGGAATTGCAATATTAGTAATAACAGTAGCAGTGGAATTGAATTAGCAGGAGTAACAATAGCAGCAATAGCAATAATAGCTGTAACAATAGTAGTGCTAGTGGCTGCTAGTGCTAGTAGTAGTATTGATACTAGTAGTAGCATATACAAAAGTATATTAATTATTATTATTAATTGTCACTGTCATTCTTTATGTCTTCACAAGCTTTTAATTAATCTCAAGTACATCATATTACTTACGAGATTCAACAAACAATAATGAATCACCATCAATATGTAGGCCTATTTTAGTATGCATAGTTCAAATATGAGTCAGGTTTAAGAGTAAAAGTGCTACCTTATGGGAAAAAATATATATTTATGCATATTTTTTCCTCTTTTTCTGAATAAACATCTGTTGACTTCTCCCTCCCAGAAAGAGGCCATGAAATCCTTAACAAAGGAAATTTTTATCAAATTTAATTTTTTGAATAAAATAAGACCAATGTTAGTCACCTTTCATAAAATCACTTTTAATGAATGTTCTCATTAAGCAAATTCTACCATTAAAGATTTTCCTTTCTTTGTTCTTTTTTTATTCATCAATTTTTTACTTTTGATCTGTGAACAACTTTTAAATAATATATGTGCTAGTCCTTTGATTTTCTTGTATTTTTTCAATATATTTCTTGTGTTGAAGACAAACTATTACATATCTATCATCTATTTCCTAACATTTCAAATCTCCCTTGTAAAACTATTAATTTCTTATGGACTTGTACCATCATATAAAAAAGTTAATTACATCTTTACCATAGCTTAACTGGCAATTTAAAGAACAACAATTACAGTCATGCAGACAAAGCTGTACTCAGAATCATCACACACCGTATCTGTAGTCCTCAAATTTTAAAAATCAACATTCTGCTATAACACAGTCAAAATGCAGATTTTTCTTATTTGTACAAACATCATAAAAGAGATATTCATACTTCATAGTTATGTAAATGTCTGACACTTGTATGTGAATATATTTTTGATAGCTATTGCAACATCTACGTCCTCTTTACCACTACTTATAAAGTCCATCATAATATGTC
>NC_091554.1:26468819-26476319 GCF_042767895.1 Penaeus vannamei
TTTCTTAATTCACTAGAACTTACATTACAAAAGTAAATACTGTTACACGCTGTATCAAACCAGACAGCTACAGCAAACAATAAAATCAACAAAGAATCCTCTTCGCTGGTGTACCTCCTTATGAATGCAAATGTTCATTATCTTTAAATAATTTTGCAGTGTATATCTTTGATAACATCCTCAGAAACATGTTTTAAAAAAGACATATTATCACATACAAATAATACTTTTACTTATGAATTTCTGATAAGTAGGACTGCAGTCTACTTTAACACAAAAAATATTGTTTGTAATTGGAATTTTCCAACTGTACAAGAAATACCATTTAGCAATTACTACAAGGTAAGCCCTACACCTTACACAGTACTTTATAAAGATAAAAATTAGGTGGTCCCAACACACTTCTTTATCACTTACCCATGATATTTAGATATACTTACTTTTTTGCAATGAGTATTATCCTCGATATATTGTGCATCAAGTTTGCAAAATGCATGTAATCCATTATAGCATATAGATCTTCAGCTGATCTATTTAATTTGGTCCTTCAATTGCCTTTGAAAAGAAGTCCCTGAAATATAAACATATATATATATTAAGATTCTGACTACTAGCTTTCTTGTGATAAACTACCATGCATACTACTCATAACAGGCATGTGTAACTATGAATGCAGAGTATAATAGAGATTGCCAATACAGTTCTAGCACATTTCCCAATACATCCAAGGTTCAGGAAGTTTCTCGATTTTCCAATAAATTCACAGATTTAAAGATTCAAAGTTCTAACATTTTGGGCTAAATATAACACCAAGGATTTTCACAAAACTGTTGGTGCCCATTCATTCCCAGTTGATTTACCTGGGAATCAGCATTCTTTTCCATGTGGACAACTGGCTTGTTTTAACACCCTCAGCAGAAGAGTGCTAAAGAATGTTAGACACATCATTGAGACTAGGTACAGAAATGGTCCTTCTTTTCAATTTTCCAAAATCATATATTGTTCCTACAAGAAAACTATTTTGGTTAGGCCTCCATTGGAATTCTATCACTCAAACAGTCTCTCTTTCAGAAGAGAACTGAAGGGGATGGTGGAAGGTTTACCCATCTATCCATGCAAAATCAATGTCCCGAAGACAATAGGAGAGTTTACAAGGTTCCTTAAATTATGTTGCAGAAGTAATAAATTTGGGTCATCTGAGATTACGATTTTCGAAGGAAGATCACTGTTTTCTATTGAAGACCAAGATCAGTTGGTATGGTTTCCCTTCTCAGCTGGTGGATGCAGGACAACCATCTGGAATCAGTGATGCCTTGGGTTCTTCCAAACCCATCATTAACAATAATGATAGATGCTTCAGATTGGGGCTGGGGTTTTCAAACCTTAGAAGGGTCTCAAGATTTTGGCAAATGGACATACCAGTTCCTACACAAAAACATAAATGTCAGGGAACTTCAGACTATCAAATTGGCTCTACAGTCCACCCAAGTATTCTGTCAAGGAATACACGTTCTTTCAGATAATTCAGCAGCAGTACATTGTATCATCCACCAAGGGTCTGCTCGATCTTCAGAACTTCTTCGAGTTTCAGATATACTACTGGAACTAACAGCCCATGTTAATAATATGTCAAAGGCCAGATGGTTCCCTTTTTCACACCTCTGTCCCAAGCAGCTGCCTTCTTCCTTCAGCTGATGCAGGTGTTCACACTGCTTTCACTTTCTGCGGCTTAAGCAAGCATAAGCCCACGCAAGGAATGGCTGCATAAAAGGACGTCTCGTCAGACACAGAGGAGACGCAGAACGGCAGACGGCTGACAGACAACGGTCTCGCTCATCACCATTCTGCTCTCAGCACCTGGGGCACAGGTCTCTCATGGGGTCACACATCTACCTCCCCAATAAACCCTCCTGCAAAGACCCCTTTCATTCACCTGTTCAATGCCCCAACCTCTTACATTCACATCTGGTAGCTAGTGATTGGCAAACCTCATAAGCCCAACCTTATCACATCCAAGAAACATTGTTTCCTGCAACTTGTGGGCAGATGCCCTGTCCCACAACAAGGGTTTCGAAATAAACTTGTCACTGTCAGACAAAGTATTAAAAAAACTGGTAGACGAGTTTGGACTACCAGAAATAAACCTATTTGCTTCCCAATTCAACATGAAATTGTTCATAATAAAGTCCTACACCACACTAGCAGGAGGTCCAGATGCACTTGCAGTAGAGTGGAATGGATAAATTACATTTACCTATTCTCACCCCGAATAATGAAGATTATGCTTCAAGTGGTGTCTTACTTAAGGACACTTCAAGGACCAGTAATGTTTTTAGCTCCCTTATAGGAAGCTCAGCCATAGATGTCTGCACCTCTTAGCTGGCGTCCGCACCCAGTACCACTGGGACACAAAGTAATTCTGAACATGAATTCCTCACAGTTCATGAATTGCATGAATCTTCACATGTGGATTTTCTCCACAAAGCTTTCAATCTAAGGATACAAAATAAGGATTCTTTAGTAACAGACATCCATAAAGGTTTCACCCAATCCTCTACCAGACAGTACAAATCGGGTTGGAAGTTATTCAAATCCTTTATAAAGAGTAAAATCATAAAATTCTGGCACTTTATTGCAGTTTCCTTCTTGGCTCTTCCAAGTTAAGAATCTTTCAGGAGAAAATGTTAAAACTCATTTCTGTGTACTAAAGTTTCCTCGTAAAATAGGCATGGGTATAGAAATAGACCAAGAAGTTCTTGATTAAAAGAAAAAAAAAAAAAAAAAAAGGAATAGGCGATCCATTCCTTCTTGGCCTATTAAAAGTTGTTTTATCACTTTTAGAACAACCTAGATTCAGTCCGAACTCATCCCAACAAGATATCTTTGCAATCACTGTATTCTTATTAGCCTTAGCATCAGGAATGAGAGAATCACAATGGGCAGCTTTAACTAGATCTCACATCCCACTCTCTGTCCTGTTTAAAAGATACCTGAACTCTTTTACTTGTAATTCTGATAGACTTTGGATTAAACCACACAATAATAAAGCTTACAATCCTTGGGATCTGATGAAAGCCATTTGTCAAGTGATTAAAGAAGCTGTTCCAGGATCTAATCAAGTGAGAAGCTGTGCATCTTCTATAGCTTTTCTAAGATCCTTTGACTTGACTAAGGTTTCAAGTCAAGGCCAGTGGGCTCATTTGTGAATAGGTATTTTTCATTTAACATTGCCCTGCATGACAATGACATCTTCACTTTAATGTAGTGTCTTAAGGAATCATAAAAAAAATTCTTTAATTGGTGTGGGTTTTCAAATAAACAGCTTCAGTTTCAAAATATTGGATTCTATTCTCTGAAATTATTCCTATGTCAGAGTATCCCCATTCCTTGTCTTGTTTTATATCATATTCCTTTCCCCCAACCCTACCCTTTCATTATGTTAGGAATGGATGTTAAACAAAGACAAATCTTCAGGTGTGATTCTTCATTGACTTCATGTTCAGATAAGTACTTTTACTTGTATTTCATCTTAGGATGATGGAAAACTTGTTTTCTTTTTAACTCCTTCTGTAGTTACCTTTTAGGCAAGCATTTTACACCCCCACTGCATAAGCCATAAAATAAGTACTTTTTATGCAAGATGTACTTTTTTTGTGCCAACTCGAATGGCATGCAGATCATAAAAATAGGATTTTCAATTCTTCAAATCTCAGCCTGGGAGCCACCACAATTGGCACATATGCATGATTGTGCAGAGCAGTTTGATCGATCATGACCAGGTTCAGCACATAATGGGTATCAGGCTGTGGATCAGGGGTCGGATTTACTAACGTCTTACGATATCGTAAATGGTCTGTTTATATCGTAAAACAAGTTACTCTCTAGTTTCTCGCAGCGAGCGTATTTTCAAAACACTCCCGAGATCGTAAACACATCTCCGTACGAGAGACATTTACGGGAGCCCAAAACCTCTCGTGACGCTTATCGTAGCGACCCTACTCAGCTCATATCAGCTTCATAAATACCTTCAGGAGTGTGTAAATGTCACTTTGCCATGTGGAAATCAATTAATGTGCAAGAGCAACCTACTGAGGATGCATAGTAACGGGAAAAAAACAATATGACTAATGTAAATAAGGATTGGCCTTTGCCAATGCATAGAGGTGCGGAAACACTTGATGTAAATCACTCAGCAAGTTTGATTTATCATGAATTAAAGGATTTCTAACACATCTTCAAGTACGAAATCTGAATGAAAATGCATAATTCCATCATTATGACTATTTTCCTCTATAGCAACAAAACATAATAAGTATTTGATAACAAATGTTACCAATATACAAACACACCTTTTAATAGCCTAATGTAAAATTACATTTAGCATTGGATCCATTTCTTTATGAATAATGATTAAGGGGACCGTCCCTGAGAATGGCCACCTTTCCCTACTCTATACATCATAAAAAAATATCGGTTAGAGATAACTGATTGATTCTTTTTGCATGCTATAGAGCAAAGAATTGCGCTTCGTTATATATATAAATTTTAACTTTGCTCCCCCATTGGGGGGGGGGGGGCACCCCCTAAAAAGTTGAAAAAAATCGCTGTTTTTTTTGGTATGTCTTCGGTACATCCCAACTATCAGAGCTCTTTACAGAATATTCCCCCAAAAATGCTAGTGTTAGATCAACTCTAGCCTATAGCCATGTAAAAGGCCGAATTTTGAATTTCCTTTTTTTTTTGGCGGGGGACAGCTTGACATAGAGAACTATTTTTGAATGCGTTTTTCAGCATTAAAATATTATTATTTTTTGATTAAGGCAAAATTCAAAAATCGGCCTTTTACATGGCTATGGGACGCCGAGGCTCTAGTGAAAGCAACAAACTGCATTTGGATCGCATGAAAATTACGTGAGTTGGGAAGTACCGAAGATTCATAAAAAAATGGCCGAGCTACGGCGTTTTGTATTTGGCACCTTGCCAAAGTTCGTTGTCTCTGTTATTTTTCTCTGAATCTAATGATATTATATATCAAAAAAACGCTTATTTAGTGTACTTTGCAATGCAATGATTACCAAGTCAATAGGAATTTTCATGTTCAATAGGGACGCTATTCTGTAAAGGTATGTCACTTTTTTTTTTTTTTTTTTTTCGTTGTTCATTAAAGTTGATATTTTCGTGTGAAAAGCTTAATAAATGCATTTTACCATAGAGACAACTAATCTAAACCAGATAAAAACCTTTTTTTTTTTTAAATATTTTTTTTTATTTTCCATTTTATTCTTTATTAATTTTTTATTTTGAAGAAATGGGGAACTGTGGATGGCAACATTAGTACAAAATCATTCTAATTATAAAGTCCTGGCATGAATACAACATGGTGGTTCAATTTTGAGAATTTCAAAAGCATATGAATTTAGTACATTGAATTCGAGAACTTACGAAAGTCGTTGAATATTCCCCATGCCTCACACAGGGGGGGGGGGAGGGGGAGATGGTCACTGGGTGTTTATAATTTTCGAGGAGGATCATATGTACGTGAACGCACGCACATAAAGTTAAAAAGATTAATCATCATCATTTAGTAGGCCTACATTGACTTTCATATCTAAATAATAAAATTTATTAGTTATCCCTCTCATACCCATTTTCTTTGATAATTGTCAATATTAACAGATTGCAAGGGAGAACAAGTGTAAAGTTAATGATTAGCCATTTGCACCCATTATCTTTACTAAGAAGTGCATAAAATCATGCAGACGCCTATGTGTTGTGGGATATTTGCCAATTTATGGTGCCTAAGATTTACGGTAACGTCTAAACATATTCATTTTTATCGGGAACGCACGAAACGGATGCGATAGCTTTTTGAACGCCAGACGAAGACTATGCATACAACCGATCTCAAAATTCCATATAGTTTTTATTTCAGAGCAGGTATTACTGAGTACTATCATCTTCAACATGAAATAATCTGTATCTCGCTTATACATCCGAAGTTTAAAAATCCGACATTTAGGTAACATTCGTATTGAATTGGTCTTTACAACGGTAACTACCAATTTCAAATCAATTCAAATTGCCCCCTGCTGTGATGTACCGACCGTTGAGCGAAATGTAACGGAAATATTTCAATCCTTCCTTATAAGGCTATTTTTAAACATTAGTGCTTCGTATGTGATATACGTATATATTACCACGTAAACTAAAACATATTACCAGGGAGTCTCGATCAAAGCATATTTCGTGTGTAAAAGGACACAACACATACATTTTTTTTTAGATATATTTCACAAAATATTTCGTCATAAATCACGGTGATATAATTTTTTCCTGATATTGGTATAAAAGTGTTCCTTGAACATTCACGAACTCATATCTATGCGCAATGTCATAATTAAATGCCTTATGCACGATTGCCACAAGCAAAAGTCCACATAGGTGTACCTGGGCGCTCAATAGCGACGTACCTCTCCGGGTGCTGAGGGACTCGCACGCCAGCTGCAAGACAACGAGCCATAGCAGGCGGTTAATACTCGTTTGGTAGATTCCTCATCCATGTACCTTTACTATACGCTAACTATCTTAATTTAACCCCCTCCCCCCCCCTCTCTCAGGGACGGTCCCCTTAAGATGAAAGTTTTACTGGAATGTAACAATTTTTTATCATAATATCTTATGACGAAATGCTTGATTTTTTTTGAGAGACATAGATATGAATATATATATGTGTGATCTCTTTCCCTCTACATATATGTGTCTATATATATATACTATATACATATATGCATATATACATACAATTCAGTATATACAAAAATATATACATGTATATGTATATGTACTGCATATCTTTTGGCTTGTGTATATATATAGGCCTACACACACACACACACACACACACACACACACACACACACACACACACACACACACACACACACATATATATATATATATATATATATATATATATATATATATATATATATATATATATTATGCATATATATATGTGTATGTATATATATAATATATATATGCATATATAGATTAATAGATATATATATGTATATGTGAATGTTTGTATGTATAATGTATATACATACATACATACATACATACATATACATACAAATGTATGAGAGAGAGAGAGAGAGAGAGAGAGAGAGAGAGAGAGAGAGAGAGAGAGAGAGAGAGAGAGCGAGCGAGAGAGAGAGAGAGAGAGATATAGAGAGATATATATATATATATATATATATATATATATATATATATATATATAGAGAGAGAGAGAGAGAGAGAGAGAGAGAGAGAGAGAGAGAGAGAGAGAGAGAGAGAGAGAGAGAGAGAGAGAGAGAGATAGGTATCAGAATTTATAAGACTATTTATAAAGGTGGTAATTATCAATAAAAGGTAATGATTAACCAGGTGGTGATATAGAAACAGTTTTAAGTAAGACTCATTAGTGTTGCTTCAGTTCAGCGGATAACGTTCTGT
>NC_091554.1:26476819-26481819 GCF_042767895.1 Penaeus vannamei
ACTAGGGTTTTTAAAAATACATCATATTTAATTTTTCATTTTTGCAAGAAGAAAAAAAATATATATTTATATTACATATCTAGAAGCTTTGGAATGCACAAGCACCAAAAATCAGTGACATGTAATTCCTTCCTTAAACTGCAAAAATATCAAGATAACTTTTTTTGTTTTTTGCTTATTAATAACTACTTGGCCATGTATAATCTCATGCTCTTATGTTTCTGTTTTAAAAATTAATGCATTTTTAACCATTACAGTCATTCTGACACTGTAAAAAAATAAGTAAATATAACAATTCTACATCAATATCAAAATTTTAGAACAAATAAAACTGATATCTATGTATCATAAAATCTTTTTTCCTTAAATAAGGTGGCCTCAAAAGATTTTCCTCGTCTGTCTTTTCATCTTTTCATCTTGTTTTCCCCCACCCTCACCCCAACCTTGTCCTCGTCTTCGTCCTCACCCTCACCAGCCCTCTGCCTCTCCCACTCTTTTTCTTTTTCTAACCCTCCCCCTCACCCTTGCCCTCTCCTACTCTCCCCCCCCTATCCATTCTCCCTCTCCTCTCACTCACTCTCACCCCTCTCCCCTCTCTCCCTCTCTCACTCTCTCACCCTCCCCTCCCTCTCTCTCCTCTCTCCTCTCCTCTCTCCTCTCTCCCCCCCTCTCTCCTCTCTCACTCTCTCACTCTCTCCTCTCTCCTCTCTCACTCTCTCCTCCTCACTCCTCACTCACTCCTCCTCCTCACTCCTCACTCACTCCCCCTCCTCCCCCCTCCTCCCCCCTCTCACTCTCCTCTCACTCTACTCTCCCTCTCACTCTCCCCCCTCACACTCACCTCTCCTCTCCCCTCCCCTCTCTCCCCTTCTCACTTTTTTACCTTCTCACAACTCACCCACTCCACTCACTCACTCACTCCCCTCACTCACTCACTCACTCACTCCCCTCCTCCTCCTCCCACTCCCCTCACTCACTCCCCACCCACCCCACCACCCACCCACCCAAACACCCACCCACCCACCCACTCCTCCTCACTCACTCACTCACTCCTCCTCACTCCTCCTCACTCCTCCCCTCTCTCTCTCACCCCTTTCACATTCCCTCACACTCTTAAACTCACTCTTCTCTTTTTTTTTTCTCTTTCTCTCTTTTCCCCCCCCTCCCTCTCACCTCTTTTCTTTCTCTTTCTCTTATTCTTTCTCTTCCTCTTATACCTCTCCCTCTAATATCTCCCTCTCTATCCTCTCTCTCTCTTTCCCTCATACTCACTCTCTCTCTCTCTCCCCTTCTCACTCTCTCTCTCTCTCCCTTCTCTTTCTCTCCCCCCTTATCTCTCCCCCCTCCCCCCCCAACCCTCTCTCTCTCTCCCTCTCCCTCTCTCTCTCTCCCTCTCCCTCTCTCTCGCTTTCTCTTCCCCCCTCTCTCTCCCCTCTCCCTCTCCTCTCTCCTCTCCCTCTCTCTCCTCCCCTTTTTTCCCTCTCTCTCTCTCCCTCAAACCCTCTCTCTCTCCCCCTTCATACCCTCTCTCTCTCTCCTTCATACCCTCTCTCTCCTTAACCCCTCTCTCTATTAGCTCTTACTCTTAAACCCCCTCTCCCATGGTCTCTCTCTTTTGTCCTCCCTTTTTTCCCCTCCCCCATACTCTTTCCCTTTCTTCTTCCTCCTTCCTTATCTCCTCTCTCTTCCTGCCTCCTCCTTTTTTTGTCTCCCTCTCTTCTGTCTCCCTTCTCCCCCAAATTTTTTCCTCTTTCTCTTTTCCCCCTCTCACCCCCTTTTTTTTTTCTTCTATCTGATAGAAAAATATACAGAAACCCCCTTTTCAGGTCTGGAAGGTATATTCTAATCCAAAAATTTACTGGCTGCTATGATCAAAAAATCACAACCCTAAGGAAAATGCTTAAATGTAATGCAAATTTCCTTTAATAATACCAAACAAAAGGGAACAATAATCTAAAAAATTTCCCCAAACAGTTCTAAAAAATGACCAACAAAATAACTTTTAAAAGGGGGGCATCATGTTGGTTAATTTTTTTTCTGCTACAAGTTGACTTCAATTTTTTAAAAACTACATTTATTTTTTTGAGTCAAATAAAAAATTATACAAAAATTACAATTAACACATTTTAAAAATTTAAAAGAAAAAAATACCAGTATCAGATATTAACTAACCAAGGTGTTTTGCACCCCAAAAGACTACATTACCCATCCGTCAGCCCCCCAAAAAGGGAAAAATAAACACAAAAAAATATAATTTCCCCAAATCTGGACTTTGGGAGCAAACAGTTGTCCCAAAAAAAGACTTAAAGCCTACTTTTGGGTTGCTCCTCAAGACTGCAGTCATAGCTAAAAAAGAACAACTGTTTTTTCCCCCTGAAGGGGTTTATGTGCATGGCATGGAAGTACATCCCACTAAAAGGTAGCCACCCCACCCCCCATTCACCCAGCAGCAATGGGTTAAATATCTATGTCTTGTTCAATGGACATCCAAGGGTCAGAAAACTGTGTACACAATGTTCAATCTTTTTGCATTACTACTTACAACACTATGAATGATGATACATATCGTCTTCTATATACATAGCAATGAAAACAAAGAATAAAAATAAAGTAACCAGTGCCCTAAAAAAATTATCTACCTTGTCAAAAAAAGTACAATATACACTCTGAAATATTGACAAAGCAAATTACTGACTAAACAGGAACAGGACACCATTTTAAATAAAAATTCTGTGATTAAAGCTATCAGATTATAACATTTCTTACAAACAGCAAACATCATACCAAAAGGATACATATACAGATCAAACACACATTCTTAAAAATTTGTTTTGGCCATCATTCATGAATTTACATCATGGAGGAATAGGAAAGGAGTACATAAAACTAATTCCTGTATCACACTGTTTCTTCTACAGACAAAAAAATAAATAAAATTCAAGAATAAAATAAAACAACACTGCAAAAAATAATATTGTTATTCTAAGCTCACAAACATATTCAGACAGATACATATATGTATAACATCAGATAATAAGACAATTATAATAAAAACCGGGTTTTTTAAAATACATCTGGAACAGTAAAAAAATTAACTTTATTGACTTGAAAATGTAATAATGGAAAAATGAAAATTCTGAACTCTTATCTTACAAGTAAAATGAGTACTGCTACAGTAACATAAGGGAAAAAAAAGTAATGAAGGAAGAAAGAAAGAAGGATAAAGGAAAAAAAACAAAAAAATCAGTTAAAAAAAAGTGAACAAAAAAAAAAAAAAAAAAAAAAAAAAAAAAAACCAAAAGCAGGTTTTAACAACAACAGTACATACTTAGTGACAGCAGCAGCAGCAGCAGCAATAGGGCTTGTAGTCCATTTGTATGGTAAATGGTACAGTGGAATTGCAATATTAGTAATAACAGTAGCGGGGGAATTGAATTGCGGAGTAAAATAACAATAGCAAAATAGCTGTAACAATAGTGTGCTAGTGGCTGCATGCTAGTAGTATATTGATACTAGTAGTAGCATATACAAAATATATTAATTATTATTATTAATTGTCCGTCATTCTTTATGTCTTCACAAGCTTTTAATTAATCTCAAGTACATCATATTTTTGAGATTCAACAAACAATAATGAATCACCATCAATATGTAGGCCATTTTAGTATGCATAGTTCAAATATGAGTCAGGTTTAAGATAAAAGTGCTATTAGGGGAAAAAATATATATTTATGCATTTTTTTTTCCCTTTTTTTGAATAAACATCTGTTACTTCTCCCTCCCAGAAAAGGCCTGAAATCCTTAAAAAGGGGAAATTTTTTCAAATTTAAGAAAAAATAAGACCAATGTTAGTCACCTTTCAAAAATCCTTTTAATGAATTTCTCATTAAGCAAATTCTACCTTAAAATTTTCCTTTCTTTTTCTTTTTTTTTCATCAATTTTTTACTTTTGATCTGTGAACAACTTTTAAAAAAATATGTGCTAGTTTTTTATTTTCTTGTTTTTTTTAATATATTTCTTGTGTTGAAGACAAACTTTCATATCTATCATCTTTTCCAACATTTAAAAACTCCCTTTAAAACTATTAATTTCTTATGGACTTGTACCATCATAAAAAAAATTAATTACATCTTTCATCTTTGGAAAATTTAAAAACAACAATTACAGTCGCGCAAGCTGTACTCAGAATCATCACACCCCTATCTGTAGTCCTCAAATTTTAAAAATCAACATTCTGCTATAACACAGTAAAAGCAGATTTTTTTTTTTTAAAACATAAAAAAGAGAAATTTATTTAGTTATGTAAATGTCTGACACTTGTATGTGAATATATTTTTGATAGCTATTGCAACATCTACGTCCTCTTTACCACTACTTATAAACCCCATCATAATATGTCATCTACAACAACAAATAAACCTTATCAACAATTTATGATATCTTCAGCTGTAATTTGACTATCTTTACATATTGTCATTACTGGAATGATGAGCATGTAACAATATATATTGGTGTATTCAAAAAAAAGCTAACAGCATACAAAAAACAACAAAAAAAAGGAGAAGTTGAAATTTGGAAAAAAATTCTTTAACTATCTTCCGGAAAACAATTTAAAATTTTTTTTCTTTCTTTCTTGGAAAATCAATGATTAGTTCCCTTAGTAGACATGCAAGCATCTAGGGAAGTGATAATATTGTACGTATAACAAAAAAATTTTTATACTGCAAAAAACGACAATACACAGATTTTTTTTTTTGAAAATTTAAAAAGACAATAACAATAAAAAAAACAAAAATATAATAAAAAAAAATTATAAAAAGATTCCCCAGCCAATGCAGTGAACAGTACAGAATATGTAAATTAGTATCATCATTATCTATACCCCACTAATAATGCAGAGACTGTATTCCAACCCAAAAATTTTTAACAATCCTAATAGGGGGAACTGTACAAATTTATTGTGTTCTTTTTTAAAATCGATTCTCCATCAATATGAAGG
>NC_091554.1:26486819-26494319 GCF_042767895.1 Penaeus vannamei
AGGGGGTTTTTTAACACCCTCACGAAAGTGTAAAGAATGTTAGACACATCATTGAGACTAGGTACAGAAATGGTCCTTCTTTTCAATTTTCCAAAATCATATATTTTCCCCCAAAAACTATTTTGGTTGGCCTCCATTAATTCTATCACTCAAACAGTCTCTCTTTCAAAGAAACTGAAGGGGATGGTGGAAGGTTTACCCATCTATCCATCAAAATCAATGAGACAATGGAAGTTTACAAGGTTCCTTAAATTATGTTGAAGTAATAAATTTGGGTCATCTGAGATTACGATTTTGAAGGAAGATCATTTTCTATTGAAACCCCAAATCAGTTGGTATGGTTTCCCTTCTCAGCTGGGGATCAGGACAACCATCTGGAATCAGTGATCCTTGGGTTTTCCAAACCCATCATTAACAATAATGATAGATGCTTCAGATTGGGGCTGGGGTTTCAAACCTTAGAAGGGTCTCAAGATTTTGGAAATGGACCCAGTTCCTAAAAAAACATAAATGTCAGGGAACTTCAGACTTTTAAAATTTGGGTCTACAGTCCACCCCCAATATTCTGTCAAGGAATAAGTTCTTTCAGATAATTCAGCAGCAGCATTGTATCATCCACCAAAAGGGCTGCTCGATCTTCAGAACTTCTTGAGTTTCAGTAACTACTGGAACTAACAGCCCCGTTAATAATATGTCAAAGGAATGGTTCCCTTTTTCCCTCTGTCCCAACATGCCTTCTTCCTTCAGCTGATCGGTGTTAACTGCTTTCCTTTTCGGTTTTTAACAAGCATAAACGCAAGGAATGGCTGCATAAAGGGCGTCTCGTCAGCCAAAGGGGCGCAGAAGGGGGCGGTACAACAACGGTCGCTCATCACCATTCTGCTCTCAGCACCTGGGGCCGGTCTCTCAGGGGTCAATCTACCCCCCAAAAAACCCCCCCAAACCCTTTCATTCCCCGTTCTCCCCCAAACCCCTTACATTCACATCTGGTGAGTGATTGGCAAACCTCATAAGCCAACCTAACCCAAAAAATTGTTTCCTGAAAAATTTTGGGCAGATGCCCTGTCCCAAAACGGGTTTAAAATAAATTTCCCTGGCAGAAAAGTTTAAAAAAACTGGTGGAGTTTGGACAAAAAATTTTTGTTCCCAATTCAACATAAATTGTTCATAATAAAGTCCTACCCACTACAGGGGGTCCAGATGCATTTTCAGTGAGTGGAATGGATAAATTACATTTCCTATTCTCCCCCCGAATAATGAAGATTATGCTTCAAGTGGTGTCTTACTTAAGGACACTTCAAGGACCAGTAAGTTTTTTCTCCCTTTTAGGTCAGCCATAGATGTCTGCCCCCCTTGCTGGCGTCCGCCCCATACCCTGGGGGACAAAGAATTTGAACTGTTCTCCAATTCATGGTGCATGAATCTTCACATGTGGATTTTCTCCAAAGCCCAATCTGGATACAAAATAAGGATTCTTTAGTAACAGACACCCCAAAAGGGGTTCCCCCAAACCTCAAGACATAAAAAGGGTTGGAAGTTATTCAAATCCTTTATAAAGAGAAAAAACAAAAATTCTGGCACTTTTTGCGTTTCCTTCTTGGCTTTCCAGTTAAGAATCTTTCAGGAGAAAATGAAAAAAATCATTTCTGTGTACTAAATTTTTCCCCGTAAAATAGGCATGGGTATGAAATACCAAGAAGTTCTTGTTAAAAAAAAAAAAAAAAAAAAAAAGAATGGCGTCCATTCCTTCTTTTTTAAAGTTGTTTTTCATTTTAAACAACCTAAATTCAGTCGAACTCATCCCAACAAATTCTTTGCAATCACTGTTTCTTATTACCTTTAAAATGGGGAATAAAAAACCAAATGGGCAGCTTTCAGATCTCACCCCTCTCTCCCCTGTTTAAAAGATACCTGAACTCTTTTACTTGTAATTCTGATAGCTTTGGTTAAAACACAAAATAAAGCTTACAATCCTTGGGATCTAGAAAAGCCTTTTAAGTGTTAAAAAGAAGCTTTCCAGGTCTAATCAAGTGAAAGCTGTGCATCTTCTATGCTTTTCTAAGATCCTGACTTGCAAAGGGTTTTAAAAGTCGGCCAGTGGGCTCATTTGTGAATAGGATTTTTTTTTTAACATTCCCCATGACAATGAATTTCACTTTAATGTAGTGTTTAAGGAATAAAAAAAATTCTTTAATTGGGGGGTTTTTCAAATAAACAGCTTCAGTTTAAAAATTTTGGGGTTCTATTCTCTAAAATTTTCCCCCATGTCAGAGTACCCCCATTCCTTGTCTTGTTTTATATCATACCTTTCCCCCCCCTTTTTTATTATGTTAGGAATGGATGTTAAACAAAGACAAATCTTCAGGTGTGATTCTTCATTGCTTCATGTTCAGATAATACTTTTACTTTTTTCTTTAGGATGATAAAAAAATTGTTTTTTTTTTTCTCCTTCTGTAGTTACCAGGCGCATTTTACCCCCCCTGCATAAGCCATAAAAAAAGTACAGAAATGTACTTTTTTTGCCAACTCAAGGGGGATGCAGTCAAAAAATGGATTTTCAATTCTTCAAATCTCCCGAGCCCAAATTGGCACAAGCATGATTGTGCAGACAGTTTATCGATCATGACCAGGTTCACACATAATGGGTATCAGGCTGTGGATCAGGGGGGGGATTTCTAAATCTTTTGATAGTAAATGGTCTGTTTATATGAAAAAAAATTACTCTCTAGTTTCTCGGGCATTTTCAAAACACTCCCCGATCGTAAACACATCTCCGTAAAACATTTCGGGGCCCAAAACCTCTCGTGGCCCCCTTATGTGGGGACCACTCAACTCATATACTTATAAATACCTTCAGGAGTGTGTAAATGTCACTTTGCCATGGGAAATCAATTAATGTGAAAAAGAAAAATACTGAGGATGCATATAAGGGAAAAAAAAAAATATGACTAATGTAAATAAGGTTGGCCCCTTTTCCAATGCATGAATGGGGAAACACTTGTGAAAAAAACTCAGCAAGTTTGATTTATCATAATTAAAATTTCTAACACATCTTCAAGTCTCTGAATGAAAATGCAAAATTCCATCATTATGACTTTTTTCCTCTAAAACAAAAAAATAATATTTGAAAAAATGTTCCAATATACAAACACACCTTTTAATACCTAATGTAAAATTACATTTAGCATTGGACCCCTTTTTATAATAATGTTAAGGGGACCGTCCCTGAGAATGGCCACCTTTCCCTATTATACATCAAAAAAAAAATATCGGTTAAGATAACTGGTTCTTTTGCATGCTATAGAGAAAAAAACCCGTTATATTAAAATTTTAAAGCTCCCCCATTGGGGGGAAACCCCCTAAAAAGTTGAAAAAAACCTTTTTTTTGGGATTTTCGGTACATCCCAACTATCAGAGCTCTTTCAGAATTTCCCCCAAAAATGCTTTTAGATCAACCCACCCCCTAAAGAAAAGGCCGAATTTTAATTTCCTTTTTTTTTTGGGGGGGGACAGCTTGACATAAAACTATTTTTGAATGCGTTTTCAGCATTAAAATTTTTTTTTTGTTAAGGGAAAATTCAAAAATCGGCCTTTTACATGGCTAGGGGCGCGGGCTCTATAAAGCAACAAACTGCATTTGGACCCCTGAAAATTACGTGAGTTGGGAAGTACCGAAGATTCAAAAAAAAAGGCCCGATGGGGGTTTTATTGGACCTTGCCAAAGTTCGTTTCTCTGTTTTTTTTCTCTGAATCTAATGATATTATTAAAAAAAAACGCATTTAGGGGCCAATGCAATGATTCCCAAATAATGGAATTTTCTGTTAAAGGGGGCGTATTCTGAAAAAGGGATGTCCTTTTTTTTTTTTTTTTTTTTTTTTTTCATTAAAGTTGTTTTTTCGTGTGAAAAGCTTAATAAATGCATTTTCCCTAAGACAACTAATCAAACCCCGATAAAAACCTTTTTTTTAAATATTTTTTATTTTCCTTTTTTTTCTTTATTAATTTTTATTTTGAAGAAATGGGGAACTGTGGATGGCAACATTAGTACAAAATCATTCATAAAAGTCCCATGAATACAACATGGTGGTTCAATTTTAGTTTTAAAACAAAAAATTTAGTACATTGAATTAGAACTTAAAATGTTGAATATTCCCCATGCCTCACACAGGGGGGGGGGAGATGGTCACTGGGTGTTTATAATTTTTTGGGGGATCATATGTACGTGAGCAAAACACAAAGTTAAAAAGATTAATCATCATCATTTAGTAGGCCTACATTGACTTTTATCTAAATAATAAAATTTTTAGTTATCCCCCCCTAATTTTTTTTGATAATTGTCAATATTAACAGTTTTAAAAGGGAACAAGTGTAAAGTTAATGATTAGCCTTTCACCCATTATCTTTACTAAGAAGTGCATAAAATCATGCAAGCCTATGTGTTGTGGGATATTTGCCAATTTATGGTGCCTAAGATTTGGTAACGTCTAAACATATTCATTTTTATCGGGGCAGGGGATCGATAGTTTTTTTAGCAGACGAAGACTATGATACAAGATCTCAAAATTCCATATAGTTTTTTTTTCAGAGCAGGTATTACTGATACTATCATCTTCAACATGAAATAATCTGTATCCCTTATACACCCAGTTTAAAATCCGCATTTAGGTAACATTGTATTGAATTGGTCTTTACGAAACACCAATTTCAAATAAATTTTAAATTCCCCGCTGTGATTCCAGTTGAGCGAAATGAAGGAAAACAATCCTTCCTTATAAGGCTATTTTTAAACATTAGTGCTTCGTATGTGATATACTTATATTCCCCAAAACTAAAACATATTACCAGGAGTCTCGATCAAAGCATATTTCGTTGTAAAAGGACCCCATTTTTTTTTAGATATTTTTCCCAAAAAATTTCGTCATAAATCACGGTGATATAATTTTTCCTGATATTGGTAAAAAAAATGTTCCTTGAAAATTCAGAATATATCTATCCAATTCAAAAATTAAAGCCTTATGCAGGGTGCCACAAAAAAAAATCCACATGGTGCCTGGGCCAATGCCTCCTCTCCGGGGCTGGGGACTGCCGCCAGCTGCAAGACACAATAGCAGGGGTTTTTCTTTTTTTTCCTCATCCATTCCTTTACTATACGCTAACTATTTAATTTAACCCCCTCCCCCCCCTCAGGGCGGCCCCCTTAAAGAAATTTTACTGGAATGTAACAATTTTTTCTTATCTTTGGGAAAATGCTTGATTTTTTTTTAAAATAGATATGAATATATATATGTGTGATCTCTTTCCCTCTACAAAATGTGTCATATATATATACTATATACATATATGCATAATACATACAATTCAGTATATAAAAAATATATAAGTATATGTATATGTACTGCATATCTTTTGGCTTGTGTATATATATAGGTACACCCACACACACACACACACACACACACACACACACACACACACACACACACACACACACATATATATATATATATATATATATATATATATATATATATATATATATATATATTATCATATATATATGTGTATGTATATATAAAAATATATATGCATATATAGATTAATAGATATATATATTATAGGGGAAATTTTTTATGTATAATTATATACATACATACATACATACATACATATAATAAAATTTTTGAGAGAGAGAGAGAGAGAGAGAGAGAGAGAGAGAGAGAGAGAGAGAGAGAGAGAGAGAGAAAAGAAAATATATATATATATATATATATATATATATATATATATATAAAAAAGAGAGAGAGAGAGAGAGAGAGAGAGAGAGAGAGAGAGAGAGAAGAGAGAGAGAGATAGGTATCAAATTTAAAACTTTTTTAAAAGGGGGTAATGATCAATAAAAGGTAATGATTCACCAGGGGTGATATAGAAACAGTTTTAAGTAAGACTCATTGTGTTGCTTCAGTTCAGGGATTTCTGTGATTGGTTGATTTTTCCCCGCTAACGCTGATTGGTGATGAGCCGTTTTCCCTTTGGAAATAAAACCCCCCGACACCTAGCGATAGAAAATTCGGTGGTTCGGTTACAGACCCCCTTTGTTTGGGGGTTTTAAAATAGGTCGTAAAGTCGCTAGTTAAGAAATCGTTGATAGTTTCGTAACTGTTCGGAACAGCGTTCGAGAGTTTGTAAACCCCGGCCCCCCGGGTAATCAGCAAGGTAACTTAGACAGCAGTAATTCTGACATTGGGTATGGGTGTGGATGTGGATGTGGATGTGGGTGTGGGTGTGGGTGTGGGTGTGGGTGTGGGTGTGGGTGTGGGTGTGGGTGTGGGTGTGGGTGTGGGTCTGGGGCTGGGACTGGGACTGAGACTGAGGCTGGGGCTGGGGCTGGGGCTAGGTCTGGGAATCGGGACGGGGCTAGGGATGGAGAAGGGGATGGGGATGGGATAGGTCTGGGGATGGGGATAGGGATGGGGAAGGGGAAGGGGAAGGGTGGGGTGGTGGGGCGGGGCTGGGACTGGGGCTGGGGCTATTGCTGGGACTAAAGTTGAGTATAGGGGACTGGGACTGGGACCAGGGCTGGGACTGAGGCTGGGGCTGGGGCTGAGGCTGGGGTTGGGACCGTGATTGGGATTGGGGCTGGGGCTGGGGTTGGGACCATGATTGGGATTGGGACTGGAGCTGGGGCTGGGGCTGGGGCTGGGGCTGGGGCTGGGGCTAGGGTTGAGTATAGAATTGGGGTTAGGGCAAACTTGTTGTCTTAAATATTTCTATCATCAACATAATGATAACATCATTATTAACCCTGGCCTATGATGTTTATACACCTCATGCCTCGCTAAAGGTGGGCTGGCTGTACACATCTTAGACCTAGCCACAAAGTCTAGACTGTTGTGTAATATCATATCATAAAAAATCTCTCCCCATCATGATAGGGTTAACAACTATACTACTAACATTTATGGTGTCAACAATAATGTTGGTAAAGAAACTTTTTCCAAAAAAAAATAAAAATAAGATAAAAGGTGAGGAGATTCCTTTGTGAAAAAAAACTTGTGTAGTTATCTATATTCAAACAAAATTGACAGAACAAAACTACAGTTGATAATACATGTACCCAGTAATTGGTCAATAAAATTACTTTTTTTGATTTATAAACTTCTTTTCTGAATTTCCTTTTAATAAACTGTATTCTGTCACAAAATCATAGTTCTAAAAGTAGCATATAACTGTTAGAACTGATCACGTATTACTCATAATTCTAGTGCATCAATTTACAATCCATCTGATATTTAATTTTTGTTTAACTTTCTGTAACAGGTCCTTTTCTATGTATCAAAGAATCATGAATGCTGTTTGAATGAAGTATCTACTTAACTATTTTTCAAAGTTCTTAGGACAACTATGAAAACATCTTACCTTAAAATCTCTGGCATTTCTGGAGCCCGACAAATGAACTTGTGTGCATATCCATATTTGGCATCAAAACCCACAAATTTGAT
>NC_091554.1:26506819-26509982 GCF_042767895.1 Penaeus vannamei
AGTGGCCAGGAATACAGTGCGCAGCAGGAAAGGCGTCCACCCTGGACCCCGGGGCTCTTCACCCTTTTTATGAGTTACATTCCACATTGTTTATCAAGGGGAAAATGCAAAAAATCCCTTCAAAAGCCAAAAAAGTCAAATCACACTCAAAAAGGTTTGTGCACTCTGGGAGTTTTTTCCATCACCGGCCCCTTCCCCCCTTGATGCTTGTTCATGTCATCCATATAGCTGCCCCAATTTTTCCCTTTACATAATCAAATCATCTGGATCCGGGGGGGTTAAAAAACAGTGCTCAAAAAATGTGAACACAATTCTAAATAGGATATGACATACCTCAAGATTGGGGTAGACATTGCGTCCCAAAATTGGTTTTTGCACTGAGTAAAACTGGACAACATTTTTGATAATCTTTGCATATTCTAGCATTAATCAATCAAAACAATCAATTCTTCATATTTGCATATGCTACAAGCAAGGGTTGGCCTAATAAATTTTTTTTCCCTTTTCTGTTTTCTTATCTCAGTTTGGTTTCACTTCACTTTTTTAGCTTTAGATTATCAACTAGTATAACATGCTTGGATTAACCCTTTCCCAAAAAATTTAAAGCTATCATGAAATGAGCTCAAAAAACCGGAACAAAAACTTTTCAAACTGATGTTGCATTTAAAAAATGGTTCCATTCCACCAACCATGCTCATCTATCCACCGAAGATAAATCCAAAAATAACAAAAAAAAATTCCCTTGGAAATACCTTTACTGTATAAAACTGTGAATGGATACAGTATATAAGAAACTCTTCATAAATATCTTGCCAATAAAATTTTAATATTGCTTCACAGAACACAAAATCAAGGACCCCTCATAGTATGCACTGTCTGACATGATAAAGAGAAATAATTCCTTGCAAAGACTAAATGAAATTAACATATCAGTCACATTTTGCAGTCTTTTGATTTTGGCCACTGAAGATACTCAGTGAAGATAAGCTGGAAAGGTCTTGGGAGCGGGAACAACATATCCAAATTGTAAAACATGCAGCCTTTGTACAAATAAATGTAGTAGACTTTGTTAATTTCCAATTATTCTTCATTGACCCCTGCAATCAAGATGGTGTAACCATGGGTCAAAAAATATTTGCATGAGGGAAGTGATATGAAAATCTGGCTAAGGGCCTGGGTGATGCAAAATTTATCATGAGCATTTTGACAGAAGGCCGATGTAAGGAAAAGACTCGCCACAAGGGTACAAACCTCTTAGAGGGTGAATAGACTCATGGCCATTTGAAAAGGGCTTTGGCATTATTTTGATTGATAACGCGTGGAATGTGTGTCCATGGGCCACGACCGGAAAAATGCTGTCTTCACGGAGGATCTCTTTCCATGCTCAGCATCCCCTTCTAGTCACTGTGACTGGCACAGGTTGTATTACATCAAATTAAATTTAAAAAATAAATAAATAATAATAATAATAATAATAATAATAATAATAATAATAATAATAATAATAATAATAATAATAATAATAATAATAATAATAATAATAATAATAATAATAATAATAATAATAATAATAAAAATAATAATAATAATAATAATAATAATAATAATAATAATAATAATACAAAAAAAAAAAAAAAAAAAAATATATATATAATATATATATATATATATATATAATATATATATATATATAAAACATATATATATATACCTCTTTTCATTTTATGGACACCTGGGGGATGATATGGATATTGAAAGGAAAAGAGCCTATTAAAAACTGGAAAACCCCAAATCATATGACAACTATTGACATTGGAAAATGGCCCAAAAACCGAAAATGTTTTGCATATGAAGAGCAAATAACATTGAAAAAGGGGGTCTTGTGTGCCTGACCTACAACACACACACACCCCCCTCAGAACAGCCGAACATGTAAGCCTAATGCACACATTTTGACCTTTATTGCCATGAACAACCAAATCCATCAGGTTAATACAAAAAGATCATGGTTATATTTCTCCTAAAAAAAAAAAAACCCCATAAAATGTGTCTTAATTGGCGGTTTCCTAAGTGAAAAGGGAAGAATGCTGTTGTCAGTTTTTAATTTTTTGGGAAAAATTTTACTTTATTATTCAATACAAAAGCCAGTGTTGTAAGCAAAAAAATATGTATAAACAAACAAAAGAGTAATGATGATGATAGTATATATAACAAATACGTATTCCCTGAAACTGGATATGATGAAAAAAGGTATATAATATATCTACATGTATAAACAAGATGATATACAGCTCAGGTTAAAAACAAACTTAGACAGAAACCTGATAATGAAGGAAAAAAAGGTACCCAATTTACTTGACAAAAAAACAATTCATGATACTTCAGATGAAAGAAATAGTAAATCCCCAAATGCAAACAATAAATATGGGCATTAAAACTAAAGTTGTAAAATCAAAATGTAAAAAACCCCAAAACCTTCATTGCATAAAAAAAAATTTTTTAATTATTCTCAGCACTAATTACAAAGACACATGCACTGTAAAAGGGACTAATGCAATTAAAAAAAATACTTTGCATGTGTCATTAAAAATTAAAAAAAAAAAAAAAATATTTCAGCCATATGTCTTCAATAAATAATGGACTGATTGAACCAGTGACTCTAGTATGCATGCCATATCAGTTTTTTTTTTATACATATAATGGGTCAAAGTTCTTAGTCAAAAGACTCTTTTTTAATTTAAAAAAGGTAATTTGTGAAAAATTTATAATGGTAACTCAGTAATCATTAAGTAAATATATTAAAAAAACACTCACGAAATGAATAATGTTAATGAAAAATACCCAATACTGTTAAATAGTTATTGTCTAGTAAAAAGGTTACTATATTAAAAGAAAAAAAAAAAATTTACTTTAGCTGCAGTACATAAAACTGAAATCAGGCAATGGCTTACCATACTCCAACTCTGACATCTTTCTTCTCTTTTGAAGTTACGTGTACCAGGCAACCCCTTTTTGGCTCGTCAAATTTACATTTTGGGGTAGTTGACGAAAAATAAAAAAAAAAAATTTCAAACAGATTTAATTAAAAACAATAAAAAAAATTTTAATAAATATACTAATTGTAACATCATTCCCCACAACCAAAAAAAATTTAAACATATGT
>NC_091554.1:26515482-26517982 GCF_042767895.1 Penaeus vannamei
GCATATTCTAGCATTAATCAATCAAAACTTAATCAATGTCTTCATATTTGCATATGCTACAAGCAAGGGTATAGGCCTAATAACTTTTTTTCCTTTTACTGTTTTCTGTATACTCAGTTTGGTTTCACTTCACTTTTTTAGCTTTAGATTATCAACTAGTATAACATGCTTGGATTAACCCTTTCACACAAATTATAAAGCTATCATGAAATGAGCTCAAAACCTGGAACAAAAACTTTTCAAACTGATGTTGCATTTAAGAGATGGTTCCATTCCACCAACCATGCTCATCTATCCACACAAGAAGATAAATCCAAAAATAACAAAAAAAAAATTCCCTTGGAAATACCTTTACTGTATACAGAACTGTGAATGGATACAGTATATAAGAAACTCTTCATAAATATCTTGCCAATAATTTCAATGATTGCTTCACAGAACACAAAATCCAAGGACCAGTCATAGTATGCACTGTCTGACATGATACCAAAGAGAAATAATTCCTTGCAAAGACTAAATGAAATTAACATATCAGTACACATTTCATGCAGTCTTTTGATGTTTGGCCTACTGAAGATACTCTGGAGTGAAGATAAGCTGGAAAGGTCTATAAGGGAACGGGAAACTTAACATATCCAAATTGTAAAACATGCAGCCTTTGTACAAATAAATGTAGTAGACTTTGTTAATTTCCAATTATTCTTCATTGACCCCTGCAATCAAGATGGTGTAACCATCGGGTCATAAAAATATTTGACATGAGGGGAGAGTGATATGAAAATCTGGCTAAGGGCCTGGGTGATGCAAAATTTGCCATCATGAGCATTTTGACAGAAGGCCGATGTGAAGGAAAAGACTCGCCACAAGGGTACAAACCTCTTAGAGGGTGAATAGACTCAGTGGCCATTTAGAAAAGGGCTTTGGCATTATTTTGATTGATAAACGCGTGGAATGTAGTGTCCATGGGCCACGACCGGAAGGGTGCTGTCTTCACGGAGGATGCTCTTTCCATGCTCAGCATCCTCTTCCTAGTCACTGTGACTAGCAGCACAGGTTGTATTACATCAAATTAAATTTAAAAAATAAATAAATAATAATAATAATAATAATAATAATAATAATAATAATAATAATAATAATAATAATAATAATAATAATAATAATAATAATAATAATAATAATAATAATAATAATAATAATAATAATAATAATAATAATAATAATAATAATAATAATAATAATAATAATAATAATAATACAAAAAAAAAAAAAAAAAAAAAAAAAAAATATATATATATATATATATATATATATATATATATACATATATATATATATATATATACATATATATATATACACTCTTTTTTCATTGTTATGGACTACCTAGAGGGATGATATGGAGTCATTGAAAGGAAAAGAGCCTATTACTATCTGGATAAACCAAATCATATGACAACTATTGACATTGGAAAATGGCCCAAAAACCGAAAAATGCTTATGCATATGAAGAGCAAATAACATTGCAAAGGGGAGGCTCTTGTGTGCCTGACCTACAACACACACACACACACCCATCAGAACAGCCGAACATGTAAGCCTAATGCACACATTTTGACCATGTTATTGCCATGAAGCAACCAAATCCATCAGGTTAATACACATAAAAGATAAACATGGTTATATTTCTCCCTAAATAAAAAAAAATCCCAGTAAAATGTGTCTTAATTGGCGAGTTTACCCTAAGTGTAAGGCAAGAATGCTGTTGTCAGTGTTTTAATTTTGGGGTAATTATTACTTTATTATTCAATACAAAAGCCAGTGTTGTAAGCAAAAAAAGTATGTATAAACAAACAAAAGAGTAATGATGATGATAGTATATATAACAAATACTGATATTCCCTGAAACTGGATATGATGAAAAAAGGTAGTATAATATATCTACATGTATAAACAAGATGATATACAGCTCAGGTTAAAAACAAACTTAGACAGAAACCTGATAATGAGAAGGGAAAAGGATACCCAATTTACTTGACAAAAAAACAATTCACTGATACTTCAGATGAAAGAGAAATAGTAAATCCAATATGCAAACAATAAATATGGGCATTAAAGTCTAAAAGTTGTAAAATCAAAAGTGCATAAATACCCCTAAAACCTTCATTGCATAAAAAGATTCTTTAATTATTCTCAGCACTAATTACAAAAGACAGCATGCACTGTAGAGGAGACTAATGCAATTAAACAAAAATACTTTGCATGCTGTCATTAAAAATTAAAAAAAAAAAAAAAAAATGTATTTCAGCCATATGTCTTCAATAAATAATGGACTGATTGAACCAGTGACTCTAGTATGCATGCCATATCAGTTTTGTTTATATACATATAATGGGTCCGAAAGTTCTTAGTCAAGTGACTCTTTTAATTTAAAACAAGTGATAATTTGTGCAAATTTCATAATGGTAACTCAGTAATGCATTAAGTACACTATATTAAA
>NC_091554.1:26547982-26550482 GCF_042767895.1 Penaeus vannamei
AACTGAATTACCCCTTGATGTAGATTCAGCTGGAGATAGCAAAATTGAGAGATTGAGAGTGAAAAGTGAAGGAGAATGAATTGAGAAACAAAATGTCTTTCTTTGCATGAATATAAGAGAAGTGGAATTGTCTGAGTATATGAGTGTGAAGTACTGGGTACACTTTCAATTTTACCTGGGAACTGAGAAACCAAGCAGTAAATTCATGAAAGGAATTACTTGATAATTCACTTTAATAGGGTCAGTGTTAGGTAGAAAGAGAAAGAACAAATTAAATATTAATTAGCATTTACTTGGGTTATGACTGCATATCTAATATTTCATATTAGTAATACTTCTCACCATTTTAATCCTTTTATTTTCAGGATTCAGTCAACTGGAGGCCAAATCCATTACACCCCAGATGATGTTGATGACTGGGATGATGATGATCCAGATGATGACTTAGATATATAGCACATCAGAAGAGTTCTATCAGTGTTTCAAATAGAATTTGTGGCATTCAGACTATTTATTTTAGTAGAGGTTATGTTATCTTATGAATTAGATTAGACAATCTAAAAACAAATTGTATTTTATTAGTTACACCCAATATCAGCTAATAACTTATATATCTGGTATCACATAGATGAAGCTAACAGTTTAGAGATCAACTTGGTAAAATCAGTGTCATTTTTATATACCACAAGATGATAGATGTGGCATTTTATTTCACAAGTAAAGCAAAGCACACAAACATAGTATTCAGGTCACCCATCAACAATCTGTCCCTAATGGTACTTATGGCAAGCTGGATTAGTGGAAATATTAAATCACAGAAGAATCACCTTGAAAGATACCTATCTCCTTTATACAAAACGTTTACCTCATTAACATCGGTGATGGTATGTACATTTATGTCATGCCCACTGTAATTTTAGCTTATTTATTATGTTTAAACACAGATGACTCCACAAGTGTGTAGTTATCAAAGAGAACAACTACTAGCTTTATTTGTTATTATTGTTATTATATATTTTATTGTTGCTGTGAATAACTCTAATAATCATACTGTCAGTAATGATAATAACAGTATTCATATGGATAGCATTAGAAAAATATTTTCTCCCAAAAACTCAAGGAAAGGGGAATAATTCTAATAATGTCAGAAACATCAATAACAGACAGTATCAATATTAATAGCATTAGAGAAAACATTTTTGGCAAAAACTCAAGGAAAGGTAAATCAGGTTTGGTGACATAGGTCTACTAATTAACTACTTGGTGGCTGAAAACTTGTGGAGCCATCTATTTGTAAAGATTCACAAAACAAAACTGCAGTGGACATAACATGTTCCCAAAAAAAATGGGTTAAAAGATCATGTAGATCAACAGAAGTTGGATGATAAAAGAACAGGATGCTTGGGCAGTCTGGCAATTACAGGCTAGACTTTAAAGAGATCCTTAACCCTCTAGTGTACAAAGATATTTCAATAAGTTTCTATGTTGTTTACGTAAGGATTTCTAGGAGTTGTTTCACCAACCCAGCCTCGAAACAATAATTGGCGTGTGGTAGCTGCTCACATGTGAAAACTCATATGTGAAAACTTATTAAGGACATGGTTTTGAGGAAAAGTTGAACTATTAGCATAATGGTGAGTCAGCTCCATAGCATATGGGACATATGTTTTCACAGGACCATAAATGAGCTTTGCAAGGTTTGCAAAGCATGTGCAAGAGGATCATGTAAATAATTTGACTGTTTATCAATTTGCATGACAGCCAATGATAATATGTCTTGTATTTGAAATATCAAAACAGAAATTAGCAACTTTTATTTAATTGATCATGGGATATGGTAATAAAAATGCCTGCATACACAATTTAAGCAGGCATTTAAGTCAGATTTTATTGAAAGTAAGTTGACTAGATTTTTATTTATTACCTTTATAGTTCATAATTCTTCAGGCAGTGAGAAGTGATAGTGGATACTACATATAAGCATTTGTGCATTTTGATGCCAGGCAAGGAAATCATTCAGATGGTTTAACAGTTCATGGTAGGTGTTAGGCAATACAGGCTTGTTGAAAATTAATTAAGGTGAAAATAGAGTATTCCATATCACAGTGTGGGATTATCATGATGCAGTGGATTTTTGACATCCTCCTACATTATTTGTTGATTATTGTGTCCAGAGGAGAGCTAAGAACGTAATGTGATTGCAGGTGACTATTCATTGTGATAATTGCACTAAAGGAATCAAGCCAAGGAAATAACTGGTGTAATGGATGGTTAGAATTGGTCTGTAAGGGAGGGGCTAGTGATATTTTGCTTGAGTTATAGTGCTTAGGCTTCTACCTACTAATGGTACTCTGTCACTGTTTTTCCCAATAATTTTGCACTATCCAGTGGCACACTCTTGCAGACCACTGTATGGAGAGATAGGTTTGTGTTAATCTATCTATCTAGAAAGATAAGACTTGTAATAAAGCACAAAATATAACAGGTCTTAATTGGTATG
>NC_091554.1:26576425-26598925 GCF_042767895.1 Penaeus vannamei
AAGGTAGACTGAATGCAACAGGGCTGAATTAAGATTTTTTAAGCTGTTGGGCTACAGGTACTATCAGGCCCCATTGATATTCACAGTATTTTTTTTTTTTTTTTTTCTGTAGCATGTTCACTAAAATTTGTAAACAAATTAGTATCTGAACTGTTATAAATAGATAATATTGAGTACTTGAACTTGTATTCAACATTTTACTTAATCATTAGTATATTTGGTATATTATGCAACTTTTTCAAGACTTATTGCAGTTTAAAAACTAAGATAAGAAGAATTATCTCAGAAAATTTGCTCCTTTTCAATAATTTTTATTTAGTACATATTTTTTTCAGATTAGGCTTCAAAGATTTGCCTCAGTCAGTAGCTTTCTTTAGTGCAGTCGACATAGATTATGTTCTTCGAAAAGAGCCTCATCTAGACTGTGTTACACCTTCAAATCCTGAAGGACTGAATAAAGGATATGGAATTCCTCCAGGAGAGGCACTTGATATGCAGAAAATTCTTGAAATTACCTCAGGTATTCTCCAGAAGAATGAAGAGGATGCCAGATGATAGTGTCAATTTACTGTAAGTACCAGTAATTTGATGGCATTTTTGCATATTCTTACACTTTTTGAGATGAGATATGACCTTTAGTGTCATATTATTTTTAATTTGGTACAGTCATGTTTTGCATAACATCCATTAAACCTCTATATGTTGCAGTGCATCTTTCTTTAAAAATATGTAAAACAACATTAATATGAAATGTATCTTGGTACATGGATACACCAAAACAATGCTATTTTTTCAGTATAAATAGTTTCCTCAAGAAGTTCTTATATCCCTTGTGTTACTTCCTGTAAAGATGGGGCAATATTGAAGTGACAGCCTAGGTATTTATGGCTAAAAGGTATTCATACTGCAATAATAGACTTTAGTGGTGGGTATGCATGCCAGACATCGTATGGCAGGTAATATTGTGCAAATAGGGAAGTGCTTAAAGCGTCATTAGAACACAGTAGGTAAAGGGACTTTCTGAATCCATTACACTGCAATCTAGATATGCATACAATTCAGTATTCATTTTTTTCATCATTGTATTGACCCATATCATGTATATATATTTATATTAGGCAGTGCATGACTTTACAAATACTTCAATATTTATTTGACAACTGATAGTCTTTTACTCTTAATCCAAACAGAATAGTAGTTGGACACTTGAACTTCACTGTCTGCCAGACTAATTTATTGGACTGCGACGAGAAGCATCAGGTGTGGTATATGATCAGTTTTTTACGCTGCAGTGGTTGGTGCACCTCCATCATTCTGGAAATTCCTATAATGCACATTCACATGAGGTGAGAGGAGTGTTATTGAATGTATTATATTGTCAGGCAAATATTCCAGCACAATACAGGGAAATCAGAGAAGTAATGAATATTAAATGTACATCTGGGGACAAGTGAAAGCTTAACAGCTTAGACCCCTGTAGATATTCTAAATGCCTGGTAAGATTATGATGTGAGGTTGCCAAGAACAGTTACAGCTGTGTTGAAGCTGGTAGTTCTTCACATAATTATTACATTAGATGAATCTTGATTAACAAGTGGTTATTGAAAGAATCAGGACAAGAATCTGACCTACATATTATAATACTAACACAAACTACATAATAGAGGAAAATGTAACTTTTATGGAATAATTAATAGGTCAAAGAAAAGAGTTCACCCTACAGATTACATGACCATCACAACATGAAAAAAATTGGCTTGGAAGGCAAATGACTTAAACATGCTGTCGTGGGAAAATTTGACTTAGGGCCAAGGTTACTGGAATGACTTGCCAGGAGTGCACAAAACTCTTGGAGACTGATTAGACCAAGTGGGCATTTAGGAAGGGGCTCTTGCATTATTTCCATCAATCAACAAGTGTGGAATGTAACATTCATGTTCCATGACTGGAAAAGTATGACTAAAATAATATTTTCAATCATATTTTTGAAAATTCATACTATAGTTGTAAATATCATAACTTAATACTGACTTCAATATTCAATATCAAAATGATATTCATTACTTTACGCTCATGATGATGATTATTATTGTTGTTGCTTTTATGCTTATTATTATATTACTATTACCATTACTATCATGATGATGCTTATTATGATTATTACTATAATATTAATGCTGATTATTCTTTACATTATCTTTATTATGATTATAGTAATGATAATATTTACAATAACAATAAATATCATAATTACATAACTGATATTTTTAATGGACATATATCTCAAGCATAGTGACTATAGGCAGAGTGTAAGTTTGCACACCAAAGAAGTGGTTCCAAGATGTCAGATTGCAGTTATTTAAAAACAAAAAAATGTATATGAAGGATTACAAAATATATATAACATATTTTATATTAATTTTAACTTTTTTTCCCCTTTTTTTCCACAATACTTTCCTTATCTGGGGGCTTTGCCCCCAGCCTCGCCCTATTGCTACATTTGTATATGCTGCTAATGACCATAGATGTTGATGTGGCAGAGTTTTTAAAATAAATAAATAAATATCTTACAATGCTAATGAATCCTTTAAAATGTTCCTGGATCCAAATCCAGAATGTCATCTGTGTTGGGTAAGACACACTCAAGTAAAAACTTCATAAAAATAAAATCCTGCGCAGGATCTGGAGCATGATTTGGATCACCACCAAACTTTAATGGCATCTAAGTTGGGCTGATGGTTAATGGTTAATGGTTTGAAACAAATATGTGTGCTAGACATCAAAGGTCATATAGGATTATGGTAAAGTATTGTGGCAAAAAGGGTAAAGAAGAATTTAAGATTAGGAGAGAATGTGTTAGATGTCTAAGATTAGAGAGCATTATAGGATAGTATGGTAGTGAAAAAGGTAAAGAGGGGAGCAAATGAATAAAGCAGAGATTTGTTAAGCAAAAAGGGAAAAGATGGGGTTAAATGAAGTAAAGCAGAGATTAGTAAAAGAGTTAAAGATTAGGATAAAATGTGTTAGATGTCAAAGATTAGAGAGCATTATAGGATAGTATGATATTGAATAGGGTAAAGAGGGGAGAAAATGAAGTAAAGCAGAGATTAGAAAAAAAAAGGTTAAGGGGGTAGGGCGCCTGAATGAATTGGAGTGTATATGTGACTGTGGAAGGAATAGGGATATTGTTCAAGGAATACAGAGATGGCTGTTTGAGAAGTAGGAGAAGAATCCAAGAGATGAGAATTGGGGACTGGGGAAGGTAATGAAGTATCAAGAAGAATGTCAGGAGGGGGAGGGGTCTGGGGAAAGACATTATTGTGACAAAAAGGATTTATGCAAACATTCTGGTGGGAGCAGTAGAGTGCACTGGGTGTACTGGGAGAGTGGAGGAAGGGGTGTGGGAGAACTTGAGGAGGAGGAAGATGGATATCAGCAAATACTTTGAATATAGAGGAAATAGGAACAGAGGGTTTGGGTCATGTTTAACCCAGTCACGCCGGGTACATTTTGTAGCCAAAATTAAAAAAATCCGGGCGGCTACAAAATCGGCGGGCGGAGCTTCCCTGGAGTCTGTCCGCCCGCCCGGCCGTGCGCCGCTTCTGCCTCGCAGCCCCGAGACAGCATCGCACTGGCGGTCAGCCCGACATTGTTTATTTTTCCCGGTGTCTCATATATGTGACACCCGGGACGAATGGGTTAAGATGTTTTGGATGTCTTCATTGAAGAGTTTCTGGAGGGGAGTTGAGTGAAGACTGAGAAACAAAGGTTCTCTTGTGAGGAGGAGAATACATATCTGAGGAGCAGAGGAATAGGAGGGTGTAGGAGTGGATGTGGTAGGAGAAGATTGAGTGGAATGTTTAGGTTGCCTGATTGCCTGATGAAGGGGCAAGCCTTAATGCCCCTAATAAGGGTATAGAATTTTCATTATTGGCCATGGTGAGCCTAAATAAAATAGGGAAAAGAAACAGTCTACCTCTCAGGGTTCCCATAAGGGGTAAGGACTACACGATTCATGACTGACACAAAGCCAGCCTTTCATCCTGTCAGCATGGCTCTCACACCTTAGAAATGGCACAGAAGGAGATGAAGAAGATACGGAAAGGGAAAGGGGGAGAAGAAAAGACCATGCAGAATTAGTTGAGACGAGGGGTGAGGCCCAAAGTAGGGGCAATCCCCTACGTTTGAAAATAAATATGCTAGACATCAAAGGTCATATAGCACTATGGTAAAGTATTGCATCAGAAAGGGCAAAGGAGAGTTAAAGATTACAATAAAATGTGTTAGATGTCAAAGGTTTGAGAATGTTATAGAATAGTGGTAATAAAAAGTGAAATAGGGGAGCAATTGAACTAAAGCAGAAATTAGTATAAAGGGGAGGGTTAAGGAGGGAGGGCGATTAAGTGAATTGTAGTGTCACTGGGGAAAGTATAGGAAAAATGTTCAAGGAAGAATAGAGATGGCTGTTGAAGGAGTAGGTGAAGAATCCGGGGAGAGGGGAAGGTGTTAGATGTCAAAGATTAGAGGGTGTATGGTAACAAAATGGGAAAGAAGGGAAGTAAATGAAGTAGAGCAGTGATTAGTAAATGGGAAAGGTTAAGGAGGTAGAGCAATTAAGTGAATTGTATCTGTGACTGGGGAAGGAATAGGGATAGTAGGTAATAATGGTAGATATGGTTGTCTTAGTAGTAGAGGATTAAGTATGTGAGGGTTGAGATAAAGGATCAGTAGCTGAAGGAGTAGTGTCTGGGGGTTTGATAGGGAAGGTGGGGTCTGGGGAAGGGTATTGTGATAAAAGAGATTCATGTGTGTATCCAGGTGGGAGAGGGAGAGATAGTGGGGAAGGATGGGGTTTTGGCGAGCTTTTGGTATAGGTGGTATATGTGGTTTGGGTGGTTGAGAGAATGAGGTATTTTGGGAAAGGGTAGGGGGAATATAAGGGGGAAGAGATACTGAGTGAATTGCAGTGTATTTATGACTACGGAAGGAATAGGTGGCTGTTGGAGAAGTAGGTGGAGAAGAATCCAGAGGATGAGAAAAGGGGGCTGGAGAAGTCAGTGAGATATCAGGAAGAATGTCTGGCGGGGAGGGTTCTGGAGAAGGACACTGTTGTGATAAAGGGGATTCATGTGAGTATTCAAGTGGAAGTGGTAGAGAGGGTGGGGTATGTTGGGTGGGCATAGGAGGAAGGATGTTTTGGATGTCTTCAAGAGTATCTGGAGGGGAGTTGGGTAAATAGGACTGAGAAATAAAGGTTCTCGTATGAGGAGGAGAAGAGGAGATAGATATCTGAGGAACAGAGAAAAGAAAAGTTGTAGGAGAGAATGTAGTAGGAGGGTGAGTAGACGAAGGAGGTAGGTTTAGGGTATAGGGGAGAGATACCTGGGGAGATACAGAAACATCTTGTGAAGATGGTGAGGGAGCAGAGCGAAGGACTGTTTTGGAATAAGTTGAGAGAAAAACCTCCTCGTCATGCTTCCTGTCTGGCCTCACGTAGAGCGAGGCTTAATTTAAATCTCAGGACTGCTACCTCATATTCAAACTTATAGGCAGGGCAGCTTCTATAAAATACATTATGGGAGTCTCCACAATTGGCACATGTACATGACTAAGCAGGGCAGTTTGAACGGTCATGACCAGGTTGGGAACATAGAGGGCAGAGGTCTGTGGAGCGATAATGTTTGGCTGGGTGGCCAAAACGCCAACATTTCTGATATTGATGAGGAAGGGGTTGATATTGTCGGACATGATAAGACAATCCACCAATATAAACTTCATAAACTATGGAAGCTAATCTTGGCAATAGTGACATGAGAATTACACTGGCCTCTGGGAGGAATAGTGTAGCACTGTACTGCCACTGCATCATATTCAGCAAGGCAAAAAAGTAGGTAATTTTCAGTCTGACCAGTCCTTGTCATACAAGGGGCAAGCATTTCATGGAATAGAAACATTTCCAGTACAAGTATTAACCCATTAACAACGAGTGTCCCACGTATGAGACACCCGAAAAAATAAACATTGCCGGGCGTCCCGCCAGTGTGACGCTGCAGCGGGCTGCGGTTGGAGGGCGGACGAACTCCCGGGAAGCTACGCCCGCTGATTTTATAGCCGCCCGGAATCTTTTATTTTTAGCTTAAAATATACCGGCGTGAATGGGTTAAGAGAGGGGTGAGGTTCGGCACGAATGGTTTGCCAGTGAGGTCAGTTAGGGTAGATAGTGCACGAGCTTGGGATTCAGATGTAACCGTGACAAGGTGTGAATGATCAGAACGACTGCGAAAGGTAACCTTGCTTACTTGTTTCTGGAGGCACTGCTGAAAGAGAAGGGTATTCTCAGAATAGGGGGCTGTGGGGGAATCACAAAGAATAAATCCCACTTGGTTGGGCCAAAGAGAGTACTCAAAAGGTTTGTAGACATAGAGGCACTAGAAGGATGAGGGTGAGAGGAAGATGGGGTGGTGTGGAGTGCAGTAGTTCTGCAGGGGGAGGACAATAAGGATGAAGAATGGTAATAAGGGAAGAGGGGGTAGACATTGAAGAGGACTGTATAGCAGGAGATGAAGAGGAGAATGTTGGGGAAGAGGAAGTTGTGCTTTCTAGAGATTGAGTAATAACGTGGGTGGGTGTCTTGGAATAGTTGGAATTGTTTGTATGCGTCGAAGAGGAGGTATTAGTATCAGTGGTCGATGCTGTGATCAAAAGAGGGCAGGGGTCAGAAAATCATCAAAATCAAATTCAGAAAGCCTATTTGATGAAGAGGCAAGCTTTAAAGCCCCTTTTAAGGGTGAAGAATCTTCTTTATTGGCCATGGTGAGTCTAAATAAACTGGGGAAAAGAAACAGTCTATCCCTTAGGGTCCCCATAAGAGGTAAGGGCTTGGCAATTAACCAAGGGAGTACAGTGCCCATGGCTCCTGGAGGCCATTCATGACTGACACAAAGCCAGCTATTCATCCTTTCAGCACAGCTCTCACACCTTAGGAATGGGAATAAAGAAGATACGGAAGAGGAAACAAGAAAAGGAAGGACCAAGCAAAATTAGTTGAGGCGAGGGCTGAGGCCCATGGTAGGGGTGATCCCATACATTGGGTTTCAGTCCCCGTCTCTTAAGCCCTCCCACGTCGACAATGAGCAAAATATTGGGAGGGATGACAAGAAGCAATGGATTGGCTAAACAGTAAAGAAAGAAACTTATCAATGCTGCCAAAAACATAACCTCTTGGTGGAGATAATCAAGCATTATTTGACATGTATGTTTTTATGTATGTTTAACATTACCTGTGGACATCCTGACTACCAACTGTTTTTATGTCTTGTACATTTATTTGTTTAACTATTAACCATCAACATGAATATCACATCCTGACTTCCAACTGCAGCACAGAAGTAAGGTTTTTGGCAGTATCACATAACACATTCTTACCAGGAGAACACCTGCAGGGTGTCCTGGTATTCTTAGCACTGAAGAGTTCATATATATATTTTGTCAACTTCGATATATGGTATTAGTTTCAAGCTAGAGCGTCCAATCATCTGTGAGATGCGCATCTTTACTGTTATTACTCAACGTAAAAAAAACGTTGCCTGACTTTTTTTCTAATACAGAAACAACTAGACAATCTACCAATTCACAAACAATCTCTGAATTTTGTTATCATTTTTGTTTATCACTTGATGTCTTAGCAAATGAAATGGGAAACAAGATACAGCAACAACAGTTTGTTTTTATGTACAATACAGTACCACATTTTATTTACATTATCAGAAAGTTGTGATACACCACATCCCTTTGAAGTGAGGACTTGTGCCTTAATTTTAAAAAGATTGTTGATATGCTCAAGTTACATATCTGTTATACTTACTTGTATATGACACATCATAATATGTATAAGCTGAGCTTTTTGGTACTTTATTTAAACTGAATTTGCTCTTGGTGTGTATATTTAAAATCACAATCACATAGCACTGATTTAAAAAATAACAAAACATTTATTATATAATTTAGAAGTAAAGCATATAATATAAATACATAATTTTATAATATTTACATTATATATAATATGGTCTGCGATAAACATTTTTAGAGATAAAATATCAATTGCCAATGAGCATGAAAAGATACAAAAAGAAATACAATTTAAAAAATAAGTAACAGTAATAAATTTCTATAAGCAAAATCTTACACCTAGTTGTATTAGTAGAGAACAAAGGATCACAATCAGTTATTTTTGTGTACCAAAATGGCTTTTTTATATATATACATGATAACCTAATTACTGAACCAAAATTTTGATCTTACTATTGGACACAAACATAAACTAGACTGATCATAAGTAAACCATATGTTTTATCTTTTAATTGTAACTATTAAGCTTGAAACATTTGAAAATTAAGAGAAAAATACAGCAAAAGTACTGCAATACCTTTAAAACAATCAAGCAAGTAGCCTACGTAGCATTATAAATGTAGAGAAAACAAATGGTGACAATCTTTACATTTAACATTATAAGTAAAGTGTATACTTATAACTGCATAAAAAAGGAATATTGAGAGATATGTGTATATATATGTACATACCATTCCTGTCTAGATACCTCAATGGATTTCACAACATTGCACTGATGTTACAAATAAGAGATCCAAATCATAAATGTTTTAGGCACATCAGGACTATTGATAGGAAGTGCAACTCCTAACGAGCCAGTTCCGTGATCAGAGCTGCACACATTTCAAAGAATTCCATGACATGATGTCCCTGCGTCTGGACTTCATCTTGATTATCTGGCAAAAATGGATTTAGGATCAATATTTCTTAGTTATGTTTCAGAATTAGTTACTAAGGTACCTTTATTTTGTGTTTCAGATAAAATGAGTGGCTGAAGGAAAAAGTACCAAACCAATCTTTGGAAATGTGATATGTGCTGAGTAAGTTCATATTTCTGGTAAAGAATACAAAACAGTATTTGATAAATCTTGTTAGAGTATTATTAGTATTTTGTTTGTTGCATAAATATTTTTTTCTCCTCCCTTTTACATGGTTTATGTATTCTAAAATGAAACTGTGATGAGATATATATTACAGTACAGTGAAAATAAAGATTATCGTTCAGTTCAGTCCTTATAATGACTATGAATTTCAGAATGATATCCAATAAACAAACAATAAAAATTACTTACTCCTCTTTTCCTGTGCCACCAAATCTGCAGGTTCATTACATATAATCTTGAAATCCAGCAAATGTGATTTGTAGTCAACCTGGTACAGCTGTAGAGCCATATGTACATAGCTTCCAATTACTGGATTCTTTCGGCGTACACGCACATGGAAAGGATTCACAACCTTCCATTCCTTAATCACAGATAGAAAGAGGTAAAATTGTTTATATATTGTTTTACATGTCTTAAACATAAATAAAACATGCCAAATAAAATTTATTTTGGGTTTAGTTCAACCTGTTCCCATATTTCTGAGTCACCTGACAAGTTCTGGTACATTATTTCCTCAGAATTTCCATATCACAGCATACTGATTTCTTTCTTTCTTTAACTTTATAGGGACCGTCTGGTAATTTTTTTGATTTTTCAATTTTTCTTGCCGATTTTGATGAAACTCACACCCTTTTATTAAGACCCTAGTGAGATCTCAAAACTCATTTTTTTTTCAAAATCGCCCAAACAGTTTTTGAATTATTGTCAAAAAACCGTAAGTCCCCCCCTTTGAAAATTGGCAATTTTTTGTCAATGATTTCTGATCCAGGAAAAAATACACAGGCTTTCTGATGTGCTTTTTGAACAGATTCACCCTAAATCTTGTGCTTGTTGCAAGCACTTTTTTCGATTTCGACTTTGTTTTTTTATTGAAAATTTATGAAATAACCGACTTTGAGATCCCCCCCCCCCTAAATGTCATCTTTACAAGAAAAACAGGAAAAAACGCTACAAACTAAATGCAATAAGCACTAGATTTTTTATTCAGCTACAAAAAGAGCCATAAAACTTTTTTTTTTCGGCCTAAAATTATGTCTAAAATCGTTGACGAAGACTACAAAGGTAGTTTCCGATATATCGCCATTTTTGGGTTTTCGTACATTTTCATAGATGTTTTGGTATTAACAAAATTAGGTATTAGAATAATCTTCCTATAACATAATCCCCTATGATTTACCTTCATTGCGAAGTATTGTGGAAATTTCTAGCAAGTAATAGTATCTCACTACACGACATTTGTTATAGTTGGGTCACAGTGATTTGTGGTGTCTATAGGCCTACATTGACCATTTTTAAAATTTTCAAAAAAATCCCCCCAAAATCATACAGCCATTCTGATTTCATATCTGAATAGCACAATCCTTCAACTATAATATACGGAAGCCAAATTTTAGAAGTCGACCTTATTATTTTTTTTTGGGGGGGTGAAGAAATTACAAAGATGACTGTTTGAACAGTCCAAGTAGGCCTTTTTTTTTTATATAAGTCACTTTTATAAGAAGCAATTGAAAATACTGCAAAAAGTAAGTGCAACAAGCACAAGATTGTTTATTTAGCTACAAAATGAGCCATAAAACTTTTTTTTTTTTTTACCAAAATTGCATATGCCAGAGCTTTCGTAAGTTATATTGGTATCATATCAAAATGTCGGCATATGTTTATTTTTTATTTTTTACAGTATGGATAACAAATGATATGTGAAATACTTCCATATGATATAATCATGTATCATTTCTCTTTATAATGAGCTATAATGGGGATTTACAATATATAAAACTGGCCTGAAGCCTCCTTCATGGCAGTATATATACAATGACAGATCCATCTTTCTAATACATTCTATATAGTTGTATTTGTGCATTAGTTGTATCTATATGTAAAATCACAAGATAAATATCGATATATATATAAATTATCATATTCGTCAGAGTTTAGTGCTGGCGGGGAGGGGGGAACGTGTGTTAGGCTAAATTATTCTTGGCAACCAAGGTGTTGTCGAGACGGACAAAGACCGAAGTACCATTCATGTTCGTTGTGGTGGAGGGGATGCACGGTTTCGCTCTCGACTGTTCCTTGCTCTCGCTTTGCCTGCCCAAATAATAATAATAATAAAAAAATAAGAAGAATAAAGAAAGAAAGAAAGATTGCACTCCCTGCCCCGCTCGCACCACAAGTGGCGCGTCCCGCCCCGGTCATACCACCGGTGGCGCCCCCGGTCCTGCTGAAGGCTCTCATGCAGATACAGATCAGTACTGTGTATTTGATGACCTTTTGTTTATATATATTGTTTTATAAGGTCAACAAATACACAATACTGATCTGTGTATACATGCATATATATATATATATCGTATATGAATGTAAATACAGATCAGTACCGTGTATCTGATGACCTTTTGTGTATGTGTATTGTTGGTCTCATGTTTTGTAGAATTTTATGTGTTTTCTAAAAATACTCTTATTTTTTTTCTATGTCTATTAGTTACGTCACAATTTCCAATTTTCGAAGGTAATGTGAAAAATCACAATATTTTCGTGGTATATCTAAGGTGGCAGCAACCACCTTAGAAATTGCAGGGGGGAATTCAAATTTTCAGGGGAGACTTGGGCAGTCAGAAACTCATTGAAAATGCATTGACTCAAAATCGACAAATCCGAAGATTTTTGCTAAAAAATAACCAGACGGTCCCCTTAATCCACTGGACCCTGATGACTTTGTGGTTACGTCATGGAAAAATTTGAGCTGAGGGGCAGGTGATGTGAACATGCCGTCAATCTGGCAAATTGGCCACAGCCTGGGTGCCACCAACTGCTGTCATGAGCAAAATATTCCAGAACATCTTGTTGCTTTTTTTATTACTTTGAATGATATATCACCACATACATTTTTTTTTTTTTTTTTTTTTTATAAAATGGGGAATATGATGCATGTTAACCCATTAATGACAGTATATTTTGAAACTGAAAATAATAGTTTCGTATACTTTTTAGATAAATCATGTTTACAGATTCTATGTTGCAATTTCTTAAGTTATGGAGGTGTGGGTGCATTTTGTGTTGTTGAATGTTATTAAATTATTGGCTTAATAAATTTATTGTATATTATTTTATACAGTGCAATAGATAAGAAAGTAACACAGGGAACACTATCATCATCAGACTCTGACACTACACACTGTAATTGTAATCTAATATTCATCTGTTTATAATAGTACTGTTCAATTTGTTTATTTATATCCATTTTCTTTATCATCTAATGTTTAGAAAACAGCAGAAATGCAGCTACAGAAGAGTGGCCACCCCTGCCTGCTGTGCGCTTAATCCGGTTATTGTTTTTACACATAGATGGCTCTACAAGCACTAAACCACCAAAAAGCAAATTACGAGTACTACCTGTCTCACCTGTTTACTGTTTTCCTTGATTTTCAAAAATATTTCCTACTATCCAATACAGCTGTTAACCCACTATCGCCGGTATATTTTGAAGCCAAAAATAAAAGTTTCTAGGCAGCTACAAAATCAGCCGCGGCTCGCTATTGAGTCAGGCCACGAGCCCCAATACAGCATCACACTGGTGGGGTACCCAGCAATATTTTTCTTTCCGGGTGTCTCGTATGTGAGACACCCGTCATAAATGGGTTAATAATGACAACATTACAGTAATTATGATGTCTAAAATAAAAATCAATACTGACAGCATTAGGGGGGGGGGGGGGGGGGGAATCTTGAAAACTCAAGGAAAGATGAGCTCACAAGGTCTACTGATTGACTCCTTTGTGGATAAGCACTTGTAGAGCAATCTATATGCAGTGACATTTCATAAAACAATACTACAGTGAACATAACATTTTACTGGAGGCATTGGGTTAATCAACTAAACTACAATAATTCCTTTGGTATTATTATTTGCAATGAAAATTTTTGTTTTTAACCCTCTGGATACAAGGCCCTCGACCATGACGAAAAACTTTGATTATTGTTACTTAACCTACTAACACCTTATGATTTGTTATACTTCTTGTTATGCATATATGCATGCATATATTTTACACACAGACACACACATAGACAGACAAACACACACACACACACACACACACACACACACACACACACACACACCCGTGCGCGCACACACACACACATGCGCACACACACGTGTGCGCACACACTTGCGCACACACACACGCACGCACACACACACACATATACGCACACACACACGCGCGGACACACATGCACACACACACACACACGTGCGGACACACACATGCACGTGCGCGCACACGCGCGTGCACACACACACACACACACACACACACACACACACACACACACACACACTACATACATATACATATACACACACACACACACACACTATATACATACACATACACACACACACGCGCGCACACATGTGCGTATAAACATAGGTATATGTTTACTTACACACGCATACACACACACCCATGTGCGTATAAACATAGGTATATGTTTACTTACTCACACGCACGCACGCACGCACGCACGCACGCACACACACACACACACACACACACACACACACACACACACACACACACACACACACACACACACACACACACACACACACACATGCACGCATGTGTGCATAAACATAGGTATATGTTTACTTACTTGGTGAAAGTTTAAGCAAGAGCCATATATATTGCTCATGCGAGGGCCATCCAGAGGGATTATCTGTCTTCTTTCAGCTACTAAGAACTGAACTTGATGAGAGATTGAATTTGAGTCAGCCCTTGTTCTTTTTCACTACCACTACCCAAATACCATGCCTATTGTTGCTGTGAAAGAGCTTAGGAGCTGGAGACTGGGGATCAGGCCTTGACTAAACTGATTTTATGCAGTCTCTTCTTCCATTTTTTCTCGTCTCCAACACCTTTTACTATCCATTTCCTAAGGTGTGAGAGCCATGTTGAAAGGGTGAATGATCAACTTTTTGCAAGTCATGAATTGCCAGGGGAACCCATATGCATACTATTCCTAGTTGTCAAGCCTTTGTCCCTCAAGGAACCCTGAGAGGTGGACTGTTTCTCTTTCTCTCCCCAACACACTCCAGGCTAAACAGATGGATATCAGCAGTAGTTGGAGTTGCGGGGGATGGGTTGTGTTGGGAGGGGTGTAAGTGGAATATGAGTAGGAGGAGGATGGATATCAGTAGTATCAGGAGGATGGATATTGGAAGGATGGGTATTGGTAGTAGGCAGAATTGAGTGGATTAGGTTGTGTTGAGAGGGAGTAGGAGGAAGGGGTGTAGGGGGAATATGAGTAGGAGGGGGATGGGTATCAGCAGTCACTTTGAGTGTGAAGGGAGCATGAGTTGTGGAATTTTATGTCTCAAGCATATAGCTTTGAATATCTTCCATAGTTTCTGCAGTGGAGTTAGAAAGTTTTGTGAGGCAAAGGTTTTCTTATGAGGGGGGGGAAGAGGAGACTGGCAAGGGCTGAACAACTAAAACGGGAATACTGTTTCAGCCTTTCATACTTTCAGCACGGCTCTTACACCTTAGGAAGTAGATAGCAGAAAGGGTTGGAGAAGGGATGGAAACAAATGAGCTGGAGGAAGAAAAGACCATGCAAAATTAGTTGAGTCAAGGGCTGAGGCCCAAGGCAGGGGAGATTCCCACATTGGATCTCAGTCCCCATCTCCTAAGCCCCCCCCACAACAACGGGCAAGGGATTGGGGGGGGGGGGTCAGATTATAAAATATACCAACTAGCCTGCTTTGTGGACTACGATGTAGTATCAGTACATCGCCTTATGAACTATGATGCAGTAATGGTACATTACTACACTGTTCCACCTAGAGCTTGCCATTAGACCCCCACCCATATTGCTAAGATTACTTTTGGAGGACATGGCCTCCCCCTTGATGATTATGTTAAAAAAGAGTCCCTGTCCAACCATATCAACCTCTCAGAATTGTTGCCAAACACTCCCACTCTACAACATGATACCCTCTATGTGCCCAACCTGGTCATGATCAATTAAAACTGCTCTGCACAATCGTGCACACGTGCCAACTGTGCTCCCATAATGTATTTATGGGGGCTGCCCTACAAGTTTGAGTCTGCGGTGGCAATTCTCAGATTCAAACTTAGCCTTACATGACAGGATATACTCAAACAAGGTTTTTCTCGTATTCCTACCCCAGTACTGTTCTCTGCTCTGCCTCTCCCCCTCCCTCCCAAGTTGTTTCTACATCTCCTCCAGTATCTCATCCTCATCCCACATCTACCCCCTCCCTCTCCCAATCAAATTCTCTTGACATTCTAAATCCAAATATTCCCATCTCCACCACTAATTCAGAGACTCCAATCTCAACTTCCCCAGTACCTATCCCTCTTCCTCTTCTCTCAACTCAGTGCAGACAACAATTTATACATTCCAGCCCATCTCCTACCAAATCCTCTCCTTCATCAACTTTTCCCTTCGCCCCTCAAACTTCTGTCCATTCTTCCCAAAGGCATTCAAAACTATCTAATCATGACCAAAGATAAGCTGCCTGCACCTCATCCATCCTCCAATATCTCTGCTCCCATTCCCTCTACACTAAAAGAAACTGTCGACATCCATCCTCCTTTTCATGTTCCTTCCACTCCGTCCCAACACATCACATTCCCCCTTGCTTCATCTGCATCCTCCCATTCCCTCCCAACATATCCCATTCCTCCCTGCTTCATCTGCATCATCCCCCCCTTCCTTCACCATTATCCCTTCCACTTCCCCTGGTCAACATAGTCAACTGCGATAGCCATGTTATAGGCAAAGGTTTAATATAAAATCCAAACCAACCTAAGAAAACAATTAAAAAATTTACAAGCTGCAGTTGTAGCAATACTTACAAATCCAAGAACCTTCATAGCCTTGTAGACTTCACTCATAATATCCAGTGGTTTGCTCTGAGATCGAATACCTGTGGGTTAAAATATATAAGTATAAAGTTTGCATTAAAACCTCAAGTATTCTTGTGAATTTTACCCACAAGCAAGATATGAAAATGTTAAAATGTAATATGGAAAACCATTTGTTCAAGTTACTTTGTCAACATACCTAGATGCCACTTAGCACGTTTAACTGGTGTTCCTTTGGGTAGTCCACGATCACCACTCAATGCTCTTTCACGCAAAGCTGGAAATATTAAATTCAAGAATCAAATGTTAAATAATGGCATAAAATAATTATATATATTTATATGAAGACAGAGAATCTAATTATTACTAGCCGTCAGAAAAACTTGTATGAATTTTCTATAAAAACGTGATGCAGTATGAAAATAGTTTAAACTAGCTTACAAACTTTAATGTTATTTTAAGATCACGTACATAATTCTTTAACACCACGCAATACAGCAACAAAAGACAATGCAAATTCCTTGAGTCTTTAAACTAAACAAAATGTGACAAAAGCAAAGAGAAGCATTCCCACATGAAATAAAATAAACTGACGGACAATGATCACTCACATTGCCAACTATGGTACATATCCAAGCATCAATTACTTGAGATAATACAGGTCAAAATACGAAACACCAAAGAGGGAAAATTAAAGCATGAAAGCATACCTATTTTTAGGAAATGGGTACTAAAAAACTTGAGATGGTTCTCTGATTTAACTTATTTTTACAATCCATGGAAATCTCCAGTTGCTTCTACAATCCTTATTACCATAACTGTTAACCATTGTACAGAACTAATGGTAATAATTGATGAACTTTTTAATATGTGCATAATCTCTTAAAATTACAAAAAATTCTGTGTAGTACTGCCAAAAGCACTTTGCAGTAATAAATCTACAACTCTCAACGTACCTGCTTTACTGAATAGTATTCTTTTCCTAAATTTATAATAAAATAGGAAACAAATATGTTGCAGGTAAAGATATTCCTACTTGTATCTATGGATAGAAATAGTAAGAAAAAAAAAAAAAAAAAAAATGTAGTTTAAACACTAGGCCTACTAAAAATGCTTCAACTGATTATCAAAAAACATTAATACTACTATAAATCTTCTGTTGATATTATTGCTACACTAAATACAATTATGAACATGATCATCATAATCACTCATTTGGCTTTTCATTACCAACAAAATTATTATTAATATCAGTAAGTATGGTGACAGTGAAACCTATGTACATTAACAAAAGCTGTAAATTCAGAAAAAAAGCTAACTTTCAAGCTCTAAACTCAGATATCTAATTGACTGAGAGAAAATACAAGTAAATACAGAAAGGATACACTGTAAATTACAGACTGCATTTGTATAAATCATAACCTGGTATGGCAGGTTCAAATTCATATCAGTTAATTCTATTTAAGTTTAGCATTAAAACAATTTTTTTTAAATAATTCAATTTTTTCATGGTATTCATTCTTTATGAAAATATAATATTGTACAAACATTCCCTTAGAATGTATCACTTTTACAGTTAAAAACAAAAAAATAAACATAGCAAGATTTTGCACCAGTCTTAAAAGAACACAATTAACCAAATCTAACCAAGAATTTTATGAGTTGCAATTAAAATTTGATGCCTAACCCACAGAATGAGAACAATAAACTTTTTATCTCCAATGCTATACTATGCTTTACATGCAAAATACATGACAATTTTGAAACCAAACATATATTGTACAGTAAATTTCATCTGGTTTCATTCTATTGGCAGAATCTGTTACATTATGCAAATGAAAATACACTAACAATAACAAATTGTGCATGACAGAACAGAAAATGAATAAACATAAATGAAAGCCTTTTGCTGCATACGTGATTTGAAGCTATTGCAACAATCAAAACTGATGTGCAATTCTGCAGCAAACCCTTAATAAGCATCAAGCATATGATATACTGTCCTTAACCATGGATCATTAACACTTTTTAATAAATGGAATTATTATGAAATTAAGGGGTTACTGTAAGGTAATCTCTGACAGTTATCTTCCATTAAAGCAAACTTTCTTGCAAAACATGTCCCACATCTTATGGTAACACAACATGACACAATGTATATAAATATATAAACATATATGTCTAAAAAACAATAACCACTCTAAGTCAACTTTGTTCATGCATTGCACCTAGGAAGAATATCATAACTAGATAAACTGTATGACTCAATATCAAATATAACATTAAATACAAATTATACCAATTATACAGTAGACAAAAACTACATGTAATACATTTATGATATTACTTGAGTAATGTAAGAATAATCAGTAGTAAGTGTTTGTATATATTCCACACTTTTAATACTTAATAACTTTAAGCTAACACAGGTTAATCTGTTACCTAAATTACAAACTGAACTTTTAATGAAATTCTCTTTGTTCAAAACAACACTGTTTAGAGATTACACATGAATTCTATGCTTACCATAAAAATAATATAAATCCTCCATTTCACCTGTATGTTCATTCATAATTTCCCATGAATGAACAAGTTATCAATTCAAAGTAAACCTTATGGGTACAATTCTGGGTATCATCAAGACAAGCTTAAAATATCAAGTCTTAAAAACTGTTTTGATGTGTTCATATAATCTATTCTTAATCTGTCTTGCTTCCCTAGGCCCATACATTCTAAACTATTTTTAGCATGAACAAAGTTTTTTTTCATCATTCATCAGATATTGAGTTACCACAGAGATAACATTTCAGGTGTTTACACATGAACTCACATGCTAGCATTTCAGCATGGATCTTGCCAACACCAAGATGAGCTGTCAAGGTGAGTGAAAACTTGGAAATAAGCTGATAAAGACAACTTGCCAATAAATAATGGCATTATTAAGTATGCATAATATGGTTGTTAGGTAACTAGCAGGAGCTTTCTTTTATGAAGTAAAGTAAACTTCTTATGTAAACATAGATTTACTGAAACATTAAACCTAGAATACATCTAAATTTTGCACTTATTACTATGACTAGACATACATATTTATATAGTGGAAGGTTATGCAACTTCTTTGACATCTAAACTGAGTATAACATTGGAATCATGATTCTCTTTTTTTTTTATAAAAGTGATCAACTAAAAATGTGATAGCAAATATCTTACATATAATAATGACAAAATATCTAAGCTCTGCATCTCTAGATGTGTTGAAACCTGTGTAATAATAGGAATAGCCAAAGAAAATCTTCCTGATTACTAAACTGCTAATTTAGTCTTTTGGGGACTGAATGGCATTAAGTTACAGTCTTGCCTCAGCAATGTCTACATTATGTGCCAAAAATTATGGGCTTGAGCTCAGTTGCCTGGATGGGTTTATAAGGTCATTAGAAAATTAGAAGATTTGGTCTGGAAAAATTTGTTACAACAAAAACACTCTCCTTCAAACATTATTCTAAACAATGAAATGATTATATTGGAAATCACAACAACACCAGTAAACATTATTGTCAGAGAAAGTAGGGAAAGCACTGATTCCTTATTCCTTAAGTTGGTTACCCTTGGATGCAGAACAAATGCATGATTGTACTCTTTGTGCTGATACTAGAGCTGGGCAAATATGTCTCCCAATCTTCACTTTTTTAATGTACTTGCCATGACTACATGCTGGCTTCTATTTTGTTGTTCAAGAAGTATTGAATAACAGAGATGGGGAAAAATTAGTCTAGGATTAGGACCACGATTTTAAATTCTGAATAATGAGATTGGCCAAATTAGCCTGAAAATGTTAGTCATAGTCATGGGTGCCTGAACAGTACAGAAACTTAATAATCATCAGGATTTTTATATTGTGCATTTCTTGGATTATATCCCCCTGATGAATTACATTAACTAATCAATCAAACCTTCAATAAAAAATATCATATAAGATGGCAACTTGATTAATAAATAAAATAATATACAAAAAAGGATTATCTTTATACACTAACCAATCTATATATACTCATATATATATAGGTATATAATATGAACATGAACGTGTGCATGTGTGCGTGTGAGTGTGCGTGTGCGTGTGCGTGTGCGTGTGCGTGTGCATGTGCATGTGCATGTGCGTGTGTGTTTTCTGTACATAATATATACATATACATTTTTTTTTTTTCTTTCTATTTTTCTTTTCCACTGATGCGAGCTGAGAATGAAATCTGTAGAGGCAAATGAAGTAATCAGCATCTCAATTTCCCTTGATAATTATCATTGTCCTCTATCCTCAAACCTGCCACACCAAAATGATAGGGCTCAAAGAAACCAAAATTCACGTGAGTGAAATATTAAGGAACCCAAGCAGTTTATTTGAAAAATGAATGGATTCCACTAGCCAGAATTACAATTTGCTGATTTCTTTTCATAATCCTGTGAATAGTAGGTGTTGCTCCACAGAAACTTCCTTTGAATATATTTGTGAGGAAGGGTTCTGAATGATTCCTCTTGAAAGAACATATGTATGACATGGGAACCTTGCTTGATTTTCCCCTCATCTTCGTCTTTTGTTTGCCTTGTTAAAGGCAAACAAAGGACTTGTGTGCCCTCTCTTTCCTCTAGCTTTCTCTGTTGGGGGCTTGGGAGAACTGATGGGGTGACAAAGACATTTGCTTTTGTCTCATTTCATTTTCATATTGTCCATGGCCTTGGATTCATCAGTCCATCTCCAATACATCTTCCATGATCAAAGCTAGGTGTTTCCTGTTCTCATTAGAGGAAGAACTTGTCTCACCTCTTTAAGTAAGATGCTAATTAAGATCTATGAAGCTCCACATCATCAATATCTTTACCAGGTCTGAATGACCTGTCCTAATACTGTTATACAGTCAAAAGCAAAGGTCCTTGAGGAAATCTGTGCTCCTGTGTGATCCTGATAATGAATGACTGTCCATATTATTACCGGGATCTAGAATTGATAGGTAGATCCTTAATCCATTGGATTCAGTTGCATCACAGAAATCACAGTGCCGAAAACATAGGCAGCCAGTTGTGTGAATAGCCAATATCCTAGGTGTGCTGCATGTAGGCCGGGTACGCATGAACACTCATGAGTGGTGGCTAGACTGTGCCTCCCCTTTGCAAAGTTATTTTCTATAGACTCATTTAGTTTTTTTGCCATTTTCCAATGTCCATATTTTTCTTTTGACTTGCTTTATCCAGAGGTGTAATATCTTATTTTCCTTGCACACACTCCATACCATCTGTCTATGTAGTAAATAACACCATGTAAGAAAATAAAAGGAACATTTGGTTATTTTTTCTTAATTTTCAATTTTCTGTAATGCAACCTGTGCTGCCAGTCACAGCAGCTTAGAATACGATGTGCAACATGCAAATGGCATTCTCCCTGGAGCTGGCTCTCTTCCAATCACAGCTTATGCACATTAGATTCCACACTTATTTATTGATAGGAATAATGGAAAAGCCCCCTTCTAAGCGCAAAGTGAGTCTAATCACACTCTAAGAGGTTTGTGCACTCATGGAAAGTCTCTTCCCTCACCCTGGCCTTTGCTCATGATGGTAAGTTCGCATTTACATATATATTTACATCTTGCAGGTTAGTAGATGGAATACTAATGGAATTATAGTTGTGCACAAACACAACACTGGTTAATATAGCCATGGCTGCTAATGCTGACTCCATCATCTCTACTTATGTTGTGTCTTTCTTTTATTTCTGCATTCAAAACATCAAATATTTCCAACTTGGGTTACAAAATTTTTCACCTTACCTGGATACCCCTCAGATGTTCTTAGTAGCTTTTGCATTTAGGCTTTGCACTTTACAGTAGGTGACACTTTCCTGTCCTGTGGTGTTTCTATAGTTTGTAATAACATTTTCCTCAACAACTCTCATTCCCATCCTCTACTTTTTGCTATGTATGACTGTTCAGGACATGTTTTAGGACCTGTGGCTATGCCTGCTTGATGGATGGAAGGTGTTTTTGCTTTTACTGCAACACCAATAACTGGTCACTTATAGGTATAGGTAGGATCTTGGTGGCACAACAATAATAAAAAGGGGGGCTGAGTTGGCTTATGTGGGCCACATGCTCTTTTTTCATCATTTGTGGAGTTACAATTCAACTGTCTTAGCTTTCTGATTCTCTTAGGTGTGATCAGGAGGAAGGACAGCAGACCTCTTGCAGATTATCTGTGCATAGCATATCTAGCATGTATAGCTATGACTCAGCCCCAGAGGTAGTATTCAAAAGGTCATTGAATTCATTTTGACTATTTAAAGAGTATCCTAAAAACAGTCTTTGACTCCAAGAATGTCACAGAATTTATATATGACGCAGTCAAAAGACTGTCCTTTCAAATTTTACACAATTAAAACTAATACTTACATCTTACTAGACTTTGTGATGATAATCCAATGTAATAATAAAATAAAAGAACTGCAATGACTCTTAACTCCTCCAAACCAGTCTTCAACTTCATTCAACAAAAATCATACGTCAAGGACATTTTTGTGAGGAGCCATAAACAAAATTACAAAATTCTGAGACACAGAAAAAACTCAA
>NC_091554.1:26606425-26611574 GCF_042767895.1 Penaeus vannamei
ACTTCAAGTACTTTACTGAAAGTAAGGGCAACAGTCAGCACAACTGAATAAGTTTACACTGTAATATAACTGAAAGCATTGTTCCTGTGCATAGGGGTGAATATAATAACAAATGCTTTATGTGATCAGGATATTGTCATTTTCTTCATATGGCATATGACACAATAGTTTTACTACCTTCATATTGCCAATAAATTGTAAATGCTGTTTATTTGATAATAAGAAAGTGATTATCAAATATCAGACAATTCTAACTTAATACTTTACCATAATGACTAAAACATACTATACAGGAGCTCTGAACACCTTCATTTATACCAACTTTCCTTAACATCTGTTGGCTAGTGCTAAATTTCAATCAACTATTAGTAACACTGTGGTACATTCAGTTTGTAACTTTATCTCAACTTACAACCTATATCAAAAGCATAGGCATGGCTTTTTATTACTGGTAGACTTTATATACATTACTGTAATCTACCTAAAAAGCTAAGCATCAATTACAGTGGCGGATCTACTGCAAAGCTAGCCCCTGAGCTGCCACATCAACTTTGAGTTTCAAAAAACTGTAATTGTAAAACACAAACAACCAATATGTCCTCAGGCTGTTTAATCACTAAAACAAACAAAGAACAACAGAATTATGGTTTTAAATGAAATATATAAAAGTATTCTCTTCCATATACTGTATAACTTTAAATTTCCACCTAGTAAAAACCTCCTGATACCCTTTGCCCACCCATGTAAAATATTCTTGATACACCAGTGATTCTTTTGTATACTATTCAAATAAATATCTTTACCACAATAATTAGACTAGCTTCCTGCAGTGAAAGGATTAATCTCAAGATCACAATAAAACTATCACTAATTACAAAATTGTAAACTTTTGGTCATTCCTAAATCCAGTTCCTTGAACTGATGAAATATCTTAACCCACTAGCAACGGTACATTTTCAAGCCGAAAATAATATTTTCCAGGCAGCTTCAAAATCAGCACACAGGCGAGTCCGGGAGCCTACCCGTTCACCTCCCGCCATGGGCGACAAAATCAGAGCGCAAGCTCCGATCTAGGATCACGCCAGCAGGACACCCATTAAAGTTTACTTTTCCGGGTGTCTCATATGTGTTACACCCATCCTAAGTGGTTTAAATCTTAAATCTTTCTTGTATCACTGAGCCTGAGAATTGAAGAGGTACTACAAGGTGCACTATGGGATATGTGACTCACTTTAACATGCTAGTGACAAACTAAATGCAAACCTGACTCAAGGGTTATTTTTCTTATAACTGATTCTGTAAACAAAACATACAAAACATCATAAAGCAATGTTAAAAACAATACAAGGTCATTAACCCCTTGGATCTGGTTGCTTCACAGGAATCACAAGGCCAAAACTATGGGCATATGGCTTATGTGAGCTGCCACTCTGATATGTGAGTGGCTTGTAAGCTGGGCACATGTAAACACTTGCGTGTGGTGACAAGTCTCTATGCCTCCCCTTTGCAATGTTATTTTCTCTTTTTCTGCATTTTTATTTGTTATTTATCTATTTATTTATTTATTTATTTATCTTATTATCTATCTATTTTTTGCCCTTTTTCCTTAGTCCATGTTTTCATTTGATTTACTTTATCCAGATGGTAATAGACTGTTCACTCTGCACAAACTCCATATCATCCCTCTAAGTAGTCCAAAACTCAGCACAAGAAAAATAAAAATGAATAACATTTTGTTATATGTTTGTATGTTTTTTCACCCACCTCTCAAGACAAATATTTCCTTATTTGTGATGGTAGTGTCATCCAGATCAAAGGGGTTAAATCAATCGATAAAGAAGGTTAAGAAACAATAAAGTATTACACAAAGACAACAAAATGTCTGGGTAGGATTACTTTTGTTAAACTAAGCCTTTAAATAAAGAAGCAAAAGTGAAAATAAAATCCACATAAAACTACAAAAATACTGGGAACCTTGATCACAGTAACACCCAAGTTATCACACTGGTAAGTCATCTGAGGAAGGCTGTGCTGATGTAGAAAGGGTTACACAAAACTAGCTCAGGATGTATTACTGAAATCCAACAATCACTTAAAATCAATACACTCTGTTAATCTTTGAGGGTATTAAATAGATTGTAATGAACTCCAGATAGGTAGCAGTAAAACAGGCTAGGCAAAGGGGAAGTACTATTGAAATCATGATACCTACTTACGTTGATTTCACCCTGTGTTTATTTGTAATGTTTATAAACACTAATAACTACATCTAGTATCAACTGTCTACTGACAAATGTAAAAGAAAATAAGAATAAGAAATACAGTACCTGTACAAGGCATTAGCATCAGCAAAGCGCTTGTTATCTACAATAAGATTGTACGCAATCTTTAGCTGGTTGTGCTGGTCCTCAGAGAGAAGAGCATTTTGTACCTCACTTGCACTAACTTGGAATTTCTGAAAAATCAGTAGTTCTTAAGAACTTGCACACTTCTGATATATGTTCACATATTTCAAAGCAAATAATTTGAAACTTCAGTAGAATATCGGAATACATCTACAACTTACATCACAGACTTCAGTTATGGCATCCTGATCAACAACAGAACTATCATGGTCATGAGGAGGTGGGAACAGATAAGCAGGAAGATCCTTTTGGAACCATTCATGCTTCCTGCAATATCAATAAATAGTTTAATAAAACATCTGCATAGAGATTAGATTGTAAATTATCAGTTCCTCAAAGAAAATTTTCATATATATAGGATACACATCAAATCTGACATTATAAATCTGACACATAAACACATATATATTCATGTATACTAACTTGATATCATCAATTGTAGCACGCTTCATAGGATCAACAACAAGCATGTGCAACAAGCAGCGAACAACACTCTGATTCAAATAATCTGGGATCTGGAATACACCAGCTGCCAATCCAAAGAAAAACATACATTTTACGAGAATATACATGAATGCTTAGTAACACGGATGTTTGTAGAAGCTAGTAAACTTTTACATAGGATATCAATAATGCATTTTGAAGACTATTTGTTATTGACTGTTTTTGCTTATGTTCTTATAAAATATTGGAATGTGTTTTTCCAGCAAAAAATTAGGAAATGGAATGATATAATCTGGACAAATTACAAAAAAAAAGAAAAAAAAAAAGAAAAAAAAATCAATGAAATACAAAAAATTACAATATTTTCTGTGAGCAAATGAAGAAAATAAGCAAATTAGAAAATATTTTGATACAAACACAAATTTTGATTCTCTACCCAAGGTGTTCTCTGGTAACTCTGGTACTTACATTTGATCTTTTTGAAGAGCGTTGGAACATGCTCATCGTCAAATGGTAGTGTACCACAAAGGAGAGCATACAGGATGATGCCACAAGACCATACATCCACCTGTGGTAATTGGACCATAATAATTTCTTACTCCACTTCAGGGAAAAGAGTAATGTGAGACTATTGTAAATATTTTTTGAGCCAACTGATTCTAACTACAAAGCAAATGTTTCAGCTTAATTGCAATCTTTTAGGGGGCATGGTCAACTTTCTTAACCCAATCGTGCAGGGTGTCACATATATGAGACACAGGAAAAAATAAACATTGCTGGGCGCCCCACCAGTGTGATGCTGTATCGGGGCTGCGCTCCGATGCAGCAGTGGCGCGCGACTGGGCGGATGGAATTTTTTTATTTTGGCTACAAATTGTACCCGGCGTGAGTGGGTAAAGGGGAAGAGTCGTCGGTACGATCACGAAATTTGTTATCCGAACCTGCTTGCTTTAGTTTTTTAGCTAGGTCAATATTTTTTTTACACAATGTGCATGGGTATGTGATGCTTGTATACAAGAAATTTGATTAAAAAAGCAGCGTAAATTTTTGCGCTTAAAAAAAAAAAGAGCGAGATGATAAAATTCAAAAATTATGCAATTCCTTATAGTTACTAATACTGCAGTTTCCTTCTGACCAGAGTTAGTCAATAAATAGGAGTACCAAATGTAGCATTTATGTAAATCTATCTGAAACGACAATGTTTCAGTTACCTTGCAAAAAATCGCCATTAATTTTTCTGTAAAAAATGTATTTGGTAGAAATAATACATGACAGCTACAGTTAGTAGATACGAACTGGACGATCATTTTGCAACAAGAATTATTAAAATTGCGTAATTACATACAAAGTTATCAATACTTTCATGCATGAAAATATGATTTTGAGAAAATAGCAGTTTTTGTCATTCATCTTCATTACACCATAAAGGTCATACCAACGATTACCAAAAGTGAATATCTACTTAGGCAATCCCTTGGCCTTTAATTGGAGTCCTGTGGTAGAGTGTCAGGCCTTGTTCAGGTAATTTTAGGTCATCTTTATGTCAAGGTTAGGTTATTTAGGTGGGAGTGTTCTCTGAGAAGTATACTTTCAGATGTCAAGGATCCTGGTCCCTCTATCATTTACATAATAAATTGTATATCATGCATTTCTGATATATAAATGACATATTATTAGGTTTTCAACAGCTTGAAAACAAAACGTGTACTCCCGAAAACTTTATCAATCGCACTGCTCTCCTGTCCTTGCTGCTGCTGCCTGCCTGCTGAACGCAGCCTAAACTATCGTCCAGCAGTATCATAACAAAGAAATTTGCAAAAACAGCCGAAAAAACGCTGAAAATACAAGAAAAACAAAGCATGAAGCAAAAAGGGGTGTGGCAGCACGAGGGCATTTAAATACCCCAGACCTTTAAACTGTGGAAAGGAGCGCGTTACGCATCTGGCAACCGGCGCCCTGGGTGCGTCACATGATCATGTATCCACACACAAAGTTTGAAAAAATTGTAATTTGTGAACTGTATTGACGACTCTTCCCCTTAAAGGGGAGGGCTATTTAAAGTAAATGAGTGCCTGTTTCTATATACATACTTTATTGGTATACCTTCATTGTCCAAGACAGAATGCCCTGTGTCACATTTCTTTCACTCTTGTGAGTGGGTATTTAACCCAATGCTGCCATGGATGGCATGCACACACATGCCATGCCAACAGGGAGTTTAGTTTATTCATTGTTTTAACACATATATGACTCCACAAGTGCTTAGTCACCAAGGAGTCAATTACTAATCCTATGCCACT
>NC_091554.1:26612074-26617074 GCF_042767895.1 Penaeus vannamei
AAAGGTCTAGGTGCCATATGTATGGGGGAAGCTTCTTGGCCTCTACCACAGCAAGGAGCACAGAGACCTTGTCATCACTTACAGGAGTCCTATATTGAATAAATACGAAGACAGCACCTGAGAACTGGTCACTTCTTCCAAATCTGGTCTAAATCCACCAAGACATTATGCTACATGGTTCCAGTACTCTTGCTGGGGATATAGAAGATGCATTCTATCCACTGGTATGATCACAAGTACTTCTACTCATTCTACACAGCATTTCTGCTTCACAAGTTGCTGTGGTATTTGTTACCAAGAGCTCAAAACCAGGGTATCATGTCAACCCAAACCTAACCTTTCATACCCCTTAGACAGGGGAACAAGCCCCCTTATACACGCTCCTTTATTAGCACTTTGTGACAATTCATTCTCATAGCATTAAGAACTTAGTCTCTGAACGGTGATATGCAGTGAATATTTTCAATATTTTGTAAATATGAGGCTGCGGGAACTGTACACATTAGTTATGAATTTATTTCTTATGCTTTATATAAAGGTGGTGAACATTTCCCTCAAGCGTGACTCAAGGTAATTTTAATCATTGTTGTAATGGCAATCTTTAACTGTATTAAACAGAAATATATATATATATATATATATATATATATATATATATATATATATATATATATATATATATATATATATATACATATCAATACTGAGAACTTTCAAGATCTGCAACCACTTTCCATATGAACCCGCCCTTTTATTACCACTTATAGAGTAAAGATTATTGAGATAAAAAATACAATATCAACATAGCTGCAACATAGCAAAATCAAGATTGATGGTTATGACCTTCACTTCTAGGTGATAAAAGAATGTCCCTGATCCTGATTATCTTGTATATTTTGCTTAATAAAAAAATAATCATATAAACTTTATGGCAAAATTCGTCTAAATTCTTAATCGAATTAGGCCAAACGAAAAAATGGGCACAAAACCGTGCAAATGAAATGTGTTCTAGATTAGCTTTCCCGACACTGATAATAATCCACCATTTTTGCCTCGCAGTCTCGACCTCCCTCACTCACACTTCACTTTTCCGAAGGTTCCTGAGCCCAGTGTATTCCCGATCTGGTAATGGCCGATCTTCATAAGCGTGATGGTCTGGGAGCCAGGCCCCCCTTGTCCCTGGCCAACCTCCATGGTGACGATGGTGACACTGTCTTGTTTACTTCGAGCAGACGACGCAGACGCACCGCGACGTCCAAGTCGTGACGTCACACCTCCGTGCGCACTGTACTACTGCCAGAGGGTGCGGGGTTCCAAGTATTAAAAATGGGTATATACTAGTTAAAACTACTTTATGGCCCTGGGTTTCTTTTAAGAAAGTCATCATTTAGCTGAATACTCTGCGAGTTGTTGATGTAACGATATTTTTTTATATATATATTGTCTGTAGAAAGATGTAGCAAGGGGATTCGCAACGGTTCCACGTAGATGCTGTGCGAGAAGCATATAAACTAAAAGATGATTGTGAATAGGTGTTCTTTGAAAGATAGACGCACACACACACACATACATATGTGTGTGTGTGTGTGTGTGTGTGTGTGTGTGTGTGTGTGTGTGTGTGTGTGTGTGTGCGTGCGTGTGTGTGTGTGTGTGAGAGAGCCTCCTCTTTTAAATACGTTGTTGGACATAGGCCTTCCCCAGACTTTTTCCATGTTGTCTCCAGCCTTCCTTCCTTCCTTCCGGTACCAATCTCGCTGACTCGACAGGAACCGCTTTAATATTGCTTGAGACGTGTATCTTGATGGGGAGAGGGTGGGCCATACTCTACGACGGTGACCCAGTGCGGGTTGGTAGGGGCTCTTATAGTCGCCTTTTACGACATACACTGACATACATTGGAAGTATTCTTTTCACGCCCCTCCCCGCCCTATCCACAGGGGAATACCTGTAGACAATTGAGGTGAATTTCCTTACCAAGAGAAACAACTCGCAGGTCTTGTCTCAGACTGTTGTGACAGTCTTTAACCATTCGGCCACCGAATATGAGTATGAATATAAATATATATATGAATATAAGAACATAAATATGAAAATAAGAATATGAATATGAATATAAGAATATAAATATGAATACACACTCATATATATGAAAACACATATATGTGTGTGTGTGTGTATGAATGTGTGTATATATATGTATATGCATATGTATATGCATATATATATATATATATATATATATATATATATATATATATATATATATATATATGTATATACATATATATGTGTGCGTGTGTGTGTAAAAATATACATACGTTGTAAATACATACATACATACATACATACATATATATATATATATATATATATATATATATATATATATATATGTGTGTGTGTGTGTGTGTGTGTGTGTGTGTGTGTGTCTATGTATATATATACATACAAACACACACACACACATACACACACACACACACACACACACACTCACACACACACACACACACACACACACACACACATATATATATATATATATATATATATATATATATATATATATATATATATATATTGGGTGGATGCTTCACACACAGGGTGATGTGAAGCGATGGTGTGGTAGTCTAGTTAGTGTTAAGTGTTTGCATGCCTTCTCGCTTGCAGCTGCCACTGCTGGCTAGCCGAAAAAGGGAGCAGCCCTGCATAAGTCTTCCTCTGCCAGTGTACAGCCTCTTCATCATCCAGACTTCAGTGCCTGCTTGTGGCCTCCCATGGAAACTTGGTATCTTGCGGTCCCAGGCTAAACTATGGTGGATCTTGGAGCAGTAGGAGGCCCCAAAGGTTCAGGGTCATGGCTCACCGGCGTGTGGACATGCCCTGGCCCTGTATAAACTCCTGCCCCTAAGCCCCCTGAGGTTAATGGGAGGCTCTGGGGAGGTGAGCCTTGCCAGTCCTCCTCCCCCCAGATATAACCAATCGGCAGTGCTTCATATAAGTGGAGGAGGGGAAAAGTCCCTCCCACCCAGCAAGTGAGGCAGACTGTGGGCCCTGCTGGGAGGGCGACTGCTGGAGCACAGGCTGGGAATGGAAACTACTCGTCTCGCCTGTGTTCTGGCAGCCACATGCCCAGAGTGAAGCTTGTGGGGGAAAGCCCTCGGGAACTCCACAGGTTGATGATGGGGCCTACAGCCCACCACCCCCTTCTATATGGGGCAGCGTCGTCGGGGGAGGCAGAGGTGGCGTCCACCCTCAGTGACAGTCTGAGGCTGAACCTCAGGCGGGAAGTCAGGATGGGGGCTTGGAACGTCCGTTCTTTGCGTCAGGATGGTCGGTTGCCTCTACTGTCGAGGGAACAGGGGATGCTGAGAGTTGAGGTGGCTGCTCTCTCAGAGGTGAGGAAACCTGGCAGCGGCATGACCAGTGCAGGCGGCTACTCCTATTACTGGTCGGGCCGCAGCGACAATCACCATCTCCAGGGAGTAGCCATTGCCATCTCCAGCAGATTCCAGCCCTCGGTAGCAGAGGTTACTCCTGTTGATGAACATATAATGGTATTGAGACTGAAGCTATCTTTTGGCTTCATGTCTCTTATTGCTGTGTACACTCCTACCGATGTTTGTAAACTCGATGTGAAAGAGATATTCTACGCCAAACTATCATCTGTAACAGACAGGTGTCCCCAGCGAGATTTTCGTATTGTTCTGGGTGACTTCAATGCGATATCTGGCTGTGATCGAGCTGGCTATGAGATGTCTGTCGGTCCCCATGGTTCAGGAGCTGATGCCGGTAGTGAGAATAACCTCCTTTTCAGGGATTTTGCTAGGTCCCAGAAATTGAGGATTTCTGGCTTCTGATACCAGCACCCAGACCCACATTGTTGGACGGATGCTTGTCGTGCGCCTCGTTTGACAGGGGATCGGGAATTGCACCGTTCTCATGTGCACAGAACTCGATCTCTGTTAAGAAAGGAGTATTGCAGAGGAGGTAGAAGGCCATTTCTTAGTAAGTGACCTTCGTCCTGTATACCAAGCACAGAAAAACCTGAACTCCAAGCCCTCTTCACAGGTTACAGCAGTTCGCTTAGTGAGTGGTCAGATCGTTTCAGATTCTATTGCGGTGTTACGGTGAGTATTTTGAGCAGTTGTACCAGGTTGACCCACCAACAGTTAACTTGGATGCGGGGAGTGCCGAGATCCCGTTGCCGGACCCACCCATCAGTGACGATCCTCTCTCCCTAACCGAAGTTAGGTGGGAGATCTCCAAGCTGAAGGGTGGTAAAGCAGCATCTGCGGCATACCAGCATAACTGTTAAGGTTGATGGTCAACCTATGGCGCAGGGGTTACATGCTGTCCTGGCTGCCATCTGGCGGTCTGGTACCGTTCCTCCTGACCTGTTGAAGGGTGTGGTCATCCCTCTCTGGAAGGGGAAGGGGGACCGTTGGGACTGCAGCAATCACGGAGGCATCTCACTGCTCAGTATCCCATGTAAGGTTCTCCCCCACATCCTTCTGAGACGTATCAGGGACCGGAGCAATCCGGATTAACTCCTGGTAAGTCCACAGTAGACCGTATCCTTGCACTTCGAGTCATTGTATAGCACCGCCGTGAGTTCGGGCGTGGGCTGCTTGCAGCCTACATCGACCTCAGAAGGCGTATGATACTGTGCATCAGGAATCACTTTGGGAGATCCTGAGACTGAGAGGAATTCCAACAAGGATTATTAGACTAATAGCAAGCCTGTATACTGGTACTGAAAGTGCTGTAAAGTGTGGTGGGGGCCTGTCGTGCTTCTTTCTTGTTAGTTCAGGAGTGAGGCAAGGCAGTGTCCTTGCACCAACTCTTTTCAACACTTGCATGGACTGGATACTGGGCAGAGCTACTTTTCAAAGTCATTGTGGAGCAACACTGGGCAATATGAAGGTTACAGACCTTGACTTTGCTGATGTTGCTATTCGATCTAAGTCTTTGGAAACCTTAATGGTGGCTCTGGATGC
>NC_091554.1:26655480-26682472 GCF_042767895.1 Penaeus vannamei
TTGAGTACAACAGGAAGTCCTCATTGCCATACAGGCGAGACCTACTTCAGGATACCCATGGATGTAAATTTTTATCAGTGTAGTTTTTTTTTTTTATTGACTGATTTATTGTATATACTGGAAATCAAATGATAACACCAATACTAATACATTGTATTTATAGTGAGAAAGATTGCCTTAGCAAAAGGAAGATATTTGCCAATTTAGAATATTTGTTAAAATAGAAATTATATGTGGAAACAATGAAGTGAAAGAAATATAACAAAAGGTAATCAGAAGCTTGAATTTACCAGGAAACATCCTGTTTTGATGTTATATCATACCTGTTGTAGACAGCCGTTACACTGGAAAACCAGTGTTGCACAGCATATATTTTCCACTTTCTATTTTTCAACTTAACAAACCTGTCGAGTGTTGGCTCCAGGATATTTTATTTGTTAGGCTATTGGGAAGGGGGATGAAATAATATGCAAGGGTTGGCAAAAAATGGCTGATACCAGGAGCGCAGATGTACATGCACTGCCTACTGTCGTATTATTTTAATACTTTTGTTTACAAATGTATGGCTCCAGAAGCACTTAATCACCAAGAACTCAATTATTAAACACTGTTGATAACATAATATTACCAATGGTAACGATAACAATAATTACTGTAAAGTTGATAGATAAAACTTTTCACAGATTGAGAACATGTACTTTTCTTTGTAAGCTAAAACAGTAAAACAACACCACAGTGGACAATGTATGTACTGTGTGCCAGTGCATTAATGAAAGATGCAATTCACATGTTTGTGTCACCAACTTTAAGCGTCTGAGAACAGCTGTTCCTCCCTGCTATGCTTATGATCCCTGGCGATGGGTGCCATAGGGGAAGTCGGGGGAATCAAATTTAGTTGTTGGTCCTGGCGTATTGTTACATGTGTGAGGAAACTGCCCTTCGATTGGTTGCCTCAATCTCGAACTATTTTATGGTGTAACAAGGGCGTAAGCAACATGGGGTGTAAGTGCATTTTCGCTCATATAAGTTAAATGGCCTTTACACTCGTTCCGACCATTCATTCGGCTTATGATAAAGTAATTACATAAAGATATCAGTTCAAATAATGATTTTTGCACCATTTGCCAATACATGAACGATACATTATGATTCATGATGAAATATAAAGAAAAAAGTTTGTAAAGTCGGCTTTACTTGGCCTACATGACTGTTCAAGTAGGCCTACATGCGAAACACGTATTGTATTGAGACCTCAAGGTTGTATGTTATTGTTTAGCTAACGGTTATCATGTGTTCTTATCAATCATGCGTTTATGTGCAGGCGCGCGCGTGAGTGTGTGAGCTTGTGCACAAGTGTATGAGAGTACGCCCACGTGCACTTTTGCGTATATATGTGCTCATGTATGCGCGCGCGCGCGCGCTCGTTTGTGAGAATGCACATATGTGTGTGCGCTTGTTGGAGTGGGAGGTGAAGTGTAAAGGACGGCTGAAGGCAGGCAAACAAGTTCAGACGTGCGCGCGTGATCGCAGGGATAACCATAGCATTTAGTGGGCCGCATGGCGGGTCGGGGATGACGTCACTGACAGTCCATTTTACCTTGAATGAATGAAAGGTATTTTTCTAATGTGTAGGATACCAGGCCGGGCTATTTTTAGAATAGCACATGTTCATGTTTACATTTATAGAATATCCAACAGTATTAAAGTTTCAATGGCTTTTCTGGCGGCTAGACTTCGTAAAGTCTTGTTGGTATCCTACGCATTAATTAAAATACCTTTCATTCATTCATTGAGTGCATGGAGTTATTAATAAAAACCGGTATACTTAATTCCTTTAAGGTGAGTAAAAATACAGACCTATGGTTTGACTCCCACGGCGAGCAATTCCACTTGAGAATCATTCATACATAAACATAATCGCCCACTTCTCATCCACAGGGCTATTTTAATGATAATTCAATGAAAATATAACTATTAAAATCATTAGTCCCCACCTTTTTGAAATTTGAACACCATAATTAATATTAAACCCCATGTGCTTTTCCCCAAAAATAGAATCGCAACTTTTGTGACATCAAAATCACGTCATGACAGCTTCTCGAGGTGCTACTGATCCAGTCTTTCCCACCACCGCTCGTCCGGCGACGTTCGCTGTCTCACTGGGCGTGCGATCTCACCCTCAATCGCTGGACGACCCTCGTCCCTACGCGAAGGACGATCTTCACCCCGCTTGCATTCCGGGTTGCTTTCTCGGTCAAAGGCGATTGCTATAGTTCAATTCAGTTTAATGTGATTTGCTGAGGCTGTCTTCGCCGGAGTTGTCTCAGCTGATTCATTATCACTGAATGCTTACCGTGCTGGCGTTCTTGGTTTGTCCACAATCGGCTGGCAGGCTGATGCTACTTGCTCTCGCAGAAAACTCAAACACCAGCCTTTCTCTGATTAAAGGTCGTGTTGAGTATGCCTGTGGACAGAGGTTGGTGGCATGTCTGACACGTTGCCATGGCTATATAAGGGTGGTCTGGTGACCAAAGGACACACCATTCCAGACACTTTTCCTGCCTGTCTTTATTCGGTAAGTTTTCCTGTGGCCTACCTATAACTCGGCGTTATTAGTTTCAGGCATCTTTGTGACTCCTGGCCAAAGGCCGAGCTTTACGAATATTTAAAGCAGCCTAATTTATAGCACTGACTAGTCGGACCTCAAGCACATTTTCACGCTGTAGGTGGTGATACTCGTCACAGTTTCATCGACGCACCATCAGATTCCATCAGAGCTGCAGTGGCAAAGGTGAGACTTAATTAAGACCCCACTACTGACATGCGTTAGCTCATGGCTAATAAGAATTGCCATCTCGGGGCATAAATCAAGCACTTCGGCTATGTGATAGCCTGTCATGTCTCCTACACGGAAGAAAGAGACAGAATGGGGTGGTGAGCACTAAAGGCTCCCCAGATGATCAGTCCTGTGACATCCTTACTTAGCGAATGCCACGTGTCTTGCCTTATTAGCAAAGAGATCGGAACGATGTGCGGCTGTAATATGAACAAATAGTGATAAGAAATGGAGTGAAAGCAACAGAATTGGGGGGGGGGGGGGATAAAGTTTAGAATTTGAAGGAAGCAAGACTTTGCGGCGTTACACTCTTGAGTGCGCACGGCGGTGTATCAGAAAATTCCACATGAAACACCTTCATTAACATGTGAATGACGACACACATTTTAATGATCTTTACTGAAGATTTCTAAAGAATTAACTGAAGGTATCTTTTCAAATGAGTGGATTAATTCTATAACCTGTGGTGGATCGATCTGACATTTTTCTGGGCAGTCTAAGGGAAGGGAGAGGCCCTCCCTCCCCTAAGACTACACCCCCTAAATCTGCACGTTACTTGAAATCGGGCCGCAAAATAATAATAATAAAATAATAATTGCAAGGGACGACATCGAAGGCACTGTAACACTATAACTATCCTGACTGAGTTCTGATGGTACGCGTTACCACCTGTCGTCCAGTTGGCCACGTCATTCACAGACCCGATAGCAGATGTGCCCCAACCCCCCGTTACCGAATTTCTGAATCCGCCAGTAATCTGCCCACACAGGCATGCCAACCTGTCCATTCCGCTCGTCAACGTGCATGCGCGAATCACCGAATAGGTAAAATACTGCTTTTATTTTGTAACTTCATGTTGCCATTTAAAGAATATTTAAAAGATATTTTTGTTATGAAATGCACATGAAAATGGTACAAGATTAAACTGAAAGGCTTAACGATTATTCTCAGGCGCAAGAGTCAATAAAACAATACAATTGACAGAATTGATAAATGGGGGATGCATAATCGTTTGAGTTTCTTTATGTGACTTACATTTCTCTTTTAATTCATAAGAGACGGTTTATGATTAACCTTCAATAAAAACAATAATTTACAAGAATAACAAATATATTAAATGTGCGTTTGAGATTTATCAAAAGGCAGGTAGATAAATAATTACTGTCGAATTAGTCATAGTAAGGGAAATAAAGTCGACTTTGTATACATTTTGATAGGCCTCAAGTGGTCCTTCGAATTAAGCTCCACATATACTGCAATTATACTGTTTCTTTTTGTCTTCCATATAGATGATGGTCATGACATATGATAATGACAATGATTATTATAATAATGATAAAAATGATAGTAATAATGCTCCGTCTACTACAAAACATTATTATTATTACTATTATTGTTATCATTATACGTATAGTTATCAAAATAAAGAGTATAAGATTTTTTTTCTAAAACCAGTTTGCATTTTGACCCATTAGGTATTAAGGTAGCCTATCTACCAACGAAATATAGCAGGATCAACGTAATTAATTAATGAGTAAACGTTTTATGAATGTACTATTTTTATTATCATCTGTCGTTGTCACTGACATTGCTATTACTGCTGTTATGCATACATTACTATTATCATTATCATTATGGTGTTATCATTTACCATTGCAATAAATATTACCACTATGTGGCTAATACCGCCCCAGTCTGACCTATAATACCATCATTTATCACATTTAGCATCACTTATGCTCCTTTCATCTGTCCTAACATGCTAATTTCGGAATTTGTTTGAATATGTTTGGTAGCGCGCAGAGCTCTTATCATATTCATAAACAAGCTGACAAAGGTGGGCAGTATCGCGAGACATATCGATCGGTACTTTTGTATTAGTATCGGTATCGCTTTAAGCCCCTTAAGGGATCTCTAGACAGTCTCGCCAGAGTCAGGTCAGCTGACCTATCAAAAGCTGTAGCTGGCAAGACCTCGACGAGGCTGTCCACGGGTCCCATGGCGGATAAAACTCTGACCCTAGCTTTAAGTCTATTCTATCACCCACTGGGCGTGGTGGCATTATTGTCACCCACTTGGCGTGATCCTGCTGAACAAAGTCAGGTGACTTTGATCTCTTTCGAGATTATTTGACAACAAACTACACAGAGAGCTCCGCCAATTTATTGTGGTTCCTCGCGACAATTGGCCAGGCTTTCTCTGGTAGTAAGTGCCCCCTTACCGCTCCCTTGGAGAGCAAGGTAGCAAACCTGGGCTGGACCCCCCGGTCCTGGGCATAGTTTGTGACTTCGCACCAAGGGCGACTTTTCGGTGCCTGACTATCGCCCTCTCTTTCCCATTTCCTGGTGCAGCCTGGGCCTGCGGGAAACTCTGGTTTCCAACATTCTCCTGGGCTGCGGTGACGTGATCACACCTCCCTTGTAACAGGATTGAGGTGCAGAGCATTCACCACACCAAAGCTCCAAGTCCAGCCCACCCAGGGGGATCTCCTGTCCTGTGGTGCTGAAGGGTCGAGTTGTAGGAGACAGGGAATTCCGAGGCCCTCAGCTCCTGAGAGTAGGAATAGGGATAGACCCCCAAAAGGGGACTTAACAGACCCTCTCTCAAATGACCAAAGCATGAATCAGACTATGGCAGTCACCCTAAAGCCTTTCAAGGCTACAGGAGGACAAAAGAAAGGCAAAATCAAGGCCGATCGTGTTCAGCCTGCAGAAATGAGCAAGGACATGACAGAAAAATCACCACCAACAAAGTCTGTCCATGCACCTCAGACCGAGAGAAATCTGAACTCCCCTCAGAATTCTCAAAGTCAAGAAGGGGCTCAAGCTGAACCAGCCAAACCAGCTGTCCCCACTACTAAAGGCCTTGAACCCTGCAAAGGGGAGGCGCGAAGCGACGAAGGGTGGAGACTGACTCTGAAGAGGAGTCTGAACCCACCCCAAATCGACTAACGCATTTTAAGGTACCAAAAAAGCCTGAAGACTTCGACAATGCCTACCAACTGGTTAGGGCATTGGAAAAGGAAAGGCAGGTCAGACTCTCAATTCGAATCGCTAGAGATGAGGGCATGATTATTGTCCCCAAAGATAAAGCCATCCTGAACTTCCTGCAGGAAATCAAGGTACTAAAAGATGGGAGAAAAGTGTGTATCTCGCCACTGACCTCCCAAGAGAAAAGGACCAAGATGGTACTACTTGGTTACCCACTAGGGTTTGACGTGGAGGTGATCACGTCTCTCCCACAAGTGGTGGAGGCTTCCTGCATGACCAAAGGGAAGTCTCCAACTAGGCAAGTCCTGGTCACCCTCAAGGGAGCCCCAATCACCACCCTTGATCTGGGTAACTGGGGCTTGTAGAAGCTCAGGACATATGTGCCAGAGCCCTTGAGGTGCTTTATGTGCCAGAAATTTGGGCATCACCAGGTCAACTGCAAGGCCAAAGCCATATGTGTATACAGCAAGGCACATAAAACAGTAGTGTGCATCAAGGCACACAAAGATGGCCATAAGGATACAACAGCCAAGTGTCCAAACTATGCCAAGAAGCATCATGCCTGGAGCCTAGCTTGCTCTGCCAGGAAACAGACAGTCATTAAAAAGCAGGAGCAAGCCAAAAAGCGTCCTTTGCCCCAGCGCCCCCAGGCACCTATGTCTGGGGACAAAATAAAAGGAAAAGGACTCCCCGACCTCCTAAGAGGCAGGAGAGACCCCCCCACCCCCAGCCAAAGCCAGATACCTCCAACAGAGAGGAATTCTCCAGGCTTGCTAGTGGCAAGAAAATGAAAAAGAACCCAAGGGAAAAAGGTTCAAAGGCCACAGCAAAGGACCCCCCAGTAGACGATAATCTCTTCTTTGACGAGAAGGATATGACTCTCCTGTTGAATGCTGTAGTTTCTGCAGTAGCAATAGCCTTGGCGGAGAAGGCAGTCCAGGTCGCCATGACGGCTAGGACCCAAACTGTTACAGCTCTGAAGGGAAGCCTCCACCGAAAAAGAGCAGCACTCCCCTCCCTAAATCCTCGAATGGCAGGCTAGCTTTGGGAGAAGCATCATGTGAAACCCCAGGTAGTCTGTCAGGACAGATTGAAACTGTGCAGCAGAAGCCCCCACTGCAGGCCGAGTCTGTACAGCCAAAGTCTGATCCCCTGACTCGAGGTGGCACTTCCAACCTAGGCTCTACACCCCTCGGTAGACCCTTTACCGGAGTGTCTCACTTAAAGGAAGTTGTACGATCCTCAATCAACGAGGATCTATATTTATCAGATACCACCAGCACTGGGGCATCTGAAACTGAAGCAAGTGACTCTAATAACCATCATGGCACACAATCTAAGCATTTTGCAGTGGAATATCTGCAACTATAAAAGCAAGAACTTTCTCCAGTCAATAGTGCGAGCAAGGAGCATTGACGTCGTCATGCTCCAGGAGACACTAACTATGGGATCTATGCGCTTCTCAGGCTATCATGTCTTCACCACTCCAAACCTGGATGGTGCTAGAGGCCAGATGACCCTGGTAATAGAAGCAATCCCGTGCTCCTTAATAGCTAATCCGCCACACTGTGGAGATGGCGTTGAATCTCTTGCTTTTGAGATTCAGCTGCCTGGGGATCCTTTATAAATATATAATGTATAGCAAACCACTGTGTGAGAGCTTAGATTTAAACCAGGTCTGTGCTACCGCAGCACAAGACCGAGTGATCATAGGGCGAGACTTCAATGCACACATATCCATGCTGAATCCCCGCAAAAGGCCGAACGCGGCAGGCATTCATATAGCAGAAGTGCTTGACACGTTCCCAGAGATCGCTCTTTTTAACACCAAAGAACCAATGCACGTGAGGGGAGGGGTCCTAGACCTTACCTTTGCCACAGCAACAATGGTGGAGAGAATTCGGTGGTGTGTCGATGATACGGTTACTAGTGATCACTACGGCAGTCACCACCCAAATGGATGCAGATCCAGCCCAAAGACCACATTACATTCCCAAATGGAGAACAGACAAGGCCAACTGGTTTGCCTTCCAGGAAGGCTTGGCTCGATGTCTGAGAGACACTGAACCCAACAATAATTTAAATGTGGATGTGCTAGAGGCAAGGCTAATCCAGGCCATAAATCAGGCAGCCTCACAAACCATCCCCAAAACTCGCCCATGGTCCAGAACTCACAAAGACGCCTGGTACTATAATGACGAGATCAAAGAGGTCAACCTCAGGGTTAATATGTGCAGGAAAAATTTCCGACGGCAAAGAACTCCCGACAATTTGGCCCTGTTGAGGGAAATTGTTGCGGATGCCAAGGAAACTGCCAAAAGAGTAAGGCAGGAAAATTGGCTGGAATGGTGCCAGACCTTTGGAAACCAGACCAGCCTTACAGAGTTGTGGAAACGGGTCAGGCAAGCTCTGGATCAGCACAGGGATCTGATGGGATCTCCCACCCCATCATTTCACATTTAGGTCTGGCAGGAGAACTTGCATTCTTGCAGGTTATCAACAAATCCTGGCAAACCGCCACAGTGCCCCAGAGCTGGAAACAAGCCACAATAGTTCCCATCCCAAGACCAAAGGAGCCTGGCAAGTACCGTCCCATCTCTCTTCTTAGCTACCTGGGTAAAACAGCTGAGATGGTACTCAGCAGGCTCCGATGGAGTAAGAGGTAAGAGCACTGCACACAGCATTTCAACACTCTTCAACACAATCTGCACCTCGCCCGCCGTGGTTGTCTTCCTAGACCTGGAGAAGGCTTTTGAATTGGCAAGCCTGCTTGCATTCAAGACTCTAATCAACAAAGGAGTCAAAGGCAGACTCTTGGCCTGGATAGCTAATTATTTTAAAAATAGGTCAGCAAATGTCAGATTTCAAGGCCACCTCTCGCAGCACATGCCACTTGAAAATGGAACTCCTCAGGGTGGGGTTCTCAGTCCAGCCCTATTCAATTCCCTCATGTCCAACATACCTGACATTCACCTGCCAGAGGGATGCAAGATCATCTCTTATGCTGATGACTTGGCAATCATAGCCTCTGGCAATCACTGCCTAACTAGAGGTCAATGTTGTCTGAACCTGGTGTCTGAAGAGTGTTGTGGGACGGATCTAAAAATATCGGCAGCAAAATCCAAAGCAATGGTTCTGAGAACTAATGTCACACACAAAAAACTCACTGTGCAGGGTATGGATCTGGAATGGGTTACGGACTACCTATACCTTGGTGTATGGATAGGACACACACTCACTTTCAAAAAAGAGATCCAATACCTGCTTGACAGAACCAAGGAGACTGTCAGTCATGAAAGTCATGACAGGGAGACACATAGGAGCAGGACACAAAGTATTAAGATCATTCCATGTACATGCTGGATATCTTATTATTGAATATGCATCTGTCGCCCTCATTGCTTCCAGCACAACATTAAAAGAAAAACTGGAAACAATACAAAACGAAGCAGCCAGGATCATTCTAGCCCAAATGGACAAAGGTCATCAACCTCCTCATGGAAGCTGATTTGCCGTCCATGGACACCAGAACTGATCTAATGGCAGCACATTTCCTATCCAAGGCCCTGCAGGCACATAGAAACTCTTATTTAAGACAAAGAGTACTCAGACGCCTACAAGACTACCATTTGTTTGCAGACAACTCTTGGCTAACACATACAGCCAAAGTATTGATACGCTTTCAGCTAAAAGAACCATTGCTTGCGAAGGACATGGACTCCCCTAAACCTGACTACAAAGAACCCCGCGTGGGCAAACGAAATGATCGAATTCTCAATTTTAAATCTTACAATGAGAAAAGATCAATATTCCATGCCTAGTCAAAAGGCACAAGCACAAAGGGTCATTGATCAAATAACTCCTCCGGGTAGCATAACATACTACACGGACGGATCCGTGGATCCCATAAACCATACTGCAGGCGCCGGCTTCGCAACAAGGGATACCACAGCATCCATTAGGGTCACTGACAATGCCTCAACGCTTCAGGCTGAAACGGTTGCGATCATGGAAGCCCTGACACACGCGTCCGTAAGGGCAGGACACACTGTCATTCACATAGATTCTAGAGCAACTATTGACAGCTTACAGTATAGCATGCCCCCTGACAACAGTACTAACCATAGCCCAAAGAATCCTCAGTCAGGGTAGAAGAATCATCATTAACTAGGTCCCAAGCCACATCGGCATTGACGGGAATGAGCTTGCTGACAAACTAGCTGAAAAGGGCAGGGGTATGCCCCCATCCTCCATAATCGTTAAACCTAGCCGAAGAGGATTAAGCCAAAGAACCAAAGCCACAGTATGTGCGATCCTCCGGGGAGCACATAGAGAAAATATCACAAACTCGCTCGCTGCTAAGTGGTACTCAGATGCTTCAGGCTATGAACCACTGGCCCTTCCTCCAAACATAAAAAGAGGTACCGAAGTCATACTATTCAGACTAAGACTAGGTTACTAATGCGCTTGGCAAATTATTGACAGTGAGACTGCCAGGTTATGCAAACACTGCGGCGAGTCTAACGCCACCCTGTTACATTACTTGCAGAATTGTGAACACACAATTTCTAAGACAGAGACCACCCACCACAGCCGCCGGGCTGGTAAAACGGGTCTGTAACATGTTTACTCCGTGGCAGCTGGATCGCTTGCTCAAAATCCAGCCACCACGAGAAGCATGCAATTCAAAGAAACCACTTGAGTTAGCTAGAAATAGTTAACACAGGCTGGGCCACTCCAGAGAAAAGGCCTGGGCGAAGCATGACTTCGCACATCTAACTGAACTGAACTGGATCCTTTAACTGAGTGGGATACTTCCCCGGCTGTGAAGGAATGCGAGATGAAAATCCCTGCCTAGCGGCGCCATTGTGTTGGTCTTTCGACCCAGCCAGAGAGGGAGAGATGATGCCAAAACAAAGTCTGTAGTATTGAAGCGTTGGGCAGACAATGTAGATAAGAGCACAGGCCTTTTTTAAAACTTGAATTATAAGAATGTTTGTGAAATCAGTACTGGGATTCAAGGTTAAGACCACATAAAATCAAAATTAGAAATGAACTCTTAAGATTATTTCCTATTCATAACACTGAACACAGTCAGCTGATCTACAACTTGTCCTGTGAAACACGTCCGTCTTGCACTGATCAGTATCGCTTAAACTCCAGGGGTTGTATTTATCAAAATAATGAGTATCCCTAAGTGTACTTAGCAGACGAAATTTCATGGATGCAGCACTCAACTTTGAGCAGATTACCTAAGTATTATTTATCAAATCATTCAGCATCCCAAAGTGCACTCAACTGGAAAGTGTGTCTAAGTGTGCGACGAGAAGACACAGGACGTCATACCGTTTTTCAGTCCACGCAACAGCAATAGAAGCAGCACAGCAGCGAGTGAGGGTAAGAAGTGTGAGGCAATTCCAAACAAGACGGGATTTGTTTTACAAGAAACAGGAAAAAAATCGCAAAAAATAAATCCTACAAGCACTAGATTTTTCATTCAGTTACAAAATGAGCCATAAAACGTTTACTTTTTTAAATTTTTGAAGACTACATAAGTATGTATCGAGATATCGGCATTTTTCGCCTTATAGCCCAGGTACCTGGTGATCCCCTTTTGCACTTGTACAGGCTAAGCTTGTCACAAGGTATTCTACCTGACACCTGGACGCGCAGACTAATCATCCCTACACCGAAACCAGACACTGATAAACAACGCCCAATTTCACTAACCTCATGTTTATGCAAAGTCCTAGAAAAAAATAATTTTAAACAGACTCAGGTTCAGGTTACAAGGTAAATTATCTCACATACTGTACGGATTCCTACCAGGATGTAGTACACAACGTTGCTTTGCAGAGTATTTTTCAAGCTCTAATCCAGGGAAGCGCACTGATTTTCTTGACCCTAAGTCAGCTTTTGACATTGCAAACAGAAGTTATCCTAGAACAATTGGCAAGGTTTGGCATACGAGGTTAATTATTGAGCTGGATTAGAATGCATCTTTCTAACAGATCCGCAAGTGTCTTGTTCAGGGGAGTGAGTTCAGGGAGGAGTTCTCAGCCCTATGCTGGTCAATGTCCTTATGCACAGATTGGTGACATATTCCACTTGGGGACGGGGAATCTATTATATGTTATAGTGATGACCTATGTGTCAGAGCGTCATCATATGAAAGAATGCAAAGAATTCTCGACGAACTCACAACAAGGGCTCATGAGTGTGGATTAGTCATCTCTACTGAGAAAACGATGGCTCTCAACCCGGGAATTATATCCCTGCCCTCATTTCACATAGGAAATCAGGAGCTTGACATGTGTCATAAGTATAAATATCTCGGGGTGAACGTAAATGATGCAGACCTGATCACTTCTCTGAAGAGACTGGGAGAGATGGAAACCGCTGAAAGCCCTTGTCGGAAAGGGACATGGCATAAGTGTTAAGCTCGCTAGACTGTTTAACTTGGCTTGAATAAGGTCAGTTATAGACTACCATGCACTGCACTTATTGCAGTATAAGGACTTAGAAATAAATAGTTTGGAGATAGTACAAAATGAAGCTATGAGGATTATCCTCGGCGTCCCGAGAACAGCAAGGATAGTGAACATAAGATCGGAACTAAACTTATCATCCATTTTTGATAGAATAACATATATTTGCACTTTGTTTGGGATCAAAGCTCTGAGAGAACCCTTGGATCTCACATATTTCCAAAAACAGCTACAACATAAAGTCACGCAAGCAAACGAGGTTAATCAGACACACGAGCGCTCTCTGGTACACAAAATCTATATGAACATTACCAAGCTTAACGTCCCCATAAGTAAAATACCAAAAGGTCCCCCATGGAAAACATCACTGATTGTGCACTTTTCATGTCTACCGCAAAAAGCAGTATACCTAACTGCGTGTTGAAACTGTTTTGGCGACGACAAAGGAACACTTGGAATCTATGGGCGATGTGTACGAGTGTTACAAAGCTACAAAGTTGGTTGTGCTTGCGCTGTATACAAAAATGGTTTACTGCAACATCGTTAATATGAGAGTACAAAATTGGACCAACACTACTCAAACGGAGTTCGCAGGTATACTCCTTGCAATAGAATACTTAATGTCTCGGGGCCCTGGACTATTTTGTGATTCTCAAAGCGCTCTTCGGACACTAGGTTACTTCAAAACAGATAGTGATAAGGAAATTGTGAACTGCATTAAGCGTAACGTAACTTATGCAAGAGAGCACAATTACAACATTCAATTTGTATGAACACCATCTCATGTTGGTATACGCAAGGACGACCATGTAAACTAATTGGCGAAAGAGGCTTGTAGTAAAGGTATTGTAAATATAGATCTTGGGATGCCTCTTGCTAGGGTTGCACACATATTAAAGTTTTCATAATGAAGAACTTATAGATCTGACGAGTTCACAAAGGCCTGAAAGCTGTAGTATAAGGCACTACGATCAGTGTAGAGATTGTAAGCCCTCCTATGGGTGGCACCGAAGTAAGATCAGGCAATGTGACTGGTTATTGCCAGAATACGTTTAGGTTATAGAATGTACTGGCAACTGCAAGGTGCAAGAAGTGCAGATGAATCCAGATGAATCCAGATGTAGACTGTGTAACGAGGAAAATAAGCGAACGCTTGAGAATTATATCAGAGTGTCATGTGATACTGCCTTTCAGACTACCAAACATAATCATAGAACACACCACAGAACACTGTTATGTAAACACAAAGGCAAAGGTGGATCAACTTCGTAATATACGCTTGCATGTTGTATGACATATTCCCATTTTACCATGTATAATTACTGTAATCACAGAAATACTGTACTCTGTGGAATGTATGTGAATATATGTAACACTCTGTAATCAGATTGCCCACGCCTGAGCAGTTAGCCTGGGCCCGGATTCACTAACGCACTTACGATGGTAAAATCACTGGTAACTATAGTTACTATGGCAAACAGACAACTTGCCATTGGAGTTACCATGGTAAATTTTACCAGTGGTCAGAGCACTGGTAACTTCTGGGAAGACGATGTCATCACGTGTTATCTCGTCAAAAAATCAATATCTATGCAAAGTTTTGGGTTTGTTTTTACACCTGATGTAACTAATATGATGGCAAACAGATATCACAATGCGGACATAGTGAAGAAATGCAAATTTCACATGAAACTAGCAAGAATAGAATCCACACAAATTCTCATAAACTTATAGGCCTACATTATACTAGAATGCATGGAACCGATAAATAAGTGAACTTTAAACAAAAAAATCTCTGACATAATTATTACAAATGCTATAGAAAAAACTACCTTGCTGATATATAAACTGGCAATGATGAAAAATATTTAAATAAAAAGCTGTTTGGACTGTCTCTTTGGTTGGAGTTAACAATAATTTATTAATATAACAGTGTTTGTATTGGTTCCTATCTATACAGTAAATATATATCCACCATGATGGATGTAATCAAATAAATATATTTTTTTTCTACATGTGCTTAAATAGTGTTTTAGCTCTGACGATTATAGTTCTGTTTACATGTTACGTGATTGGCCGAAGGAACCTAAAAGATTATGTATGGTGCTCGCTGCTTGGTGGAATTGCTTTACTAGAGCCCTCTGTTGGCTACCATTAGAATGAGTCGATTTACGATTGTAACTCAGCCTATCCAAATTACCATTTCTTCTTGAATCCCGCTTTGCCATCCCTGGTAAACGCAATGGTAAATGACCGCTGGTAAATGCGTTACGATCGTATGTTCGTGAATCCGGCCCCTGGGTGGTAGATAAACTTTCTTAAAAGTCCCCGTAAAATACGATATACAATACAGGGTGGTGTAAAAATATGTATATAAGGTATGTAAGGTTATATAGATAATTTTCGTGTGTCCCATGACCTTTTGTTTCTTTTGTTACTTCCGTTTGTTTCTTTGTTGTTTTTGTTTGTTTGTGTTTTCGGATATTTCTAAAAGTTATGAACACATTTTAATGAGATTTTAACCAGAAGTGTGCTTTAACCTAACTTAACGCCGATTACACTTTGGTGGTGATGCTGACCATGGTTCGGATCCAGGACTTTTTTTCTAACTCAAAAAGTTATGAACATTTTTTTTTTTTTTTTTACCTGAGGTGTGTCTAAGCCTAACTAATATTTGTGGTGATCCGGAGGTTTGCATTTTCGGAATGTTTTGCTCATAGATCAAACTATGTATAATGAAAACATAAAGAAAAGAAAATACTCCATATGAACAGCATATCATGCTTATTTATTTGTATGAAAAAATTTCTTTATTGTTTTTTGGACGCTTGCCAGATTTTTAGAATTATTCCGAAAAAAATTAAGGTTGGTCTCACCTTATGTGAAATTTAACAAGCTTTCAGCAAATAATCTCATTTTTATAATTATTTCTAATCATTACGTCACAATTGTCGATTTTCTAAGGTAATGTGAAAAAAAATATATTTCGGTCGACATCGAAAAGAGCCTCTGCCACCTAAAAAAAAACGGGTCGGTCTTTGAAATTTTCATAACTTTTAGAAATATCAGAAAACACAAACAAATGCATTTAACTAATTTTCGGCAAGATGGGCGAAAAACGCCGAAAATTAACGAGTAAAAAATAAAGGCCTTTGGGTCGACTCCCACTGTGATCCATTCTACTTGAGAAACATGCATAAACATAATCGACCACTCTTCTCATCCACAGGCCTATTTTGATGATTGTTCAATGAAAATAATAACCATCAGAATCATTATTTTCCATCCTCTTTAAAAACTGAAAAGACCAGGGCTCGGATTCACTAACGCACTTACGATGGTAAAATCACTGGTAACTAGAGTTACCATGGTAAACAGACAGCGCGTGCTATTCACTAACAACTTGCCATTGGAGTTACCATGGTAAATTTTACCAGTGGTCAGAGCACTGGTAACTTCTGAGAAGATGATGTTATCACGTGTTATCTCGTCAAAAAATCAATATTTATGCAGTTTTGGGTTTGTTCTTACACCTGATGTAACTAATATGATGGCAAACAGATATCACAATGCGGACATAGTGAAGAAATGCAAATTTCACATGAAACTAGCAAAAATAAAATCCACACAAATTCTCATAAACTTATAGGCCTACATTATACTAGAATGCATGAAACCGATAAATTAGTGAACTTAAAAAAAAATCTGACATAATTATTACAAATGATATAGAAAAAACTACCTTGCTGATATATAAACTGACAATGATGAAAAGAATATAAATAAAAAGCTGTTTGGACTGTCTCTGGTTTGAGTTAACAATAATATATTAATATAACAGTGTTTGTATTGGTTCCAATCTATACAGTAAATATATATCCAACATGATGGGTATAATCAAATAATTATATTCTTTTTTTCTACATGTGCTTAAATAGTGTTTTAGCTCTGACGATTATTTAAACAATCTCGCAGTGTCTAGTTTTGTTTACATGTTACGTGATTGGCCGAAGGAACCCAAAGATTATGTATAGCGCTCGCTGATTGGTTGAATTGCTTTACCAGAGCCCTCTGTTGGCTACCATTAGTATGAGTCGATTTACGATTGTAACTCAGCATATCCAAATTACCATTTCCTCGTAAATCCGGCATTGCCATGACTGGTAAACGCAATGGTAAATGACCGCTGGTAAATGCGTTACGATTGTATGTTAATGAATCCGGCCCCAGAATGGTCGGCCATATTCACAAAGCATCGTGACGTTAAAGTGACGTCATCAAAATAAACAGGCACCATGACATCTCCTCGAGTTGCTCCTGATCTAGCCTTTCCCCTAAAATTACCTATCAATATCTTGTGGTTGCCTACAACTGTAACTGTTTTCATACAAATGCTTTTGTGACGTCATCTCGTCCTGCTCGCCCAGCTGAGGAGGGCGAGATGGACGAGATGGGCAATTTGTCTAGGACGAGAAATCAATATATTTTTATAATTCATTTATAATTTTATTAATTTATGTAGAATTGCGTCATTAGTTGGCAAATTATGAAATATGCATCTTACATTCCGACCCCAAATATGTTACCTAGGACTTTATATAAATATTACGGAGATAAATGTTAATGATTAATCATAAAAATCTTCCATCTCTATAGATCAGTACAAATTACGCATCTCAGACTCCCTTTCCCTCTGCCATCTCTCCCTCCCTCCCCTTCTCTCTCTGTTACATTGAATCTCTTTGGCATCTCTACCCTGTCTCTCTTTCTCTGTCTGTCTCTCAGCCACCGTCTGTCTGTCTGTCTGTCTGTCTCTCTCTCTCTCCCTTTCTCTCTCTCTCTCTCTCTCTCCCTCCCTCCCTCCCTGCATGTGTTCTGTAGTGCAGTGGTAGCATTCTCATCTAGCGATCTTGCTGACTTGCATTCAAATCCCACACTGCCAGTAGATGGTTACCCTGACCATTCTATTCGCTATTTCTCCTCCCTTCCCTTTCTTTCTCTCTGTATGTGTGTTGCAGTGATAGTGTTCTCCTCTAGCAATCTTGCTGACCTGCATTTAAATTCCGCTCTGCCATTGGATGGTTACCCTGGCCATTCCATTCCCTCTCTCCTTCCTTCCCTCTCAATTCCCCATTCCTCTGCGTGTGTGCGTCGTGTGGTGCAATGGTAGCATTCTCATCTGGTGATCTTGCTGACCTGCATTCCAATCCCACATTGCCAGTGCATGGTAACCCCAGCCATTCCATTCTCTCTCCCATTCTCCCTCTCCCTTCCCTCTCTCTCTCTCTGTTGTGGTGGAGTGGTAACGTTCTCCTTTACCAATCTTGCTAACCTACATTCAGATCCCGTACTGCTGGTGTATGGTAACCGGCCATTACATTCTCTTTCTCTCTCCTTCCTTCCCTCCCTCTGTCTACCTCTGGGATAGACTGAGAGTCCCATTGCAAGTCTGTCGGATTTATAAGAAAAGTGCAGACGATATTAAAAGTGGGAATGCATAACTTTGCTTTGTTAATGATAGCGTTTAATAAGACATGCTAGTTAAAATACAAATAATTGATAAGATACATTTCTCCGCAGGGTTCCTGTGCATCCTTTGTTTGTTTGTTTGTTTTTTCCTGAAAAACGGAGCTTTTTCTGTCACAGGTCTTTAAAATGTCTTCAATTTGCCCAAGGCACATCTCTACGCCACTCTGGCGGGGCTTCCATGGTGGCACAAGGGGGTACCTGTCACCCTGCATGAATAGTGAAGTGGGCAGCCTTAATTTTTGTTACCTATGGGTGCCCCCCCCCCCTTGAAAAATCTCTGGACCCGCCCCTGCTCTACGCAGCTTGATCCAAAATCATTTGTTAACAACAGTAGACTTTGACCTTTGCTGATCGATGTGACCGTTTACTAAGGGGCCGTGTGCAAATGACTGATTTGGGCATGGTTAATGGTTAAGATAAATGTGCTAGACATCTAAGGTCATATAGCACTATAGGAAAGTATAGTAAAGAGGGATGTCAGGTGACAGTTGTTATGTGTCAACTATCTAGAATAGTGTTGAGAGGTTGAGGATGAGGGAAAAGATTATGGTGGTTTAGGTAAGGGAGTTAGATCAAGTGAAGGATATTTATGTGTCTGAGGAAGAACAGGTTGTCGAGGCAGAAGCTGCATAGATGGATTATAAGAAGCATGGATATGACGTAGGTCTGATCTATGAGAGCGGAAACCGCGAATATTCCAATGTAGGAGAGCTATATCCTAGTTGATTTATGAATGATAACACATTTACGTGTTGGGGAATTTGAAGGGGAAGGAGCTAGGGGGTGTAAAGGTGGGATATTAGGAGGTAGGGAGTCTGGAGAAGGGCATTGTTGTGCCATGAGTGATTCTCGTGTGTATCCTGGAGGGAGTGCAAAGGATAGAGGGGATGGAGGGAGGGAGAATGTGCCTATAGTTGGGGTTGAAGGGGGTGGGTTGTGTTGGGAGGGAGTAGATGTGTGGGGAGTGTTAGTGTTAGGAGGATGAATATCAGAAGGATGGATAGTTGGAGTTGAAGGGGATGTGTTGTCTTGGGAGGGATTAGGAGGAAAGGGTGTAGGGGTGCTGTGAGTAAGAGGGGGATGCATATCAGGAGGATGGGTATTGGGAGGATGGATATCAGTGGTGGTTGGGATTGAGGGGGTTAGGTTGTGTTGGGAGGGAGTAGGAGGAAGGGGTGTAGGGGGAATATTAGTAGGAGGGTTATGAATATCGGCAACCACTTCAAGTGTGGAAGGAGCATGAGTTATGGAATTTTGTGTCTCAAGCATATAGCTTTGAATGTCATCCATTGTTTCTGCAGTGGAGTTTGTTGGAGAGTTTTGTGAGAAGGTAAGTTTCTGCAATGGAATTGGTTGGAGAGTTTTGTGGAATAAAGGTTTTCTTATGAGGGGGGGAAGAGGAGACTGGTGTCTCAGGAACAAAGGTATAGGTAGGTGGAGGTGATTGTGCTGTAGGGGAAGAAGGGTTAGAACGTTTAGTCTGTCTACTGCGGGTAGTGCGGGGAGGGAGAGGGGTTGGTGTTGGGGCTGTAGTTGAGATAGCAGCTGTGGTTGAGATTGGGGTGTCTGGGTTTAGAGTGGCAAAGGAATTGGTCTGAGGGATGTAGAATGTAGAAGTGGAAATGGGGACATTTTTGGGTGGAGGGGGAAGGGCTGAGCGGACGATGTTGCTAGAATATGGAGTATGAGAGAAACCTTGTCGACGTGCTTCCTGTCTGGCTTCACGTAAAGTGAGACCATTTTTGTATCTGAGAGTTGCTACCTCAGATTCAAATTTGTAAGTGGGACAGCCTCTATAAAATACATTATGGGGGCCGCCGCAGTTAGCACATGTTCGTGCTGAGCAGTTTGATCGATTATGACCAGGTTGGGCACATATGGGGCATCGGTCTGTGGAACGGCAATGTTTGGCAGGATGTCCAAAGCGCCAACAGTTTTGACATTGACGTGGAGGGGGTTGGTATGGTCGAACAGGGAGGGATTGTCCACCAATGTAGATACGTAAGGGAAGGTCATGTGTACAGAAGGTAATTTTGGCAATATTGGTTGGATTCTTTCGTTGACCTTTAGGAGGAATGGTGTAGCAATGTACTGATTTCACATCTTGGTCTTTGAGGCATCCTAATAAGTCTTCTCCACAGTCTGACCAATCTTTGGTATCGACTGGGCAGTTTGCTGGGGAGAGAGAGACAGTTCCGGTACAGGTATTAAGGGTTGGATGAGGTTCTGCAGGAATGGGGTTGAATGATCAGTTAAATTTGACAGTGCTATAGATTCAGTTTCTGATCTGACTGTTACCAGACGGGAGCGATCGCGTCTGGTATAGAAAGGGACTCTACCTACTTGTTTTTGGAGGCATTGTTGAAAGAGAAGAGTGTTGCCTGAGTAAGGAGCTGTAGCAGGGATCACGAAAAATCGGTCCCATTTAGCTGGGCTAAACAGAGTATTTAAGATATCTGTAGGGTTGGTGGTGGTGGATAGTCGGGGACGTGTGGAAGAGGGAGTATTACGGAATGATGGAGAATAAGGTTGCAAGGTAGTAATAAGGGAGGATTGGTTGTTTGATGAAGGTTGCAGGGGTGGAGTTGAATTTGAGGAAGTTGGGTGGGTAGGAATGTCTTCTGGAGATTGATTCTCTGCTTGGGTGGGTAATGCACTAGTAGGCATTGAGGAGTGGGCAGTAGTTTCAGTGTTCGGAGCCGTGGTCAAAGGAGAGCCTGGGTTGGGGCTATTTGATAAAGGGGCTAGCCTCATAGCCTCTAATAAAGGGATTACATTTTCGTTACTGGTCATGGGGAACCTGGATTATATAAATAGGCCTATTCGGTCCACCTCCTTTCGCTACTGAAGGTAAGGGCTAGATTAGTCAGGAGTACCGTGCCCATAGTTCCCGCAGGCCGTTCAGGACTGGCACTAGGTCAGCCTTTCATCCTCTCAGCACGGCTCTCACACCTTAGGAAGTAGATAGCAGAAGGGGATGGAGAAGAGACGGAAACAAAAGCTGGAGAAAAAAAAAGACCGTGCAAAATTAGTTGAGTCGAGGGCTGAGGCCTTAGGCAGGGGAGATCCCTGTATTGGGTCTCAGTCTTCGTCTCCTAAGCCCCCCCACGACAACAACGGGCAAGGGATTGGGGGGCTGATTTGGGCATGCAATCTATGCGAGAGGCTGAATTTTTATTTTTATTTATTTATTTTTTTTTTTACTTGGCGTGACAGGTAGGCCTACGTGCATTCAGTCACAACTGGTACCAGGTCTTAAAAAGCAATTGGTATGAGTCTTAAAAAAGGTCTTAAATTTCATCATCTTATACCTACAAGAACCCTGTTCCGGATGTATGCCAGGGCCATTTAGGTAAGCATGAAAGCCTCATTTTTCTTCTCTCTCTGTGTGCTCTGTTATGCAGTGGTAGCGTTCTTATCTAGTAATTTTCTTGACCTGCGTTCAAACCCCGCACTGTCAGTAACTCATTCCTTACACGAGTAATTTATAAGCAAACTAAACAGACAGCCTGTCATACCAAACGTGATGAGCATTGTGGCAAATGGAAAGAACTAAATTCGTATTATTGGAAATTATTAATTGCTCTCCTTTTCTTTTTTTTTCTCAATTCGTATAGTAAATGCCTACACATATTTGATTAAGAAAACAACGATAAAATGTCGGACCTTGTTTTGTGGTATGTACTCGACAGCTTGTATTTTTTTTTATATTTTACAGTTGCACATCACTAGAGACAGGCAGGTATATGTGGCCCACCAGTGAATTCCAACATGGACCTCCAGTAGGCCATGTTTCACAAGTAGGGAATCACTGGCCTACAACCTTCCTTACAATATTTATGGAATAGAAGTCATGCTATCTCTAAATATACACATATAATAATAACATTGGTTACTGTTCCATTAAAGAACATTGTGCCTGAATATTCTTCTGGATAAGTTTTATCCATGCCCTCCCTTTTCTACTCAGCCAATTTGTTGTAATAATTTTAACCTTATCCTAAATCCTACTGACATTCTTCAAGGGTAGTTTCTCACACAACCTTCCTTTACGCGTCAATGTTATAAGACATTTCAGTGATGTCAGCTTCTCGACTCACAATTTCTATCATCTCACGCCAGATGCAATATTATAATCCCCCTCATTATAAGCGGGTTTCATCACCTGCAACAAGAAAAATGATCCATAGTTAGACGCCACCTAATATTCTAGAATTTGTATTCGAAATTCCTTGATCAAAAACCACTCGTTTACTGTATTAATCAATTTAAATTCAAGGAGCCATATACTCAAAAGAGCCACAAACTTAAGGCACCCTGGAGGCCTTAACTATCCTGCGGCGACCTAAGTTACGGCCTTATCTCGGACTTGGTTTCGCAAACACAAACGTTATTTTCCGGCAGCTTATAACCGCCTTAAACCCCGCAGCGCCGTAATTAACTTACGGCGTCGAATCTTCTGTGGCCAATTGCTGTTTCAGGCGGATCTCAGGGAATCTTTACTAATCACAATCCATAAATGATTATCAGCTGATTTTGTAAACACAACACCAAAGACTATATACGATAACACTGTGTCCAGCCCGTGGTATGATGAAACTTTCAAACTAATATGTTCCAGAATTAGTAACGCAGAAGAAATATGCGATTCCTTATAAAAAAGAATGACCTTATTACCGGAATGCATGAGTACCGTGAAATTTGAACCAAGCTGTGTCTCCTCGAAAGCGAGACTACTCGAAAGGATGGCTAATATTACGAGTAATTTTAGCTTTAATTTTCATACCAACTACTAGTTTTACAAATAGTATATGGAAAAAATTTAAATGCTTAACTATAAACATAATATAATCTTTTTCTGTAAAACATCGTGATGTCCACTCACCCACAAATCAAGTTAACAATCATGAAAATATTGACATTAACATTAATAACAATACAAGGATATATAAATAAAAAATTACATCCGAGGCGAAGACAACACTACAAATTACAGATACACCTAACCTAACCTATCGGGAAAAACAAATCAGTTATATCTGAATATTACACTTGCTGTCTTATTTAGTAATCCACGACTGAGATACACACCTATTAACATTATAACTGAGAAAAACACAAATTGTAATGCATTAGAAGGCTGCAAAGCTTATCTATGGTTCGCTGTATCCCGTTATGGCTGCTCTCCCCCTGCCTTACTCTACGGCAGCTTAACTTGTACCAATATGGCGGATCCCTTGCTCTGTGTAAGAGTCGTAGGAATACTCGGCCGTAATAAGGCCTGAAGGAGAAGGCGCTGTAATGTGTGAATATCCGGCCCCAGGAAATACAAGATGGCGCTTCTCCCTCAGGTATCTTGGTCGACTTGATAAGCACAGACCATCGACTACGTAATTTTGTTAATAAAATCTTTATGTATGTAGATGTTTATGAACGACTAACAAGCGAGTTCACTCTTGGTTGATGTCGTAATCATAAGCATAATAAGATGGTGTTTGTGAGAATCTCCACTCCACTTGCTTTGCAATTTTAGATAAAGGCATAGCATCTTATCATTATCATTATTGTAATCTTTACCACTGCTAGTTATATTGTTAGTCTCGTTATTAGTGCTACCATCATCATTGCCACTGAATGGGTTATCAGATGAGAGAGTGAAAGACAAAGTAAGGGGATGAAAAAATAGAAAATGCAGGGAATGAAACGGGAGAAGAGAAAGGTGACAAGTGAAGATTGTGAAACGTGAGCATTCGACAAAAAAGAAAAGGAAAAAAAAAAAGAATGAATGATAGAGAACGAGAGGAAAATAAGAGAATAGTAGAAAAGAAAGAGAGAATGAGAAGAAAAACGAGTAAAAAAGAAAGACAAAAGACCCAGATTGAACAGAGTAGATGCGATAAGAGAATAAGAAGACGAGGTACGCCGTGTGTGTGTGTGTGGGGGGGGGGGGGTGCGTGCGTGTGTGTGTGCTTATTTGCACTCGCACACACGCAAATGTGACTCCGGTGCCCCGATAGCCACTTCCCGTGTCTTTCCAAGGTTCAGTGATCAAACGAGGGTTTAAACCCTATACTGAATTATATTCAGGTATTATTTTTTGCTCAGATAATTACGTAATAAGGAACAACTATAACCAAGCGACCGTCTGCCCGCTAATAAATACTTACTCGCTACCTAAACCTGCATGAAAGTATGCAAAATTAAAAAAAAATCTAAAGACACAGGCGGTCAAAATCGACTTAAGCCTTAAGCCTGCTGTTACTTAACCCTTATCCAATGAAAATTCTGTTCAAAAGGCCGTGTTATAGGACGTGTTGGGCGAGACCAAATGAGGCTGAACATCCAACTTAAAAGTAGTTACCGAATGGCTCATGTGCTAGACATCAATCATACAGCATTATGGAGTTGGGAGGAAGGGATGGAGGGGAACAAGGGATGGAGGGGAACACTAAATGTTGGCATTTACTTTGTGTAGACAGAAGGGGACTGGAAGATGGGTGAGGTATAGGCACGTTTCTAGGGGGCTATGATTAGAAAGTCTTTAAGGTCCTTTTAAGAGTTTTTGAGAGATGGTTGGGGATAGATAATGTTACAAAGCAAAATCAATGTGCTAAACATGAAAGATCATATAATATAAAAAGGTGAAAAGAGTAAAGAAGAACGGGTTTAGTTGATGAAAGTCATACAGCAGTGTTGGTTAGTATAGTATTAATAGGGGTAAAGCGGGGTGAGTAAATGGGTTAAGCAACAGAGTGATTAGATCAAAGTTGTCAAAGGAAAAAGTAAATGATTCTACAAGAATGTCCATGGGGTAAGGCTGGTATTTGCAAAAGAGGAAAGGGAGGGGGTGAAGACCGATTAGATCAAAGAACAGTTTCAGGAGAATGTCAGAGGAGAATCCTGGGAAGGGTATTGTGACAAAGTGGAGTCATCACATGTGTATACATGCGGGAGCGGAAGGGATAACAGGTAAGGAGGGGGTGGGAGAAAGGGGTGTAGGGAGATCAAGAGTAAGAGGAGGAATGTCGGCATTCACTTTACCCCACCGTCGCCTGGAAAATATGTTCACTGTAGTAGTATTGTCTCTGCACCAAAATGTTGCCAGAAGTGCTTACCCATCAAGGAGTCAATTAATGGACCTTGTGACCTCACCTGATTTCACCATTCCATGAGTTTGCGTCAACAATATCGATGGTGTTGATATTATTATAACCACAAAAGACTCACTCGTGTATGAGGCATTGTATGATTCAGACCCCTTTTTTCAGACGCATCAGCAATAAATTTAAAGCCTTGTGCCACAGAGACACCCTGGTGTCCGAATCCTCTCGTCACTGCATCTGAGTAAATATCTTCTTTTTACAGAAATTTCAGCGTTTTGTGCTTTGCCTGCACCTTCAGTGCTTTGTTTTGCAGGTTAAATGAGACGAAGTTAGCGCCCTACCTCAGACTCCCATTATCATTAATATCAATATCAATTAATATCACTCATCTATATCAAGGCAGCACGTGCGGGCTTTGAACCCTGGGGAGGGAGCCCCAGTAGTTTGGGGCGTCATTTGGGCGCACTTACTCTTTGATCTGAAATCTGTCCTTGCTTCATGTGACTTTCCTACACATATCTCGATCCCCTTTTGGTATTGAACAACGCAAACCACCGAAAAATTGCCATACTTTCTCTTAGCTATTGCTGTTAGGGAAACCTTTAAAAATGCTAGCAGAGAATGCAGGGTTCGCGAATGTTTAATGTGTGAATGAAAAACAATCGCTTTTGAACGTGAACCCCTTTATCATTAAAGTGGACTTTGAGGTGGAAGCCTCCTTGCGCAAGTAGAAAATAACTCCCAGGTTAAGGATTTACTCAAGTTTACGCAAATTCATGATCAAAGAGTTAAAGTGATTATTGCTATCGGCCCAAAAATCGGTAAGGGAGTAATCTTCCACAGGGATTTGAGGACGATGGAATAAAATTCTCGAGAGGATGGCGTAGTGGACGTTAATTCTATGACCAAGAAGGACGCGCATATACGAACGAAAACTGTTTTTTTCCCTTTCTCACTAGGATGTATTCCCAAAAGCTCAAATAGATTCACTTGCCGTAAATGTCAGTGAAAATATCAGGTCTTAATTGTGGAGCTCCACATCAATCAGGCTCTGCTGAATGCAGCAGCCTTAAAGAAACTATAACATTAGCATATATTTGAACAAATAAAGTTACTTATACTAAAATTAAGAGGAAAGTGGAAAGTTTTACACAAAAACTCAATACTGCGGTAACTGACGTCATCTTTTGTGCAATAATGTCAGTCAACAGTTTGCAGCTACAGATAAAGAAATTGCTGAACGTAAACAAACTCAAATTTGAAATTAAAGTATATTAAATGACTAAAGAGTATATTAAGTTATTAATGCCTGAATTAACCCGGCATAAACATCTCAAGCAGACTGATACCGAATCACAGTCCGTATCCCATCTCCCCGTCCAGGCGACCCCTGTGAGAGTTTCGCTTGGCTTTCGGCTTCTCGAGAGGTCGCACTCTGCCAGTCGTCTCCCACGCATGGAGAAGCAGGACGTGCAAGCTTCTGTCTACGACTCTTCCTGAGAGATCACCGGGAAGCGAGAGAGAATTCTGTCTCCCTCCCCTCAAAAAAGAAAAAGAAAAGTGGACAATGCACTACAAAACCCCATGAAAAGTAAATCGAGTAAACATCATAAAGTGAAATTGTCGGTCTTAAGAGTTCGCGTGTAGGGCTTTAAATGATTAGCCTCGTCCTGTGCTCCCGATATTAACCCTCCTCTGCTTTGACAGGGTCGCTTCGCTGTCGGAAAGACCGAGAGGATAAGGATGGAGGCGGAGTACTATACAATACCTCGGTTTCACTGAAGGGACTCTGATTCTACTTTAGTGTTTGTCGCTTGCAAAGTAAATGTTAATAACACGTATTTGACTAAATGTTCTGTTTATTATCCACCTGATAATGTGGTAATTTATGATGAGCTCTTTCCTCTTCAGGATAGCCTGCCACAAGATAAATAAATTTTAGGTTAATTTTACAAATCATACATTATGGGGTTCCCTGCGGGTGGATGGTAGAGGTGAGAAAGTAGTTAAGCTAATCAATAATTCTGAAGATGGAAGATAATGCTG
>NC_091554.1:26682972-26713214 GCF_042767895.1 Penaeus vannamei
TATATAAGTCTATATATAGACCTTGTGTGTGCGTGCGTGTTTGTCTGTGTGTACTATGTCTATATGAAAGGGCGGTCACACTAGTATATTCTGTCCAGGGATCCCATTACAGAATGGGATGTTTCCCTAACTGTGAAGGAAAGCGAGATGAAAATTCCCTTCCAGAGCGGCTCCAGTGTTTCCCCAACTTTTTTGGGTGCGACCAAGGTAGGGGATCACCCCTACCTTGGGCCTCAGTCCTCGCCTCAACCAATTTTCATGGTCTTTTCTTCTCCCCTTTCCTCTTCCGTACCTTCTTCGTCCCCTTCCGTCCACCTCCTAAGGTGTGAGAGCCGTGCGGAAAGGATGAAAGGCTGGCTTTTTGTCAGCCATGAAGGGCCTCTGGGAGCCATGGGCACGGTATTCCCTTGGTTAATTGCCTAGCTTTTACCCCTTATGGGTAAAACGTTTCTTTTCCCCCATTGATTTCAATCTTACCATTGCCAATAATGAATATTATTTATCCTGATTTGGGGCACTAAGACTTGCCCTTCATCAACTAGCCTATCTAAATTTGATTTCGTTGATTTTCCGACCTTTGCCCCTCCTTTCACCATAACTCCGACCACTGATACTAATACCTACTTGCCTGCCTTGTTGATTATGATACAGTGGCAGTACACTGTGATACACTATTCCTCCCAGAGAACAGCGTTTCCGTAGATATAACCGACCATATCGAGACCTTCCTCGTCAGTGTCAGAAATAGCGTTTTGGCCATCGAGCCAAACACTGTCGCCCCACTCTGTATGTGCCCAACCTGGGCATGACTGTTCAAATTGCCCTGCTCAGTCACGAACATGTGCCAGTTGTTGTGGCTCCTGTAATGTATTTTATATGAGCTGCCCTGCCTATAAGCTCGAATGTGAGGTAGCAGTTTTCAGATTCAAGCTAAACCTCACTTCATGTAAGGCCAGACAGGAAGCACGGCAATGAGGTTTTTCTCTGTACCTCTTCCAAGATTGCCCTTCGGTCTGCTCATCTCCCATCTTCTCAAAATGTTTCAGTATTTCACCCAGTATCTCTTTCATTTTACTCGAACCATCCTACCTCTACTCCCCTTGTCGCACCAGGCAACCTAAGCGTTCCATTCCATCTTCTACCACATCCTCTCCAACATCCTTCTTTCCCTCTGCTCCTTGGATATTTATCCCCGCTTCTCCTCACAAGAGAAGCTTTATTTATTAGACTTCCCCACACAACTCCCCTCCAGAAACTCTTGAAGACATGACCCAAGGGAACACTCAGCTCTGCCATTTACCCTCTAATCCCTCTATTCCTCTTCCTTCTACATTTACAGCATTTTTCGATATCCACCCTCCTCCTCCTCAAGTTCCCCCAACTCCCAGCTCACGTTAATCCCCTCTGTCACAATAGTGTCCTCCAGAACCTTCCCTTCCTGACACTTTTCCTAATACTGCACCACCTTCCTAAGTCCCTTTATCTCATCCCCGGATTCTTCTCCTCCTACTTCTCTAACAGCCATCTCTGCTTTCCTTAAAATGTATGTTCTTTCCCCTGTCACAGATACACTCCATTTCATTCAATCACTCTACTTCCTGAACCGTCTCCTTTACTTCATTTGCTCCCCTTTACCCTTTTCACTACCATACTGTCCTGTAATGCTCTCTGATCTCTGATATCTAACACATTTTATCCTAATATTTACCTTTCCATTACCCTTTTCACTTCAATACTTGACCATAGTGCTATGTGACCTTTGATGTCTAGTGCATTTATTTGTTTCAACCGCTAACCATTATATATCATACAACAATGCCAGCTACCCTGATACCCCATATCTCATTAAAAATAGAAAATCCGACAATAGGCCTTATTTGCTCCGCCAAATACTTGTAATTATTCAAAGTCAGTGGGCGGAGCATCGGCGCAGTCGGGAGTATGAAGATCAAGATCAAAGTATCGTACCCTTGAACAAAAACAGGTGTCTCACACGCGGAACGATTTCCTTTCATGTAAAACAAGTAATATGATTATATGATAAGATTTGAATGGCTTACACCTGATGCCACATCACATGCTTGAATTATGGGTTATAACTTGATTGTCCAAAAGACAACTATTTTACTGCATTTGCATAAGTTACATCACAGGTGGCCAACCAGTCGATCACACTACTGTACCTGTAAAATAATTCGTCCTTCAGAAGTTGTCATGCAAATAGCTGCAATAGCATATAAAAGTACTCATGATACTTGGATTATTATATTTCTTTTTTTCTGGAAATAAGTTATATTTATCTCTCTGAGTCTAGCCGCCGTGGTGATCGGACGTGTTTTGCCTCCTCTCCGCCGCAGCCTTGCCACTCAGCAAACCATGCATACTCATGGTCCCGCCAAGTCAGAGGGTGATCTGACCCCTCCCCCTGGGTCACAGGGGGCCAGCCGGGGGGCCTCCCCGGTGCTTCCTCGGGCAGCTAGCCGAGGCTCTTGTCCCCAGAGCGAAAGGGGACCCCAGGCCCAGGGTAATGCGCCCCCCTCCCAGGGTACCGGGACCTTAGCCCAAGGATATGGGCCCCCCGGCAGCACGGGTCAGAGCTGCCCCCCCCCCCCCGCCCACGAGAATGGGCACCCCCATGGCAGCCAGGGTCAAGGCTGCCCCCCCCCCCCGCCCAGGGAAAAGGGCGTTTAAACAACCCGGACAATGAAAACAGTGAAAACAAGTGAACACAACACAGAAACAAACAGTGACGACAATAAAGCCATTTATCAGGCAGGCAACACTACCATAGTGCTCAACACGATTCTTTGCTTTATTACGACCAAAAAATCATGGGCACGTTTAGTGTTGTGTGACCAAATTAAGAAATTGTATAGCCCAGAAGAGATAGAAAATGCCTACAACATCATTCTATTTATATCAGACTCCAGGAAAACTAGAAACATCAATAACGACATCAAAAGGATGATAAATTTCACAGTGCACACAATGATCGATCAGTGCTTAAAGAACGACAATTTAGTTTGCCACAACAACCACAGACATTCCCGCCACTGACTGGTCTCCGCCACCAAAGAAAACAAGTATCTCACCTTTTGTGAAAATCTTTCAAAAACAAAAGCACCAAGGCATTCAAACACAGCATGAACTCTCTTTCAGCAATCAAGATCTAATTGAAAATAAAATTGATTTGCTGATCGGAATGTTCTCCGAGCAACAATCTGCTACAAACAGCTTAATTAGTCAAGGAGTGACGTCTCCTCAGCCGCAGGAATACGCAGAGGAAGCATCCGTCACAACAACCTCGACCCCATCCCCTCACGCAACATCCGATCTCCCATCCCCTACCCATGATCAATCTGCCTATCAATTTTTTCCTTTCGCATCCCCTCCCCCTGCCAGAATGTCCTTAACCTCAACACCAAATGAACACACGCACAACCATACACCCCCTACAACAGTACCCACGACCAACACCCCTCCTTCCTCTCACCTCCCCCCGCCCCCCTCCCCCCGACCCCGCGAACCCGTGCCCCTGCTGACGCGCCAGCCCCCCCCCCCCCCCTCGTCCGGTGCCACGCAAGCGATCACCCAACAACGCTGAGGCGTCAACAACCGGCATGAGGAACGAAGCTTCTACACAAGTAACACCCAGAAGAAGCTACGGTAGAAACAGTAGAAGGGAAAACAAGCAAAGACATCTCCCACCAAACCGCCACTGGGAGGATACCACGCACCACCACGTGCCTAGAGTACCTGCCCCCTCTACTACTCCACAAGCACCACAACTCGTCGTCAACTACGCAGAACGATCGGAAACACAACAACAAACAAACGTGCAGCCGCAGCCCCACCAAGACGAGGAAGGGTTCGTTCAAGTCAATAATAGAAAACAAAGAAAAGCAAGAGAGGAACGCCACTCGTCAAAACCCCTGCAAGGTGACGACCGTCCTCAGGTAGTGTACTTGTATATCACGAGTTGCCATCCAGACACAAACGAGGAAGATATTGAGGACTTCCTTGAAAACAAATTCGACATTATTTCCAATGTGAAAGCATTCAAAACGAAAATGACACATAATTATTACTCAAGCTTCACAGTTACTATAAGAGGCAAGGATATTAACCCAGATCTTTTCTTAGAGTCCGACGTCTTTCCTGATAATGTAAAGGTGTTCCTAAATAGAAACAAGTACAAAGACGGGCAGGATGTTTGACGCTGTAAGTCCGGCGGTCAAAACACTAAGCACAATCAGAATTGAGCATATCAATGCACAGTCTCTCCTCGGACACTTTGAAGAAATTTAATTAACTAAGGAAAAAAATATCGATATCCTGTGCATTAGTGAAACTTGGCTTCACCAAGAAATATCAAGCAGTTTCATCAGCATTCCAAACTTTCATATTTACAGATGTGATGCAGGACGTGGAGGTGGAGTCTGCATATATGTAAGAGATACCCTTAAATCAAATAAGATCTCCTCTACAGCTGTAAATGATATAGCAGTAGAGGACATCTGGGTAACCGTACAAAGTAATATGCATCCTTCCATCCTCGTCGGCACAATCTATAGACACCCACATGCTACAGCAGAATCTTTTGAGTATCTTGAAAATATTTTCAGAGAAATGTCATTAAAAAGTAAACCCTTGTTCATCCTAGGTGACGTAAATGACGATCTAAACAAATCAAATGCAAACCTAACTGGGATAATTAATAAAAATATATTAAAACAACTTGTAAACAAGCCTACAAGGATTACAGTAACTACCTCTTGTATATTAGATATAATAACAAACAGTCCCGATATTATTCTTCACACAGATGTTATCCCATGCCCAATTGCAGATCACGTGCTTTTAACCTTGATCTTAAATATAGAAAAACCAAAGCGACAACCAGTCACCAAACTTCTCGTGATCTAACCCATTACGATCTTAAATTACTCTGCGAACGTATAGCTAACGAATCACCGCTATTAGATATTTTAGCAACAGATAATGTTGACAGACAAATTGCCACTTTAACAGAGGTGATAAAGAATAGCATAAACGCCTCCGCACCCATTAAAACTAAAACAGTAAAACGTTCTCCCGTCCCCTGGATAGATGACAACATCAAGAGAGCCATAAATGATAGAAATAATACTCAGAAAGCTCTCAAAATAAACAGAACTGACACCACCCTTCAGGCTGAATATAAACACAAGAAAAGGAATGTGAAAACACTCATTCATAGTGCGAAAACAAATTATTTCAAAAGTAAGATCAATGAATGCAGAAACGATTCTGCCGAAACATGGAAACTGGTTAAGACACTAGTGCCAAATAAGAAACAAAACACAGACATTTCCAAAAAATCCATAAATGATATAGAACACTTTAATAACTTCTTTGCAGAAGTCGGTAGGCTCACTTACGAACAGACAACCGCCTCCACACACATACGCAACATATATGAAACAAGGCCTAAAGCAAACTTTTTCAGACCGCAACCAGTAGGAGTAGAAACAACTATATTAACAGTAAAACACTTAAGAAAAACAAATTCCGTAGGAGCTGATGGCACTGCACAGCGTTTCATAAATGATAGTCTACCAGCAATTGCATACTATTTGACTGTCATCATTAATACATCCATAGTCACCGGTGTCTATCCATCACTTTGGAAACATAGTATCATAACACCTATTTACAAATCCGGTGATACAGACGATATAAATAATTATCGACCCATCACAATACTGCCGCTAATATCTAAAGTACTCGAGAAAATAGTCGCGAACCAATTAACAGCATTTTTGGAAGAGAATAACCTTATATCAAACACGCAACACAGGTTTAGAAGTAAATTATCAACCGAAACAGTGTTACTAAAAATCACAAACAAAATTTTTAACAGCATAGACAACAACCAGATAAATCTGCTCTCTTTGTGTGACTTATCGAAGGCCTTTGACAGTGTCAGCCACGATATACTTCTCAACAAACTAACAAATCACGGAATTGATAACTTTTGGTTTAAAGATTACTTGTCCGCGAGAACTCAATCAGTCAAAATTCATGAAAAAGTATCATAAAAAAACATGTTTCGTTCGGTGTTCCACAAAGCTCCATCCTAGGCCCAATTTTATTCACTATTTTCATCAATGATCTGTCATCAATTGCAACAAACTGTCTTCTTATTCAGTACGCTGATGACTCAATTTCTCCACGCTGCCTCTGTTAACAATTTAAATGAGTTAATAGGAAAAGCTAAACAAACCCTAACAGAAGCAAAACAAAACTTTGAAATAAATGGTCTGAAGCTAAATCCACAGAAAACACAATGCATTTTCATAGGCAGCCGTCAGAACATTGCAAAAATACCCACAGATACAATTATAGAATTCCAGGGCTGCTACATCAAACCCATCACAACAGTAAAAAATCTAGTTTACATATAGACAGATACATGACATTTGAGACACACATTGACCACATCTACAGGAAAGTAATGGGCACTCTGATATACTTAAATCACATCAAAAATAAAATACCCACAGAAACAAGAATTATTGTTATACAAATACTAGCACTTAGTACAATCAGTTACTGCCTAAACATCTTGGGCTCCACAAATAAAACACAAATACAAAGGACACAGAAACTACAGAACTTTGCAGCAAGAGTAGCACTAGAAAATATAAATATGACATCACACCACACATCAACACACTAAAATGGCTAAAAATGCAACAGAAATACAACCATGACACATGCATTCTAATCCATAAAATTATACACGTAATTTATCCAAATTGGCCATTACCTAAACGGACAACAGGTAACACAACGGGTGTCCAAACAAGGCAAAACAATTGCTTATATATCAAGATATCAAATACAGAAACCGGGACAAGAAATATGCTAATCCGAGGACTGGTGACTTGGAACCAATTACCCGAAAATATAAGAAATATTTCCAACCAAAAGACATTTAAAACAAAAGTGAAAGAACATCTACTGAAATATCAATGACATCAGGCGCATAAACATCAAGCCCAGGACGGTATTTCAATCACATATGGTATTATTATGTCTAATTTTGTTCCACAAGCATTGTATAATATGTAGGTTCATAGCACCCTATTGCATTGTGTAAACACCCGATATGTAAAGAGAATACCCATTGTAATTAATGGAATGAAGTATTTGAATTTGAATGAATTATATCTATAATGACATTACACAGTTACATTTACGGAATATGTTTGAATATTAGGCTGGAAGATCGCATAGAGAAAGTACATCATATTTCACAAATGACTGGCCACCTCTGAGTTACATGATTGATTTAAATTATTCATGTAGTGGTGATGTTCAACAGTAATGGCAATGCTAATACAATAATAATGAAGATAAGAATGTATAATATTAACAATGGCAATGACAAGAGCAATGACAGTATAATGACAGCGATGATCATAATAAAAGACAATACATGATATTGGTTTTATGCATTAATTACGTCGGTTATTTCTGCGTATTGCGGTAGTAGATATCGATAGCAAATTCTTGACACCTGATAGGTCAGAAAATGCAAACTGGTTTTGGAAAAGCTATTCATACTTATTTCCATTATTATAATTATAATGATAACAATATTGTTAATGATGATAATAATAACAATAACAATAATAATAACAATAATAATAATAATAATAACAAAACAACTACAAAAACAATAATAATAATAATAATAGCAATGGTAATGGTTAGTAGTAGTAGTATTGCTATACTTTTTATTGTTATCATTATTATCATTGCTATTACTAATGTCATTATCAGTATCATCATATGTCATGAAAATGATTTATATGGAAGACGAAAATAAACGGTAATATTGTAGCATTTGTGGAGCTTTATTCGAACGACCACTTGCTGCCTACCAAAAAATTTACAAATTCGAATGGTTTGCTTTGGCTGACTCTGTACCTCGACAGTGTTTATTCATCTACCTGCCTTTTGATACATCTCAAACACACATGCAGTATATTCATTATTCATGTAAATTCTTGTTTTTTATTACGACCACAGCATTTTTCCTTTTCTTTTCTAATAGCGCGCAAATCTAAGTGATGCTGAAATGTCGGCGGGAGGGGAAGAAGTCTCCAGCTCCAAAATAAGACGTGTATCTTCTACCTTCCAAAGACCAGAAGTAAACGAATGTCTCAGTTCCAGCCCCACCCGGAGGAAATACAATTCTGTCTTACTAGAAGTCTTCGAGGAGTTGAATGAAAACAAAGAATTCTTTCAACCAGAATTCATTATTTTGCAAATCAAAATGAAAAATATTCTAATAAATAAATAAATAAATAAATAAATAAATAAATAACGTACTTTTCCATTTTGTACAGGTAGGAAAAGGACTCTTCCTTCCTGGATATGAAAAGGAATTCAATATAAAAACAAGAAAACAAGCATTTTTGTTTTGTTGTTTCAATGAGTGTTTACATCATAATGCGCAAGTTCTCTGTGTATATTGCGAAATACGCCAGTACTGATCAGAAGCGACCACCGACCACGGATACGATAGACAATAGACATGACATGACGCATGATAATAAGGTATTTCTGCCAAATATATTTTACTTTGTTTTAGGGATGGGAGAAATGATACTATATAGAATTAATCATAAACAATTTTTTTCCCCTTAGCGGACGTCATAATATCAGCGGGAATAAAAAAAAAAAAAAAAAAAAAATCGTTTTCCTGGAAATAAATGTCGGTAGGTCCGCTATTCAAGAAAAAAATGCTATGGCCTAAAACGCAATCATAAACATTCTCTTGCAACTTTGAAGACAATATGGATGTCATGCAGAGTCAGTTATTTATCCTGCATTTATTAATGCTGCCTTCGATGTCAATTGTATTCCGTTTTTATTAACTTTATACCTCTCTGTATAATATTATACCATTTTCACATGCATTTCATTATATCTTTTAAATACTTGCAAAATAAAATATAAGTAGTTGTCATTTTACCTACTCAGCAATGGGTCGCACATGCATGTTGACGAGCTGAATGCATAGTTTGTCACGCTTGTGTGGCCGAAGCATAGACGAAATTACTTGAAATTTAGCAGATATTTGGCAGAACAAAAATCAAAGAATAACAAAAAATTGCAGATAAAGACACTGCATATAAAGCTTTACCTGTAGCGCCTAATACTTGCAAGTTTTAGGGAGAAGGGGCAGGGGCAGAGCAGATGACAGCATTGGAGTAGTGAGCTAGAGAAAAACCTCACAATCGTGTTTAACACGAGGCCAAGTTTGAATCTAACGATTGCCACATCATACTTAAATTTGCAAGTAGGTAGAATAGTGGACTATTGATACTGCATCATAGGCCTATTCTGATGGCCTAAAGTTGTCTACAGACAGGGAAAACCTGTCTGTTGATTCTTTACAATACCTAATTGAAAGTGCTGTGCCAAACGTTTTGCTCCACCCTATTCCTCGGAATCTACATCAGTTTACAGTTAGCCTTTTATTCTATTGTTTCTTTTCTACACCATAGCGTACTTCTTTGGATTTCTTGATATTACAAAACTGCATTTAGTTTGAAATGCAAGCTTAGTTTATTTTTAAAGCACCACTACAGCTATAACTTATACGAAAATAATAATGACCACATCCAGTGGACAACCCCAAAATAGAAGTTCTTTCGCACTTGACTTGAAGATATAACTTTCACTGATCTATACAAATTATATATACATTGTGTTATGACTTTACTGTTCTGCATTCAATCTTACATGCATTATAAATATTTCCATGCTTGTTCATTCATTTTTGCCACAGATCGGTTTAAAATGACTCCACTCACAAAGCTTAGCCCTATCCCCTCGACTCCTGGCAGGCAAGTAGGTCCTTTTCACAGTCTGACCAATCCTTGTCATAGGCACAGTAATCAGCCAGGAAGATGGAAACATATCCGGTACAACTATTAAGGGAGGAGTGAGGCTGGGCATGAATGGGTTTGCCAGTGAGGTCATTCAGGATAGATAATGCACAAACTTGGAACTTAGATGTAGCTGTGACAAAGTGTGAATGACCAGAAAAGGCGAAAGGAAGATTTGCCGACTTGCTTTTGGAGATATTGTTGGAATAGGAAGGTATTCTTGGATTAAGGGGCTGCAAGGGCAATTTTAAAAATCTATCCCAGTTCGCTTGGTCAAAATGAGTATTCAAAAGATTTATAGAGCTGGGTGTAGTAGAAGACAAACACTAGGGAAAGAGGGAGTGGTGTTGAGTGAAGTGCTATTGCAGAAAGGTGTACAATAAGTATGAAGAGTGAGGAAGGGGTTGTAAATGAACACCGAGCCTGTCTCTGTCTCTTATACTACCAATGACAACAACGAACAGGGCAACTGGGGGGGGGGGGGGTCTAAAATGCTAACAGCTATCATGGGGGGGGGGGGTCCAAAATGCTAACATCTACGATGGGGGGGGGGGGTAGGGAATCCAAAATGCTAACATGTACCATGTTGATGGGGCGGGGGTGATATGGTCAGGCAAGGCAGCCCTCTCTACCAATATATACATCTTGTGAGAAGTCACGTCTACGGAAAATAATCTTGTCATTATTGGTGGAGGACAGGTTGGTCTCTTGGGGGAATAGTGTAGCATTGTATTGATACTACATCACAATCAACGAGGAAGACAAGCGAGTCTTCTCCACAGTCTGACCTATCTTTATCTTAGACAGGACAGTCTGTCAGAAAGATGGGGACAGTTCTGGTACAAGTATTGAGGGAGGGGTGAGGTTGGGCAGGAATAGGTTTGCCAGTCAGTCAGGGTAGATAATGCCTGAACTTGGGATTCAGATGTAACTGTGACAAGGAGAGAACGATCGGGGCTGCTGCGGAAGGAAACTTTGCCTACTTGTTTTTTTAAATGTTTTCAGGGGGCATCACAAAATATCGATTCCACTTGGTTGGGCTTGAAAGAGTACTCAAAAGGTTTATTGAGATGGAAGGAGTAGGTCAAGGACGGGTGGATGAGGAAGGTAATACTTCAGGGTGAAAATAAAGATGAACAGTAATAATAAGGGAGGAAGGAGAAGAAAGAATGTTTTCTGAAGGATTAGTGATAACCTGGGTGGTTCGTTAATAGTTAATGGTTAAAACAAATGAATGTGCTAGGCATGGTAAAGTACTGTAGTGACAAATAATGAGTTAATAATTATGAAAACGTGTTAGATATCAAATGTAGTGCTATAGGATATCATGGTAGTGAAAAGGGTAAAGAGCTGGAGGAAATGGAGTAAGGTGGAAATTAGTAAAAGGGGGGAGAGGGCTAAGGGTAAATGGCAATTCGATCAAATTGAAAATATCTATGCGCCATAGAAAGGAAGAGGTACATCGTATGAAGGGATTGTGAAGCAATCAACAAGTAATTAAGGTAGAAATGGGTGACGGATTTTGCAGACAGAGAAGTGGAGGGTGGATAGATGTCGGCAGTTACTTTGAATGTAGAGGGAATGCTAATAGATAGATTAGAATGTGGGTGAGAGAAAGGAGTATTCTTCTGGGTCATGATTAGGATGATTTAGATGCCCAAGATTTAGTGGAGGGGAGTTGGGTAGAGAAGTTTGAGAAATAATGATTTTCTTACGAGGTGGAGAAGAGACAGGTGTAACTACGACAAATTGTGAATGGTCAGAACAGTGCGGATGGAAACTTTTTTTTTTTTTTTTTTTTTTTTGGGGGGGGGTATTGTTGGAATAAGAGGGTATTGTCAGAGTAAGAGCATGTAAGGGTAATCACACACACAAAAAAAAAAAATCTATCCCATTCAACTGGGATAAAAAGTATTTTCAAACGGAAGAGGGAGTGGTGCTGAGTGAGGGAGTTTTACGAACAGTTGAACAATAAGGAAGTAGAGTAATAATAAGGTAGGAGGGGGTTGAAAATGAAGAAGACTGTGGAGAATGAGGGTAAGGGCTAGATAACTGAATAAGGGAATACCGTGCCTATGGGTGCTTGAGGCCATCCAGGACTGACCCAAAGCCAGTCTTCCATCCTATATCATATTCATAATCTTTGGAAGTGGACAAAACAGGGTTGGAGAGGAGAGGTAAGAGAAAAGAGGGAGAGGTAAAGACTGCAAAATTGGTTGAGGCGAGGGCTGAGTCCCAAGGTAGGGGAGGCTGAAACATTGGTCTCCGTCTCTTACGGCGCCCCTCCCACGACAACAACGTGCATGGGATTGGGGGTAGGAGACGGGGTAGTTGAATATGGTCATTGGTTAATGTATCAGCTCACTCCAGCAACCTGCCGCTCCGTATATTTGTCAGGTTGGGTCACATAGGTCCACGGCCTTGTCCTCGCTACTCACCCTCAGCCGCCTCTTGATGACTCAATTATGAGACATGATTGGATGACACAGACGCCTCACGGCTCCCTCATTGGACTGTAGGCTCCCCTTGTTCCCGAATAGCTGGCACAGCTTGAGAATACTTCAGCTCCAGCAGCCTGGCCGAAATCAACATCCCTCGATCCTCCATCTAACCACAACAGCAGCAGCAACACTAGGCCTACCCAGGCCTTCGCCGACGGGAAGCCTCACCGCCATCCCCGCTGTTGATCTTCAATCACCATCAACATCCAGACATACCTGTGGGAACTCACATCCATGCACTCTCTCAAACTCTCCCCAAAGAGATAACAGACATCAGTCAAATGGTAGATGCAGTCCGACTGTCATATGCTTAAAAACAAATAGCTGTGCTAGACATCAAGTTCATATTGCATTATAATAAAGTATTATGACGAAAAGGGCATTAGGATAAAATGTTTGATGTCAAAGATGGTACAGCACTATAAGAAAGTATGGGAGTGAACAGAGTAAATGACGTAAGGCGGGGTTAGTGAAAAGGGGAAGGGATTAAGGGCATAGGTCGATTATATCAAATATGTCTGTGGAAGGAAGAAAGACATTGCATGAGGAACAATTGAAAAGAGCCATTATGCAGCAGTCAGTCAGTAATCAGGGTAGTAATGGGTGTTGAGGAAATAGTAGACACAGCAGAAATATTACGTGAACATCCAGGTGGGAGTGGTAAGGATAATGGGGAGTGTTGGAAGCGAGTGAGAAGAACAGTAGGAGGAACTGGAGGAGGAGAATGGATATCGAGAATTTGCATGTGGAGGAAATGGAAATAGAGATATTGAGAGAGGAACGTTCTCTTGGGTCATGCTTTGGAAGTTCTGGATGTCCTCAAGAGTCTGTTTAGAGGAGTTGGGTGGAGAGGTCTGAGTTTTATATATATATATATATATATATATATATATATATATATATATATATATATATATATATATAAAGAGAAGAGGAGAAATGTCCGAGAATCAAGAAAAGGCAATGTATGAGAAGATTGCCTGCTGCAACAGGTAAAGTGAGGCGTAGGCACCAGGGGAAGTGGTAGAGATTGGAGTAGAAGGAAAAGAGAATTGGACCAGGGAAGAGAGTGAGTAAAGGAAGCATAGCAGAGGCTAGATGTAAGAGATACTGAAAAACGTCGTCGCTGTGCTTTTTATCTGGCCTCACATAGAGTGAGGCTTAATTTGAATCTGAGAATTGTTACCTCAGTCTCAAACTTGTGGGTAGGGCAGTTCTTATAAAATACATTATGGGAGCCACCGCAATAGGCATATGTGCATTATTGTTCAGAGCAATTTAAACAGTCATGGCCAGGTTGGCCACATAGAGGACAGCAGGCTGTAGAGCATGAGTGTTTGGCAGGGTGGCCAAAATGCCAACATTTCTTCCAGCTGCAGAAGGGAATTTTGCCTACATGTTATTAGAGGCATAGTTGGAAGAAAGAATCACCAAAATCGATCCTACTTGTAGTACTTGGCTGGGCTAAAAACGGTTGCCAAAAGGTTTGTAGATGTGGGAAACTTAGAAAGACGAGAACAGAAGGAAGAGGGAGTGTTGTGGAGTGAGGTACTATTGTAGGAGGAAAGGCAATAAGGTTGAAGAGTTATTAAGGTAGAAAATGAATTCGATTGTACTGGAAGAGATGGGACGGAGGATATTGGGAGAGAGGAATGATTCAGGATGGGTCAAGCAAGTGTCGAGCAGGTGTTGTAGTATTGGTAGAGACTATGCATGATAAAAGGAGAGTCAGACTTAATGAGGCTAGTTGGTTAATGGTTAAAAAGCAAAATAATTGTGCCAAACATCAAAGGTCATGGAGCACTATAAGAAGGCATAGCATCAGAAAGCACAAAGAGAGGGGTAAGTTAGTGATTAGGTGCTATACATCAACAGTCGTACAGTTGTAAGATGCTTTGAATTGAGGAGGATGTCAGTGTATGAAAGTGTTTTCAGGAGCAACGTCGGGGAGTAATAGAGGTCACCCCTAAAGGATGAAGCGACAGTTAAAATCTCCATCAGGGAAGGTGGTTGGAGTTGGGCAACGTGTTTCAAAGGTCAATGGGAAAAGAAAAGAAACAATTGTGATCCAACGGTGGAGAAAACTGCGAATAACTGTGCAAGATATAGTGATTTATAAGGAGGGAAGAGGGAATAGGGGGAGTATAAGGAGAGGGAGGGATGTCGGCAATCAGTCATGGGGGTAGAGGAATTGGAGGATGGTTGAGAAGAAGCATTTTCTTGGTTCATGCTTTAATGGGGAGGTTTGGGAAATGAAGGATTTTTCTATGGGGAGGTGAGGAGCGGATAGGCAACTGAAGAGTAGAAGACGTAGGTGTAGGAGTGGATGTGGTAGGTGAAGATGAGGTGGAATGTTTAGCTTGTCTGGTGCGATAGGAAAGGCATGGAAGAGCAGATAGGGGAATTGTGGATATTGGAATATCTGGATTTAGAAGGGAAAAAAGATTTGACAGGGAGATAGGGGACGTAGAGGTGGGAAGATGATGAGTAGGGATAAATGGTACTATGGAGGATGTAGAGACAGTTTAGCGTGCTTTCTTTCTGGTCTTTCGCTTAGAGTAAGTATCCGAGATTGCGCAGGGCAATTTGAACGGTTATGACCCCGGTTGGGCATCTAGAGGACACTGAACTGTGGACAACATTGCTTCGCATGGTGGCCAAAATAATAACATTGCTGATATTGATGTGGAGGGGGGGGGGCAGTCGATATGGTTTAACAGGACAAGATTCTCCACTTGATATAGACCTTATGGGGAAGATCATGTCTGCAGAAGAAAATCTTGGGATTATTGGTGTGGGACTTACGGCGGCCTCTGGGAGGAATAGTGTAGCATCTTCAGTCTGACCAATCCAGGGTAGATAGTGCAAGGGACTCATATGTAACTGTGACAATGGTTAATGGTTAAAACAAATAAATGTGCTGGACATCAAAGTTTCTATAGCATTATGGTACAGTTTTATGGCAAAGGTAAAAACGAATTAACGATTAGGATAAAAAGTGTTGTCAGACGTTGTAGAGACCTGTAGGATAGAATGGTAGTGAAACGGCTAAAGAGGGGAGAGCAAATGGGGCATGGCGGGGATTTGTAAAAGGGGAAGGGGTTAAGGGTATAGGCAGATCAGATGAGAAACATTAGGAGAAGAATCCGGGAGATGAGAAAATGGGACTAGGGAAGGAAGAATGTCAGGAGGGGAGGGGGTTGGAGGAGGACACTGTTGCTACAGAAAAGAGTGGTAAAAATAATGGGGAATGAAGAGGTGGTTGTGTACAAGGAGAGGATGGGGGTGTTTTGGGGAAGAGTGGGAGGAAGAGGGGTAGGGGGAACTTGAGGAGGAGGATGGATATCGGCTACGTCTTTGAATGTAGAGGAAGTTTTGGATTTCAAGAGTTTATTGAGGGGAGTTGAATGGGGAGGTCTAAGAAACTAAGTTTCTCTTGTGAGGAGGAAAAAAGGGGATAGATGTCCGAGGAGTAAAGGAAGAGGAGGGTGTAGGAGAGAATGTGGTAGAAGATTGAGTGGAACGTTTAGGTTGCCTGGTGTGCCTGGTAAAGTGAGGAGGGGTAGGTATCGGGGAAGTGTTAGAAATTGGAATATCTGGATTTAAAGTAGAAAAGGAATTGACTGGGAGATAGGGGGACTAGACAGAGGATGGTTAAGAGTAAAGGGGAGAGATACTGGGAGAGATGCAGAGACATCCTGAGAAGATGGGAGGATATCAGAGCTAAGGACAGTTTAGGAATAAGTAGAGAGAAAACCCCCGTCGGTGTGCTTCCTGTCTGGCCTCACGGAGAGTGAGCTCTAGTTTGAATCTGAGTACTGCTACCTCACATTCGAGTTTATAGGCAGGGCGCATTTTATAAAATAAATGGGAGCCACCACAACAGGCACATGTATGTGACAGAGCAAAACAATTTGAATGGTCATGACCAAGTTGGGAGCATGTGTTTTAATTAAGATAGTATGGTAATGAAAAGGGGAAAGAGGGGAGCAAATGAAGTAAAGCAGAGATTAATAAAGGGTTATGGGTGTGGGCCAATTGGATGAAATGGAGAATATCTATGACCGGGAAGGAATAAGAACATTGTTTAAGGAAAACTGATAAAAGAGCTATTATGTAACAACGGATAATACAGGTAGAGATGGCTGTTAAAGTAGCTGGAGAAAAATTCGGGGAATGAGATAAAGGGATTGGGGAAGGTGGTAGAGTATAAGGAAGGATGTCAGGAGGGAAAGGATCTGGAGAAGGAACACTGTTGCGACAGAAGGGATTCTCGTGAGCATTCAGGTGGTTAATGGTTAAAAGCGAAATAAATGAGCTAAACATCTAAGGTCATATAGCACTATAGGATGGTATAGTGAAGGGTGACGGCAAGTGAGAGTTGCTATGCGTCAACTATCTAGAGTAAGGTTAAAGGTTAAAGATGGGTAAGGGAGTTGATGAGGGAATGGGTTATGGTGGTTTAGGTAATGGAATTAGATCAAGTGAAGGATATTCATGCATCTGAGGAAGGAGAACAGGTTGTCAAGGCAGAAGCTGTGGGATTCTGGAAGGATATGTTGTCTGATATGTTGGGAGGATAGGTGGGGGAAAGCAGAGGTGCAGGCTGTAGTTAAGCGTGGGCAGGACAACAGGATGTGTGGAACTAGAAGAGGGACATTACATAGGGGACATAGGGGCGGGTCAGTGAGTGACATTACATAGGCGTGTGTTAGGTGGGTGTGGCCAATACATAAGTGTGTGAGGGCCGAGGCTTGACCAGAAAGATTGTCATCGGATATACAGGAAGGTTTTAAAGTGAGAGTAATAATCCATGGCTGGAATATGTGAGAAGCATGGTTGGTGGCATAGCGTGCTAGAGTATCTGCCTCTTCATTGCCAGGGATTCCAACATGGCTAGGCACCCAGCAAAATCTGACAAATTTATGGGGTGTGGTCGAGTGCATAGACTTTATGAGGGTTAATGAGTTACGGGACTCAGTAAAAATAGTGAAAGAGGGAGAAGGGAGTGAGTATATGCGTTTTAAGGCAATAAGGAGTGAAGACAGTTAGTAAGGACACTATATTCAGGAGAGAGGGTGTATTTTAAACTGCTATTTGGGAAGGTTACTACAAATCCAGCTCCTGAGGTGGATTTGGAACCGTCAGTGTAAACATGAATGCTGGAGAAATGAATGGAGACATGGTCAAGGAAAGGAGTGAGAAGGATAGAGGGGGATATATCTGATTTTGGTGGGTCAGGGATAACAGAGGAGCAAATACGGGGGTAAGGTATAAGCCATGGAGGAATGGAATGGACAGACAGAAAATGGGAGAGGTCGGAGATGGGGAATGGGAGAGGAGGGTATCCATGTGTACAGAGAAAGGAAAAGGTAAACGTGGAGAAGAGGTAGAGGTAGGAAGCAGATTTTATGGGATAGGTTGGTAAGGCAAAGTTGGTGAAATCGAGCATAGCATTGGAGAGAGAGAAGGGCTCGACGTCGAGAGAGAGATAGCATACCAGACTCAGTATACAGGCTCTCAACTGGAGAGGAGCAGAAGGCGCCTAGGGCTAAGCGGAGACCACAGTGGTGGATTGTATCAAGGTGAGCAAGAATGGAGGTTGAGGCTTAGGAGCAGATATGGCATCCATAATTTAGAGTGGAGAGGATGAAGATAGCATGAAGATGGAGGAGAGTTTTGCGATCTGAACCCCAGGATATGTGGGAAAGAGTGTAAGATTCGGAGGCGCCGTTGAGCTTTTTCTTTAATGTACAAGATATGGTCTCGCTAGGACTTGGAGTCAAATATAACACCTAGGAATTTGCCAGAAGAACGGTATTGGAGTGGAGTGTTATATAAGAAGAGTGGGGGTTGGAGACCAATACGTGAGCAAGAGAAAAGAGAAAGACTTGGAGGTAGAAAAGCGAAAGCCATGGTCAGTGGCCGAAGAAGATACTGATGTTATTGCAGACTGGAGGAATTGATGGAGATATGGCATGGATGTCCCAGAGGCATAGATGGTTTAGTTATCAACATATAGTGATACCCCGAATCCTGGTGGTAGGACTGAGACAATGTCATTTACAGTAAGAAGGAAAGGATGATAACGTGGAAGAGGTATAACCTGGAAAGAACGTTTGGAAAGGAAAGGTTTTATGAAGACACCCATGTTTCCACGTATATCTAGGGAAGACAATTGTTGGAGAATATGATACCGTAATGTGGTATCATATGCTTTTTCTTGGTCAAAGAATATAGCTAATACGGATTCATGGCTTGCAAATGTACATGTAATATATGTCTCGAAATGGGCAAGGGGGTCTGCTGTGCTTCGGGCACGGTGGAAACCAAACTGGGAAGTAGAGAGGAGATTGTGAGATTCAAGATACCACATTAAGTGGAAGTTAACCATTCGTTCTAGAAGCTTGCACAAGCAGCTAGTTAGAGCGATGGGCGGTAATCTTGAGGGAGGGTACCTGATTTATTGAGTTTTAAAGGAGATAAGGGCTGATAGCTGGTAAGGGGTGCCTCGCTTGTAGCGATATCTGTTCCAGGCTGCTCGTTTTATTTATGGTCCCCCATTTATGTATTTTGGCAAGTGGCGACCCTGACAGGATTATTGGCGCCGTGCAGCAGTTCCCCTGTTTGCGCCTGCCTCGTTCGGTAGTTTGCGGACAACATTAGGTACTTAGAGGCTTTGATTTGGTTATCATTTCAAAAACTTTCAGAAAGTAAAGGTTTACCTTCACTTTACATGCCAGAGCCATAAAGTTTTACCATACGAATGTTGTCGCTACTATAAGAGATAAACAATCTCCGATAAGCCGATAGCGCGGGAAAGGCGACCAGCGGTGCCCTCCAGAGGGGTCGCCCACTATTTGCGATGGCAAAAATAGATGCTGAATGGGGTAAACGGGTTGCGAAGCGCTTTGGTGCAATCAGAATTCCACCATGGAACACATTTGGAGGTATAAGGTCTTGAGGTCCGAGGAATGGCTGTATAAGGCAGCTCTTAGGATCGTGGTTGTAAAACATTGAAGCATATATGAAATGGGTGGGAAGGGGGGTGGAGAGATAGGTATAGTAGAAAGTAAAGTGAAAATACGCCAGTCAGCTCAATGAAAGCACCAGCGTGGGGTATTAGGAATTGGTACATATGAAGTAGGAGAAAGGAGTATTGGGAAGTGGTCACTAAAGGGAAGGTGGTCTCGAACTGACCAATGGAAATCTAAATAAAGAGAAGGGGAGCATAGAGAGGTCCAGGCATGAAAAGGATTGTGTGCGCATGTCAAAGTGTGTGGGGCGATCTGAATTATGAATAATTAGGTTATTTGTGAAGAGGAAGCGTTCTAGAGATCGGGAGGTGGTGATAGAATCACTCCACAGAGTGTGGCGGCAGTTGAAATCACCAACTAGGAGGAAAGGTGATTGGAGTTGGGAAATTAGAGTTCCAGAGGCAACAAAGTCAATGGGATGGAAAAGGGAGTAGACTGAAACGGAACAGTGGTTTGTAAGGGAGGTATGACAAGGCGTTGTATGATGGATAAGTATAGACGAGACATAAAGGGAGTGCGGAGAGAAAATGGTAATTGGGAATTGGAATAGGAGGATGTGTAAGAAAAGTCTCTTGAAGGCAGATAATGGATGGATTATAAGAAGCAAGGATATGACGAAGGTCTGGTCTGTGAGAACGGAAACCGCGAATATTCCAATGCAGGAGAGCAATAGCCTTATTGTTTTATGAGTGATAATGCATAAGATACGTGTTGGGGAATTTGAGGGGGAAGGGTCTAGGGGGTGAGATAAGGAATTGGATGGGGGGGGGGGGGTGATGTAGTATCAGGAGGTGGGGGATCTGGGGAAAGGCATTGTTGTGACATGAGTGATTCCATGTGTATCCTGGAGGGATTGGAAAGGATAGGGGGGATGGAGGGAGGGTTAATGTACATGTTGGAGCTGAGGGGGATAGGTTGTGTTGGGAGGGAGTGCGAGGAAGGGGTGTAGGGGGAAAATGAGTAGGAGGGTGGATATCAGGAGGATGGATATCGGTAGTAACCGGAATTGAGGGGGGTTAGGTTGTGGTGAGAGGTAGTAGGAGGAAGGGGTGTAGAGGGAATATGAGCAGGAGGGGGATGGATATCGGCAGTCACTTCGAGTGTGAAGGGAGCATGAGTTTTGTGTCTCAAGAGTATAGGGCGATTGGATGAAATGGGGTGCATCTGTTACTGGGGAAGCTATAAGAACATTGTTTAGGGAAAGACTAGTAAAAGAACAATTATAAAATAATCAGCGGATATTACGGGTAGGGATGGCTGTTGGAGAAGTAGCAGAAGTTTCTGGGGGATGAGATAAGGGGACTGGGGAAGGAGGTGAAGGGTCAGGAGAGGAGGAATCCGGAGTACACTGTTGCGGCAGAAGAGATTCGCGTAAGTTTCCAGGTGGACAGGTAAGGATAATGGATAACGAAAAGCGAACGTTGCACATGGAGAAGGACAGGATAGGGTTTGTTGAGAAAGAGCAGGAGGAAGCGGGACAGGGGCAACTTGTGGGGGAGGAGGATGGATATCGGCAAATACTTTTAATGTAGAGGGAATAGGAATAGAGGGATAGGAGGCTGCATGAGAGAGTGGAACATTTTCTTGGGTCATGTCTTGGGATTTTTGGATGTCTTCAAGAGTTTCTAGAGGGCATTTGGGTGGGGAGGTCTTAGAAACAAGGGATCTCTTGTGAGGAGAAGAGGGAATAGATGTTCGAGAAGCAGAGGAAAAGGAGGGTGTGGTCGGAGTAGAACGTTGATGTTGCGTGGTGCGACAGGTAAAGTGAGGAAGAGGAAGGATGGGCACTGGAGAAGTGGTAGAGAATGGAGCATATACGCCTAGTTTTAATCTGAGAAGATATCTCACATTCGAACTTATAGACAGGGAAACTCCCATGAAAAATGTTATAGGAGTCACCACGGTTGGCACATGTAAAGGATTGTGCAAGGCAGTTTGAAAATTCATGACCAGGTGGCGAACATAGAGGGCAGCGGCCTGAGGAGCGACAGTGTTTGGCTGGGTGGCCAAAACGCCATTTCTAACATTGACGAAGAAGGGGTCGATATGGTAGGACAATACATCTATATAAACTTCATGGCGGTCATGTCTATGGAAGCTAATCTTGGCCATATTGACATGAGGCGTAGGCTGGCCTTTGGGGGGAATAGTCTAGCATTGTACTGTTGCTGCATCATAATCAGCAAGGCAGGTAAGGTCATTTCACAGTCTAATCAGTCCTCGTGCAGATAGGACAAGCAGTCGCAGGATGGAAACCGTTCCAGTACAAGTATTAAGAGAGGGGAGGTTCGGGAGGAATGGGTTCGCCAGTGTCAATTAGGGTAGATAATGCACAAGCTTGGGATTCAGATGCATCTGTGACAAGGCGTGAACAATCAGAAGGACTGCGAAAGGTACACTTGCCTATTTGTTTCTAGAGGCACTGTTGAAAGAGAAGGCTATTCTCAGAATAGGGGGTTGTGGGGGGATCACAAAGAATCTATCCCACTGGGCTGGTCCAGAGTGTACTTTGAAGGACGAGGGCGAGAGGAAGATGGGGTGGTGTGGAGTGGAGTAATCTGTGGGGGAGGGCAATAAGGATGAATAGTAGTAATAAGGGAAGAGGGGGTAGACACTGAAGACTGTGCAGTAGATGGAGAGGAGAATGCTAGGAGAGAGGAAGGGCTGCATATTGGAGGCTGAGTAATAACTTGGGTGGATGTTTTGGAATTGAAAGAGTTGTCAGTAAACGTCGAGGGAGGAGTATTAGCATCAGTGGTCGGAGCCGTGGTCATGTAGGAGTAAGGTCGGGGAACCATCAAAATCAAATTCAGACAGGCTAGTTGATGTAGGAGCAAGCCTTAATGGTTAATGGTTAAGATAAATGTGCTAGACATCTAAGGTCATATAGCACTAAAGGAAAGTATAGTAAAGGGGGATGTCAGGTGATAGTTGTTATGTGTCAACTATCTAGAATAGTGTTGAGAGGTTGAAGATGAGGGAAAAGATTATGGTGGTTTAAGTAAGGGAGTTAGATCAAGTGAAGGATATTTATGTGTCTGAGGAAGGAGAACAGGTTGTCGAGGCAGAAGCTATGAGATTCTGTAAGGATGTCTGATATGTTGGGAGGTCGGTGAAGGGAGGATAGGTGTGGAAAAGCAGAGGTACGTGCTGTATTAAAGTGTGGACAGGACAAGAGAATGTGTGGGACTGAAAGAGGGATGTTACATAGAGGACATAGGGGCGGGTCTGAGCGTGACATCAGATAGGCATGTGTTAGGCGAGTGTGGCCAATACGTAATCGTGCGAGGGCAGTCTCCCAACGTCTGTTTTTGTGAAATGGAGCTGACCAAGAGGATATTGATGGTTTTACGGTATGTAATTTATTGTTGTGGAGTCTTGACCAAAAAGATTGCCATCGGGTATACAAGAAGGTCTTAAAGTGGGGGTAGTAATCTGTAGCTGGAATATGTGAGAAGCGTTGTTGAGGTGATGTGGACATTGCGGCATATCGTGCAAGAGTATCTGCCTGTTCATTGCCAGGGATTCCAACATGGCTGGGTACCCAGCAAAATCTGACAGATTTGTGACATGTGGATAGATAGAACAACCAGTTCTGGATCTTACAGACAAGGGGATTGGTCGAGTGCATTGACTTTATGAGGGTTAAAGAATTACGGGAGTCAGTAAAAATAGTAAACGAGGAAGAGGTGGATGAATATATGCGTCTTAAGGCAAAAAGGAGTGCATATAGTTCTGTAGTAAGGACACTAGATTCAGAAGGGAGGATGTATTTGAAAGTGCAATTTGGGAATGTTACTGCGAATCCAGCTCCTGAGATGAATTTGGAACCGTCAGTGTAAACATGAATGCTGGAGGAATGAATGGAGACATGGTCAAGGAAATGAGTGAGAAGGATATAGGGGGGAATATCTGATTTTGGTGGGTCTGGGAAAACTGAGGAGCAAATACAGGGGTTAGGTATAAGCCATGGAGGAATGGAATGGACAGACAGTGGGAGAGGTCGGAGATGAGGGAAGGGGGAATGGGAGAGGAGGGTATCCATGCGTACGGGGAGAGGAGGTGGTAAACGTGGAGAAGAGGTAAAGGTATGAAGTAAGGATTGTGGAATAGTTAGTTTGGTAAGGGAAAATTGGTCAAATCGAGCATAGCATCGGAGAGAGAGAAGGGCTCGACGTCGAGAGAGGGACGGCATGCCTGATTCAGTATATAGGCTCTCAACTGGAGAGGAGCGGAAAGCGCCTAGGGCTAAGCGGAGACCGCTGTGGTGGATTGTATCAAGGTGAGCAAGAAGAGAGGTTGAGGCAGAGGAGTAGATATGGCATCCATAATCTAGAGTGGAGAGAATCAAAGTAACATGAAGATGGAGGAGAGTTTTGCGATCTGAGCCCCAGGAGATATGTGAAAGAGTTTGTAAGATTCGGAGGCGACGTTGAGCTTTTTCTTTGATATACAAGATATGGTCTCGCCTGGACAATTTGGAATCAAATATAACGCCTAGGAATTTGCCAGAAGACTGGTATTGGAGTGGAGCATTATATAAGAAGAGTGGGGTTTGGGGACCGTACGTGAGCGAGAGAAAAGGATGGGGAAAGATTTAGAGGTAGAGAAGCGAAAGCCATGGTTGGTGGCCCAAGAAGTTACTGATGTTATTGCAGACTGAAGGAATTGACAGAGATCTGGTATGGATGTGCCAGATGCATAGATGGTGAAGTCATCAACATATAGTGATGCTCTGGCTCCTGGTGGTAGGACTGAGACTATGTCATTTACAGCAAGAAGGAATAAAGTGGTACTAAGTACACTTCCTTGTGGGACGCCTTCGAATTGAGGAAACGATGATGAAGTGGAAGAGGCAATCTTGACCTGGAAAGTACGTTTAGAAAGGAAGGATTATATGAAAACACCCATGTTTCCATGTAAACCTAAGGAAGACAATTGTTGGAGGATATGGTATCGCCATGTGGTATCATATGCTTTTTCTAGATCAAAGAAAATGGCTAATACGGATTCATGGCGTGCAAATGCCGATGTAATGTATGTCTCGAAATGGGCAAGTGGGTCTGCTGTACTTCGGGCACGTCGGAAACCAAACTGGGAAGGGGAAAGGAGATTATGAGATTCTAGATACCACATTAAATGGAAGTTAACCATTCGTTCTAGTAGTTTGCACAAGCAGCTAGTTAGAGCTATGGGGCGGTAATCTTGGGGTAGGGTACCTGATTTACTGGGTTTTAAGAAAGGTAGGATGAGAGCATCTCGCCAATGAGAAGGAAAATTTCCTGACGTCCATATGTGGTTGAAAATAGTTAAAAGGAAGGATAGAGAGGAAGATGGAAGGTGTCGGAGCATACGATAGTGAATACCATCAGGGCCTTCATGAGTGTTGCGGCACGACTGTAATGCAGCGTTGAGTTCAGAAGAAAAAGGAGCATTATAGGACTCATCAGAGGATAGGGTGAAGGTAATAGGGGTGCGTTCCTTGATGGTTTTAATGGAAGAAAAGTGTGGGGAAAGGTGAGAGCCACTACTGACCTGGCTGAAATAGTTGCCCAGTTCATTAGCTACTTCGACAGGCTCAGAGATGAGAATATCTCAATATGGAGGACGGGTGCAGGATGGGGGGGGATGTTTGCCTGATAGTTTATGGATCCGTCGCCAAACAGCTGAAATAGATGTAGAAGATGTAATTGAGGAAACATAATTTTGCCAGCTATTTGTTTTGCTGTTTTTAATTGTACGGCGAAGATGGGCAGATGCTCTTTTAAAGGAAATATGGGCTGATAGCTGGTGAGGGGTGCCTCGTTTGTAGCGATAGCTGTTCCAGGCTGCTCGTTTTAAGCGGAGCGCTTTGGTGCAATCAGAATTCCACCATGGAACACATTTAGAAGTATAGCGTCTTGAAGTTCGAGGAATGGCTGTATAGGCAGCTCTTAGGATCGTGGTTGTAAAACAATGTAGCATATCTGAAATGGACGGTAAGGGGGGTGGAGGGATAGGTATAGTAGAGAGTGAAGTGAAAGTATGCCAGTCAGCTCTATCAAAGCACCAACGTTGAGGATTAGGAAGTGGTACATATGAAGTAGGAGAAAAGAGTATTGGGAAGTGGTCACTATAGGGGAAGTGGTCTAGAACTGACCAATGGAAATCTAGATGTAAAGTAGGAGAGCATAGAGAGAGGTCAAGGCATGAAAAGGATTGTGTGCGCATGTCAAAGTGTGTGGGGCGATCTGAATTAAGAATAATTAGGTTATTTGTGAAGAGGAAGCGTTCTAGAGATCGGCCTCGGGAGTTGGTGGTAGTCACCCCACAGAGTGTGGCGGCAGTTGAAATCACCAACTATGAGGAAAGGTGGTTGGAGTTGGGAAAATAGAGTCTCAAAGGCAGTAAAGTCAATGGGATGGGATGGGGAGAAGTAGACTGAAATCACTGTGATCCAGCGGCGAAGAAAGATGCGAATAGCTGTGCACGGGACAGAAGTTTGTATGGGAGGTATGACATAAGGTGTTTTATGATGGATAAGTATAGACGAGACATAAAGGGAGTGTGGGGAAGAGATAAAATGGTAATTGGGAATTGGAATAGGAGGGTGTGTGAGGAAAGTCTCTTGGAGGAAGATAATTGCTGGATTATAAGAAGCAAGGATATGACGTAGGTCTGATCTATGAGAGCGGAAACCGCGAATATTCCAATGTAGGAGAGCTATATCCTAGTTGATTTATGAATGATAACACATGTACGTGTTGGGGAATTTGAAGGGGAAAGAGCTAAGTGGTGTAAAGGAGGGATATTAGGAGGTAGGGAATCTGGAGAAGGGCATTGTTGTGCCATGAGTGATTCTCGTGTGTATCCAGGAGGGAGTGCAAAGGATAGAGGGGATGGAGGGAGGGAGAATGTGCCTATAGTTGGGGTTGAAGGGGGTGGGTTGTGTTGGGAGGGAGTAGTTGTGTGGGGAGTATTAGTGTTAGGAGGATGGATAGTTGGAGTTGAAGGGGATGTGTTGTCTTGGGAGGGATTAGGAGGAAAGGGTGTAGGGGTGCTGTGAGTAAGAGGGGGGTGTATATCAGGAGGATGGGTATTGGGAGGAAGGATATCAGTGGTGGATGGGATTGAGAAAGGGTTAGGTTGTGTTGAGAGGGAGTAGGAGGAAGGGGTGTAGGGGGAATATTAGTAGGAGGGGTATGAATATCGGCAACCACTTCAAGTGTGGAAGGAGCATGAGTTATGGGATCTTGTGTCTCAAGCATATAGCTTTGAATGTTATCCATTGTTTCTGCAGTGGAGTTTGTTGGAGAGTTTTGTGAGAAGGTAATTGTTTCTGCAATAGAATTGGTTGGAGAGTTTTGTGGAATAAAGGTTTTCTTATGAGGGGGGGAAGAGGAGACTGGTGTCTCAGGAACAAAGGTATAGGTAGGTGGAGGTGATTGTGCTGTAGGGGAAGAAGGGTTAGAACGTTTAGTCTCTACTGCGGGTAGTGCGGGGAGGGAGAGGGGTTGGTGTTGGGGCTGTAGTTGAGATAGCAGCTGTGGTTGAGATTGGGGTGTCTGGGTTTAGAGTGGCAAAGGAATTGGTCTGAGGGATGTAGAATGTGGAAGTGGAAATGGGGACAATTTGGGGTGGAGGGGGAGGGGCTGAGCGAACAATGTTGCTAGAATATGGAGTATGAGAGAAACCTTGTCGACGTGCTTCCTGTCTGACTTCACGTAAAGTGAGACCATTTTTGTATCTGAGAGTTGCTACCTCAGATTCAAACTTGTAAGTGGGACAGCCTATATAAAATACATTATGGGGGCCGCCGCAGTTAGCACATGTTCGTGTTTGTGCTGAGCAGTTTGATCGATTATGACCAGGATGGGCACATATGGGGCATCGGTCTGTGGAACGGCAATGTTTGGCAGGATGTCCAAAGCGCCAACAGTTTTGACATTGACGGGGAGGGGGTTGGTACGGTCGAACAGTGAGGGATTGTCCACCAATGTAGATACGTAAGGGAAGGTCATGTGTACGGAAGGTAATTTTGGCAATATTGGTCGGATTCTTTCGTTGACCTTTAGGAGGAATGGTGTAGCAATGTACTGATTTCACATCTTGGTCTTTGAGGCATCCTAATAAGTCTTCTCCACAGTCTGACCAATCTTTGGTAAAGACTGGGCAGTTTGCTGGGGAGAGAGAGACAGTTCCGGTACAGGTATTAAGGGTTGGATGAAGTTCTGCAGGAATGGGGTTGCCAGAATGATCAGTTAAATTTGATAGTGCTATAGATTCAGTTTCTGATATGACTGTTACAAGACGGGAGCGATCGCGTCTGGTATAAAAAGGGACTCTGCCTACTTGTTTTTGGAGGCATTGTTGGAAGAGAAGAGTGTTGCCTGAGTAAGGAGCTGTAGCAGGGATCACGAAAAATCGGTCCCAATTAGTTGGGCTAAACAGAGTATTTAAGATATCTGTAGGGTTGGTGGTGGTGGATGGTCCGGGACGAGTGGAAGAGGGAGTATTACGGAATGATGGAGAATATGGTTGCAAGGTAGTAATAAGGGAGGATTGGTTGTTTGATAATGGTTTCAGGGGTGGAGATGAATTTGAGGAAGTTGGGTGGGTAGGAATGTCTTCTGGAGATTGATTCTCTGCTTGGGTGGGTAATGCACTAGTAGGCATTGAGGAGTGGGCAGTAGTTTCAGTGTTCGGAGCCGTGGTCAAAGGAGAGCCTGGTTTGGGGCTATTTGATAAAGGGGCTAGCCTCGTAACCTCTAATATAGGGATTACATTTTCATTACTGGTCATGGGGAACCTGGATTATGTAAATAGGCCTAATCGGTCCACCTCCTTTCGCTACTGAAGGTAAGGGCTAGATTAGTCAGGAGTACCATGCCCATTGTTCCCGCAGGCCGTTCAGGACTGGCACTAGGTCAGCCTTTCATCCTCTCAGCACGGCTCTCACACCTTATGAAGTAGATAGCAGAAGGGGATGGAGAAGAGACGGAAACAAAAGCTGGAGAGGAAAAAGACCGTGCAAAATTAGTTGAGTCGAGGGCTAAGGCCCTAGACAGGGGAGATCCCTGTATTGGGTCTCAGTCTTCGTCTCCTAAGCCCCCCCCCACGACAACAACGGGCAAGGGATTGGGGGGGCAATGTAGGAGAGCTATATCCTAGTTGATTTATGAATGATAACACATGTACGTGTTGGGGAATTTGAAGGGGAAGGAGCTAGGGGGTGTAAAGGAGGGATATTAGGCGGTAGGGAATCTGGAGAAGGGCATTGTTGTGCCATGAGTGATTCTCGTGTGTATCCGGGAGGGAGTGCAAAGGGGGGGCAAGCCTTAATGCCTCTTAATTAAGGGTAAAGATTCATTATTGGCCAGGGTGAGCCTGAATAAAATGTGAAAAGGAAATGGTGTACCTCTCAGGGTCCCCATACAGGTAAGGGCTAGACAATTAACCAAGGGAATCCGTGCCCATGGCACCCGGAGGCCGTTCATAGTAAAGCCAGCCTTTCATCCTTTCAACACGGCTCTCATACCTTAGGAATGTGATAGAAGATGGTTAATTGTTAATGGTTAAAAAGCCAAAATATATGTGGTAGAAAACTAAGGTCATATAGGATTATAGGAAAGTATATTAAAGGAGGGGTGAAAGATGATAGTTGCTATGCGTCAACTATCTAGAGTGATCTTGAAAGGTTAAAGATGGGTAAAGAAGTTGCTGTGTGAATGGGCTACGGTGGGTTTAGGTAAGGGTGAATTACGTAAGTGTTTCAAGTGTGTATCGAGAGGGAGTGAAAATGATAAGAGGGGATGGAGGGAGGGAGAATGTACATGTAGCTTGAGTTGAGGGGTGTGGGTTGTGTTGGGAGGGAGTAGGAGGAAGTGGTGTAGGGGGAATAAGAGTAGGAGGGAAATGGGATAGGAGATGAAGATAGGAAGAGGACAGGAGAAGAAAAGACCAAGCAATACTAGTTAAGGCGAGGGCTGAGGGCCAAGGCAAGGGTGATCCCCTGCCTTAGGCCTCCATCTCCTAAGGCCTCCCACATCAACCAGCAAGGTACTGGGAGGGTTACCTGGGTACGTGATTCAGGATAGGTTAAGTTGACAAAAAGTGTCAGTAGCAATGGTTGGTATACTGGAGTTAGATTTAAGGAGGCTATTTGATAAGGGGGCAAGCCTCAATGCCCCTAATAAGAGTACAAAATTACTGGCCATAGTAAGCCTGAAATTCGTGGGGAGATGAAAGGTCCACCCCTCAGGGTAAGGGTAGACAATCAACCAAGGGCATAACATGCTGATGGCTCCATGAATCCGTTCATGGCAGGCACAAAGTCAACTTTTCATCTTTTCTATATGGCTCTCACACCTTAGGAACTGGACAGGGGAAGAAAAGGAAAAAGAAAGCAGAAAAGTCTGTGCAAAATTAATTGGGCGAAGGCTGAAGCTCAAAGTAAGAGTGATTTACAATGAGCCTCATTCTCCGTCACCACGACAACAACGAACAAGGGATTCAAGGGTTGAAAAGGAAAGGGGGAGAAAAAAAGACCGTGTGAAATTACCTGAACCAAGAGCAGGGGAGATCCCAAGCACTGGACTGCAGAAATTTATTATCAATATGCCTTACAATAGACATTTCAGTTAATAAGGATAAGAAAAGGCAAATACTAGTATATAATTTTACTTAAAAAAGTAGTGAAATAAGAAGGGTAGGATACTCAAATGTTTATTTGGAACTGTAGCTATACTAGCATATAATATATTAATCAAGTATTACTG
>NC_091554.1:26731214-26736214 GCF_042767895.1 Penaeus vannamei
ACTCTGTAAAGCTATTAGAAATAACAACAATATAATAGTATTAGGAAAGAGACAGTCTCGAAAACATTATCTGGATAGTCCCATTTCAAGAACAATGATATCCATCTGGTTCACATTTGGGACGGCATCCCCAAGCACATGTTGTGGCAGTAATAACAAACTCTGTCATATGTATGCTTAGATAAGCCATAAGTACATCTGAATATTAGCATTCCGAGTTATCATCTTCCACTACCAATTTCTGTGTATCTTTACCAGTATCATTGCTGGAGGGGCTTAGTTCTTTTTTGCGGATCTGAATGTTTGGTGAAGCTTTCTGCATCATTGCAGATGGAGAGAGCACTGCTAGAGCTGGAGCTTGGGTTGTACCATTGCTTGCTTCCTGATTTTCTGCAGTGAAACCTTTAGCCTTACTGGCATCCAGGGGCACTTCATATAGTCCTTTTCCTCCTGCCTGCTCTGTCGAAGCTCCTTCCATTGACCCCATAGCATCATACATAGGATTGCTGAAATTATGGTTCTTCCCTGCAATATCGCCCATATTTACTTCTCCTTCAAGTGGGACCTGTTGATAAAAAGATAGGACATATAAAAAAACACATAACATCAGTTATCTTTCATCTTTTAAAAATCATTGATATTTTCACTTTGATAAACTACAGTATTTTAAAAAGGATTAGTTTATCAAATCAGTGTTTATGATACTATCAATTATAATATTAATAATTGATACAGAAAATTAGTACATTCAGGGAAGTGTTATAGAATTAATAAATTTAAACTAATGTCAATGGTCAATAAAAACATGAGGAATCATTAAGAAAACCTTTGTATCAAACATGCATGTACGTCTGAGACTTACTCCGTTTGCTCCTTCACCAGACGCCATAAATGAGGGAAGTCCTACTTCAACATTAGTTCCTTGTCTAAATACGACACTGGATCCTGGTAGTCCATGGCCCTTTAGGGTTCTGTAAAGGACATAAAACATATATGTGACAGACTGTGGATTAGATTACTTTTCTTACTAACAATAATCAAACAATTTATCTACCAAAGTTGCATATTTCTTGTAAGGAATACTGATTTATATACATATTATATTTAACAATCAAACAAACACTCATTCTAAACATTACTTACATATGACGACGGTTAAAGAATACATAGAGAGCTGCTAGAGCTCCAAGAACCAAGACAGTAAGTACAATAGGTACTACCACCGTGGCTGCTGACCATTTTTCATGCGAGATTATGCGTTTGGCCACATAATTTTCACACAGTAAACCAGTATAACCCTCAGGACATTCACAACTCAAAGCAACTGAGTGATTCAGGGTACAAACTCCTCCATTCAGACAACCACAACCCAGTGGTTTGGCTTTAATTGGTTCATGTGCTGTAAATATTAAAAGTTAATTAGTAGCAAATTCATATATCATCAGAAAGTTCACCCCTACGATCCGGATGATGTGACCCTGACATCATAGGAGAAGTTGGCTGAGGGCTGGGTTATGGGAACTTGCCGTCGTGAGGATTATGAACTCACTCACCACAAGTGCACAAAGTTCTTGGCGGGTAATTACACTCTGTGGGTATTTAGGAAACAAGTGTGGAATGTACCATCTGTGAACCATGATTTGAAGAGCACCATCTCCTGGGAGGACACTATTTCCAAGCTCAAGATCCTATTCCTGGCCGGTGCGACCAGTGGCACAAGTTGTATTACAAAAAATTGAATATCACCAAAAAATTTAAAATGACACAAATAACAAAATATTACTTATTGTTACAGTAAATGCACTAAGGTATGGACTACCTAGAGAGATGATATAGAGTCTATTCAGGGAAAACAGTCTATTACCATGTGATAAAGCTAAACATATGACAAATAAAGACATTAGAAAATGATAACAAAAAAAAAAAATAATAATAAAAAATAATAATAATAAATAAATAAATAAATAAAAATATTTATACAGAAAAAGAGAAAATAGAGTTGCAAAGGGGAGGCAAGGAGTATTGTCACCACACAAGTGTTTTTGTGCGCCAAGCTGACAAGCCACACAACCAGCAGAGTGCCCACTCAAGTAAACTTAATGACTGCATTTTGGGCTATGTGATGGCAGTGAAGCATCCGGATCCAATGGGTTAAATTTCACTACATGCTTGAATCAATTAACAAACTATATCATGATATTTGAATGTTTTTCACTAACATACCAAACCTGGTATGCAATACTCTTTTTGAAACATGAAATTATAAACAAAAATTAAAACACTTACGAGCATCACAATTAGGATAAGTGTTTTTGACTCCCTTATTGTCTGGACATGCACACTTGTATCCACCAGGTACAATAAGACATAGATGGCTACATGGTGTGTCTCTCTGACATATACTTGTCATTGATGTGTTGTATCTTTTTTCGGCAAAGACTGCAAGATAAAATTAAAACATAAGCAAAAATTTCCTTCCTTAATGAACTGATACTAATAGCAAAATAAGATTATTGATGTATGTCAGAATAATCTGATATATGAATCCACAGAAACTTTTTTTTATCCATCTATTCATTCCTAAACAAACTCAGGAAAGGTGACAAATAATGATAATCATGTACTACTAACTGTACTTAGCATACCTTTAATACTTGTTGGATTAGCAAACTCTCCTTGGAACTTCACTGGGACTCCCCTTCCAAACTTATCCATGCTATAAATTTCACCGGAGTCACGTGTAACCCAGTACAAGCTAGATTCAAAGACATCTAGAGAAAGAGGATGTTTGAGTTGGTTTCCAGAGGCCACCAAAGTTCGCTTTGAACCATCTTCTCGCATCATTTCAATTTTGTTCAGCTTAGCATCTACCCAGTATATTGTATGGTCCATGGCAAAATCAATAGTGAGTCCAGTAGGTTGGCTAATAGCATCTGATACAAGAATTCTTCTTTTGCTACCATCCATCCAAGAGGTTTCAATTTTTGGAATTGAGCCAATGTCAGTCCAGAACATGTATCCATGATCAGGATCAACAACAATAGATGTTGGATCTTCAAGCCCTGTTGCAATAACAACATGACGGTATCTTCCATCTAATGTGGCCACTAATACAGCTCCTCTAGGTTTATTACCTGTGCGATCAGTTTCACTCCAATACAGATTCATAGCAGCCCAATCAATGGCAAGACCTGTGGGCTTGGCTCTGCTCTTGATTTCTAAGTTTTGAGCATAACCCACTGTTACATCTGCCCTACCAGGTGATCCTGGCAGATAAGATCTCTTAATGGTCTTTCCATATGAATCAGTCCAGTAAACAATTCCAGACTCTGGTTCATAATCAAGAGATTCAATGCTGTCTCCTTTGATTACATTCATGGCTCTATTGGAGGTCAGATTGAATGCCCTTATTTCTGGACTGTCTGAATACACCAAAGTGATTGCCCCGCCTTTTAAGCGGCAAATGCCATTCACTTCAAGTTCAAATCCTTCACGACATGAACAGGCATGAGTGCCATTCAGGTTGGTACATAACTGAGAGCAATTGTGAGTGAACTCTGCACACTCATCTATATCCTGGCAGGCCTTAGGGTTATCTGGTTTTATTCTGAATCCTCTCATGCAATGGCATACATATCCACCATCCTTGAGATCTGTGCAAGTCTGTTCACAACCACCTACTGTGCAGTTTGAAGCCGTATCTGTAAATAAAAATAATATTTTTAAGATAAGATAAATATGTATCATTTTGAGACAAGTTAAAAAACTAAGTACACAAATAGAGGCAACTGTAAATAAACTTACGGCATCCAAGTTCATCTGAATTGTCTCCACAGTCATCTGCGTGGTTACAGATCTTATCTACCTCAATACACTTCTCATTTGCACAACGGAACTCATTAAAAATGCAAGGCCTAGGACGATGAGAACAAATGGTCATGTTATTTTCATCTGATCCATCTAAACAATTATCAACACCATCGCATTTCTGATACAGTGGTATGCATTTATGGTTGTTACACTGGAATCTTCTGAGGGTGTTACAAGTGTAGTTGCCTGAAAAAAGAGAACTTTATTAGAATTTTCTGGTCACAAAAATGCTCCTAACTTTTTTTACTAAAGCCTGAAAACATTGTATACGTGTCCTGATTTCTATTTGCTCAATACTATCTCTAAACATCTAGGAGAACAAACAAGGCACAGAATTAGACTTACTGCAAAGACTTTCACGTTCATCAGAATTGTCATAGCAATCATTACTGCCATCACACAGGTCTGTCATCTTTACACAGAGGTGATTGTCACACTGGAATTCCTCTTCATGACAGTACCGGCCATTGGGGAAGCGTGGCTCACAACTAAGCTCATCACTCAGATCATGGCAGTTCCTTTCACCATCACAACGGAAATGTTCTTGAATGCAGTGACCTGATGTGCACTGGAACTGTCCATCCTAAAAATGTAAAAGTATTGTCAGTCTGAGGCAAAACAACAATGCTTTCAACTAATCATTATATTTGTCTAACTCTACTTGACAATTCATTTAGCATTCTGTTTAAGCCATCTTACCCTGCATTTATGTTCTCCGCAGTTTTCTTCATCAGACTTATCACCACAGTCATTATCGTGATCACAGCGCCAACGGTTCGGGATACATTTGTTGTTGTTACAGCGGAATTCACTCTCAGAACATTGTCGATACTGGCTGCTACACATTTCTTCATCTTCATCAGAGTTATCTCCACAGTCATTTTCAAAGTCACATAGCCAACGCCTACAAGAAAGGATAAATTTGTTACTTTCAACTGTTTTAAATTATGCTATATTATGGACTATCATTATCTATGTACCATATGCAAATGATGTATCCAAGAATCATGCACTACTACACCGTTAACCCATCAGCGACGGGTAAAAATTTTGTCAAGTTTACGTATGCACCGGCTTGTTGGCGCGCACTGGCAGTTTCCCCTGTTTGCGCTCGGCTCAATCGGTAGTTT
>NC_091554.1:26741214-26751214 GCF_042767895.1 Penaeus vannamei
ATGAAAGATGTATGAAAAATGTTAAAATTGTTTCTCTGGTCTTTATCTCTATGGGTATGTAATAATTCTCGTACATGAAAAAGTAATGTAAATAAGAGGATTATGTTGAAAATTATATTGTTACTGTTTAGTTATTTTTTTGGGTTTTGAAGACCAAACAACAACAATTTAGAGATTGATCTTATATCCACTTACCCATCTGGACAGTCTTCTTGTCCATCACAAAGCTGTGTGGGAGCAGCACATCCATTCCCATCTTCACACTGGAAATGGCCAGGACGGCACTTTCTCTCAGGACAAAAATCACCAGGAGGCTCATCACTGCCATCAGCACAGTCCTTTTCCTTGTCACATCTGAATATCAAGAGTAACTTTTAGTCTTTACAACATAAAAAATACAATTATCATTCATTCATAAAAGTAATCAAATATCTTTACCAGTCTTTTGCTGTAAAAAAGACATAACTTACCTCCAATATTTGGGAATACACTTGTCATCTTCACCAGCACAACGGAATTGAGTTTGTGTACAGTTTGCAATACAGTTCTTTCCATTACGGTCTAGGTAAAACTGATCAGGGCAAGCACACTTGTATGTCACTGTACCATTCTCAGTTGGCGATAGTAAACAAAGATGAGAACATCCACCATTATTATCACCACAAGGATTTTTGTATGGAGGCTGACGTAGAGGATGGTATATCTGAATGTCATAAGGTCGGTGGGTAGTGTTTCTCAAGAACTCCAGATCCTCACCAGTAAATTTATGTGCACGAAGAATGGCCTTTAGGTTCCAATCAGTCCAGTAAATATAATCATCAAATACTGTAATTGCAAAAACGTGTGGGACCTTGGTACCTCTCATAACTTCATGTCGGTTCCTGCCATCCAGGTCAGCAAAAGCAATGTAATCAAGATGAGCATCTGCCCAGTAAATTCTGTCAGCAAAGAAATCAAAAGTCAATGCATTTGGCCAAATGATTTTATCCTCAAATCCAAGAACACGTGAAAAGTTGGACCCATCCATTCCAATTCGGCCAATGTAGGACTGAAGATGCCAGTCAGTGAAGTACACATAGCCTATGCCAGGATGAACTGCTACTGCTCGGGGATCATTAATACCACTTGCCTTGAGGGTCTTACGATTAGTGCCATTCAGCTCAGCAACATCCAAATGTTTACTGTGTCTGTCCAACCAGTATATCTTTCGACCTACCCAGTCTACAGAAAGTCCCTCTAAGCCATGGCTGTCATGCTTAATAATCTCTTCTTTCTCTGTACCATTGATCTGAGCTCTATATATCATTTTGGCTGTTACATCAGCAAAATATATCATATCATCCTTATCATCAAAGTCCAAAGCCACAACATTTCGAAGGTCCTGATGCATTAAGAGGTATTGTGAGCCATCAGTTGTCAGGCGCCTCACATAATACTTGTTAGTGAAGAATACCCAGGGTTGTTTGTTGTCTTTCCTCTTGCAAATGCTTACATTTACTTCTCGTTCATAGAATCTTTCATCACACTTGCAGTTGTAGGAGCCTGGGTTGTTGTAACATTTCTGTGAACATACTCCTGGAGTTTCAACACATTCATTGATGTCTTCACATGCTTTGCCATCTGGCATTAACCTATTGGGAGGAAAAAAATAAAAATAAAATATACATGTATTGATATGAAAGACAAAGAAAGTGGAAGACTAAGAAATAAACAAAAGAAATACAGGGTCAGGAAGAAGAAGAAAGAATAAATGAGAGGAGCCACTTGTGCAAATTCATACAATTGCACAGACCAACACAAAGACATCAAGACAGGAAAAAGAAGACAAGACACATATTTATCTCCTTGTATATCACACAAATGTATATGTAAATCTAAATATCCTAAAAAAATAAACAAACTAAAGTAAATGAAAACTTCTACATACTTGTATCCTTGATTGCAGGCACATTCAAAGCCAATAATCGTGTTGATGCACTTGTGACCACACTGATGTAGTTCTACTTTGGCGCATTCATCAACATTACAATGGAGAGGCTCATCAGAGCCATCTGAGCATTCACTCACTTTGTTGCATAGTAATTTCATGGCTATACATTCCCCATTCTTACACTGGAATTCTGCTGGTCCACATGTCTTCTCAGGTTCTGAAATTTATATTTTTAGTGAACAAACATTTGATAGTAGTATATAATACAGTACATTGTCATTGTAAATTATTTTTTACAATGTTTTCATCAATATTTATGAATGCATTTAATGCTTGCAAATATATATCACTGAGGTTCATGACCTAGATGTACACTTAATAATGATAAGTCTACATTCTTCACTTACCACATCCAACTTCGTCCGAATTATCACCACAATCATCCTCTCCATCACAATGGTATGTCTTGCGAATACATTTTGCATTGGAGCAAGTAAATTCATCAGCAGAGCACTCTCTGTATTTGCTGTTGCATTCTATTCCCTCATCAGATCCATCTCCACAATCATTGTCAAAGTCACACACCCAATCCTAAAAAAAAAATAAAATAAAATAAATAATAATAATAAGTTTAAATTCTATAAAACTCTTAGGGTTTCCTTATAATTTATTTCAAAATGTGTGAAAAAATTAGCAAATATCTAATACCTCTCTATATAATATGACAATATAAAAAATAAATAAGTAATCTGCTTCAAACTCACCTTACTTATGCACCTCCTATTATTGCACTGGAATTGATTTTCAGCACACTCTTCTGGCTCTGGACAGTTCAGCATTGTTGTGTTCTCATCGGCACCATCTACACAGTCAGGGTCCCCATCACACACCCACTTCCGTGGAATACACATTGCACGTCCCCACTGCTTGTTGTCATTGCATGTGAACTCTGTCTCCTCATCACACCTTCGGTTATCTAAAATAAGACAGGCATTAATGCTTAATCAAAAGGTTTTCTGTGGAGTATAAAATTGTATGAGCTCAAAATCAAAAACTCTCTGACTGCTATTATGAAAAAGGTAACCTTACAAATACAAGCTATTTACATGTAAAATCTCTTGACCTGATACTTACTGCACTTATGTCTGTCATCTTCATCTGAGCCATCTAAGCAGTCATTATCTCCATCACAGATGTAAATCTTGGGTACACAGTTTCCATTGTCACATGTGAACAAATCCCCAAAGCATGTCCTTCCCTCTTGCTCACAATACTCTTCTGGTTCATCAGCACCATCTCCACAATCATCATCACCATCACAGTGCCAAGTGCCTGGGATGCATCTGTGGTTTGGACACCTGGATTGGGAAAGAAATATATATATTGAATGGTAGCTACACTACTATTAAAAGAATATAGTTGAATCCAAAAAGTTGTTTTATCTTACTTCAACACATCTTTGTCACAAATTCAAGAACTACACTAGTCTAATATAGACCACAGCTAAATTCTACTTTTAAAATACTTGACAAGAACATTACCTAAAGCTATTAGGTGGACATGAACGTTCAGAACAGTGAAGAGGGTTCTCATCAGAGTTGTCCCCACAGTCATTATCACCATCACACAACCAGTATGGTTCCACACATATGGTTGTGTTTTCACATTTTAGGTGGTTTGGTGGACATGTCACCTCAGGGCAACGTTCACTCTTTTCATCAGAGGTGTGTTTATCCTTACAGTCATTTACACCATTGCAAACCTTAAAAAGAAAAAAAAGAAAGAAAAAACTAAAGTTTTACTTTATTTCACTTAATTATCCTTATTTTTAACAGAATGTTTTTACACTTACACTTAATATCCAATAAAAAAAGAAATCCATGATCATTAGACTGCTATGACATTATACATAATTCTTGTCTCATAGGTTTTTATGAGCACATAAAAAAATGTTGAACAAATTGACCAGAAGACTGATAATACCATAAGGTAAAAATCAAAATTCAAACACAAACCTGTGCCTGTGGTATGCATCTGTGATTTGCACATGTAAACTCTCCATCAGCACATGGGGGATATTCACAACCTTCTTCATCTGAACCATCACCACAGTCATCTTCATGATCACACTTCCATGTTGAGAAAATGCAACGTCCATTCTTGCAACGGAACTCACTAGGGCTGCATGTATGGTATGCTGTTGGAAGCATGAAAGAATTATTATCATACCTTAGTAAGAAAAAGCCTATATGAAATCAACATAACCACATAATAGAACACTAGACAAAATAGCCATCTCTTTTCAATATAATGAATAACACAAATATTAACTGTCAATACATCTGACCACTACTTACTGCAGTAGTTCCTGTCTTCATCTGAATTATCACCACAGTCATCAGATCCATCACAAGCCCACAATCGTGATATGCATTTTCCATTGGCACAGTAAAACCTGTTTGCATCACAACTGTAATTCTTTGGGACACACATCTTGTTCTCATTTACAAGCTTCAAAGATGAATTGCATTTGCACTCGACCTGAGAAAAATGAAGAAGTAATTGATATATTGCAATCAATACCAAAACATCCAAAAGATAACAGCTGTTATAAATAATCAAATCTTATTGTAAATAGCATTAAAAAACATTAAGAATACCTTATTATCAGGAACTGGATGACAAGATTGTGCACATCCACCATTGTTTATCTCACAAAGGTTAATGTTGCACTTCTGCTGTTCCTCAGAAAACACGTGAATGTCCCTTGGTGATTCTTCCAACCTGCGAACCATCTCGACCATGTCACCACCTGTGTATTTTTCTGCCCTAAAGACTCCCCGAAGTTGAAGATCAGTCCAATAAATGAAATTTTTATGGACGGTAATGGCAAACGGATAAATAGTGGCAGAGATAATGACCTGTGAAGTAAAAGGAAAACAGTGAGTTACATCAAAAAATAATTTACATAAACTTTCCTCCACTTTCATATTCCAATTTAAGATAAAAATGTACACAAGAGAAATGGATAGCAGTTATGAACAATAAAATTTTGATATTCACCTCTCTCTTAGTTCCATTCAGGTATGACCTTTCAATATTCTCCCTAACAGCATCTGTCCAGTACAGCATTTCTTCTTCATAGTCAATGGTCAAACCACTGGGTTGTGATAGGTCATTTCCTATGATGACTTGCCTAAATGACCCAGCCATGGTTGCACGATAGATCTTACCTGAAGTGCCAAACCTTCCCCAGTCAGTGAAGTACATATGCCTGTATGGGTAAGAGAAGTAGAAATCAAAATAAGATATTTAGACAGTCATAATAATTTCCTACTACATAAATTTTACAAAATGAATTTTGATGATAAATGCCATATTTCTACTAATGAAAGCACTCCAAATTCACATAAATCTTACCCTCGGCATGGATCTAAGACAAGAGCACGTGGTCGCTCAACTTGAATAATCATAACCACATGAGTTCCATCCATGTTCATTGCATAAATACTGTTGTTTGCAGAGTCTGTCCAGTAGATTTTCTCTGATGTCCAATCATATGCAATGCCTTCAGGATTTATTCCAAATTGTAAGATTGGCTTGATGTCATCCGCAGAAGGTGATAAACTAGACATGGTAGCAATCTTGGTATCTGGTCTGATTTGTGTAAATAACAGTTTCTTGTCTTTGTAATCAAAATCAACTCCTACTACATTAGTCAAACCCTTGACTGCATCAAATGGTACAGTATTGCTCTTGGGAGTTAGTGATAAACTTCGGATTTCAGTTCGCGTTGCAAAGACTAGATATTCTTTTGAATCTTCACAATCTCTCTTATTATCTGCTAAAACTCCAGATGCACAGTCACACCGGAAGTTTGATTGTTTTGGATGATCTACAGGGAATGAGAAGCACAGCTGGGCACATCCACCATTGCCAAGTCTTGTACATGGGGTATCAGCCTGGAAATTTAAAATATATATTACATTTCTCTACATTTTCAAAGTGACATCACAATTATGAAAATTCTCTTTCTTTATTACTCTTTCAATACAAATTAACTTACTGGCAATGAGTAAATGTACTGATTACTGAAGTTTTATTTTGTGAATTTTGTTTGCACATGGCTCAATAAGTGCTCAGCAACCAAGTAGGCAAATAGTAGGCCCTACATGATCTCAATGAATTTCCTCTTCCTTGCTTTTTTTGTGAAAATGCTTCTTTCTATTGCTATCAATAATGATACTGTTTGTTTTTTATAATTTTTGACTATGAAGTTCATTATAATATTAATAATACTATTAGCAATAAAAATAAAAAGCAATCTTTTCAATAAATCAAGGAAAAGAATAAACAGGTGAGATAGGTAGGACTAGTGACCGATTCTTTAGTGACTAAGCTCTTGTGGACCCATCTAAGTGAAAACTTAATTAATTGGCTAAAATCACAGTAGACATGACATGTACATCATGCCACCCCAGCATCACTGGATTAATTATAATACCTACTTTATGAAACTATAGTACCCACCTTTGAGGGCTGATTGGTAGAATCAAAAATAGCTATGTCTCTTAGATTCTCCATATTTGTCTTAAACCGTTCTGCTTGCGTAGTATTCCCTGGATATTTTGAAGCTCGGAAGATTGTATTGAGGTTTCGATCAATCCAGTAAACAAAGTTATTATTCAAAGCAAGACCCATAGGATTAGGCAGCTTCCTTCTAATGAACTGACGGTTTCCACCACTGAAGCTAACCTGAAAACATTAAGACCTTTCACTTAGATACAAAGATTTTCGAATTATTCAAACTGTAAATCACTAACACCTATTAAATTTATAGGTACGTCATATCTTCTGCATATGTATGCACTTTTAAGGTTTTAAGAATCAGTATAATAATTTATGTCATTATTTCACTGTGTCATAAGTTTTCTTTTTTATATACGTACCTTATTAATGGAATCAAGTGCTGAATCCACCCAATATACATCGTGTGTGAACATATCCACAGTAATATCCCTTGGATTACTCACTCCACTAGTTACAATTGGCTGCCAATTTGTGCCATCAAGATATGCCTTTCCAATCATAGGGAACTGTCCATAATCAATCCAGTAGATGTACCTATCAAACATTAAAAAACATTTTGTAAGCTTAGCATTAATGGAATCTACACTGAATAAACATTTAATACAAAATTCTTCTCCCATATGAAAGGTATTTACTAGTTTAGTTTTGTGATTTTCCTACAATGGTGAAAATATAACTAATCTTAAGTAAGAGTGAAAGTAATCTGAAAATCACTATCTGGCTGCAGTGATTATATCCTACCTTTTAATTGGATTGACAGCCAACTCTCTTGGTGAGTCCTTAGTTACACTCTTAAGCACCATTCTGTTCGTACCATCCAGCCAAGATACTTCTACATATGTCTCATGTGGGAACACATTAGTGAAGTAAAGATTATTAGCAATCCAGTCAATTGCAATACCCCTGATTCCATTTGACCCAATGCCAGTAGTGACAACTCCTTCCTTTTCTGTGCCATTTGGTCTTGATCTATAAATTCCATTAGAGCCTCCTTGATTAAACTCAATCCAATATATGTAGTTCTTGGAATAATGATAATCCACATGCAGGACATTGTGACCTGAAAATAAAGTTTAGATACAAATAATTCATTTTCAAATATAAACTTCTATATGAACAATCTATGCATGGAAGTTATTTTCATCAGTTCAACTGTTTACTCTTTAACAAAAAAAAAAAAAAAAACTAACCAGGTTCAGCAATGGGTGCCATAGCTTCTCCAGCACCATCCAGACTGAAGCCTCTGACAATGTCTAACTGTGATACAATTGCAAACTTGTCATATGGTTTGCAACCCTTTTCTCCATCAGCTTTGTATCCTGTGGTGCATCTACAAGTTCGCTGTTTGTTGATCTTCGGAATGCAGATATGCTCACATCCACCATTGCCCACCATACAAGGATGAGAATTGATGACTGGAAAAATGAAAATATTATTAGTAATACTCATCAACATAACCCAAACTTTACTGAAGATTCTAAGAGATAACCAAATCCAATGGCATTCCATACCCATTCCCTCACTTCATTTATTCAAGTCTAAATCATCATCTCTCTTACCTAACATCATTGCATGTTCTCCACATAATTCTGATATGTTCTTTTTTTATTATTTTTGGGACTTTCTATAGAAGACGATAACTTTCAATATACACTTCAAACAAAGCATCACTTTAATCCACAACTATTACTTCAAAAAACACACTAAATACTTCTTTATTTGGTACGATTTACACCCAAAGATCAGTCTTCTGAAACGTACATATTTGTGCATTTCCCTTATAAAGATGTGATTACTTTATCATGCATTTTTTACATTTCCACTATTCATATGAGACATGCCATTTCCCAAATCAAGCATTGAAAATTTTGAGCTTGAGAGTGCAAATAGGAGGAGTCCATAAAGAATCAGAAAGGTAAAAGCTTGGTGCAAGAGTGGAAGAAATATTTCAGTGCGCAAAGAGCAAAATCAACTGGCATATCATAAAAGAACTCATCTCAGTGGTTAGATCAGAACAAAGCTTTGATGACAATGTTTGATTTGAGTGGTGCACGCAGGGGATAGTGAAGTTCAGCACTTACTCTTCTTCTCCATCTCACCTGGCCGCTTCTGGAAGACCTTAAGGGACTTCAGATCACTTTCATTTTCTAGCAGCATCTCTGGGTTTAGGCCATCGGGAAGATCAACACGCTCCACCTTCTCATAGGATGAATCGAGATAATATAGTCCTGAAAAGAATTAATTTATAGTTCAATTTTACTTCAAAGGAAATATGCATAATGAATGTAAATCTCTATTCCATATCTGATACTTGGGTCTTAATATAAAATGCTAAACTTACTGCTCTCATATACAGCTAAAGCCTTTGGTTGAGCAATGTGATTTGCCTCAGTCAGGATTTCTCTAATGTTGCTACCATAAACATCACTTGTCATGATCTGCAAGAGGAAATGGTTGATGGTGAATTAAAGTATGTGGTGTTATATAAAACTTAACAACATATCAAATAGCAAAACATTTATCTCTTTGTGAGTTGAAATGTTAATACTGTTTACCACCTTTACAAAAATGTGGTAAGGGAATAATATAGCACTTGCACAATATCCTGCATTCTTATGAATATAAAGACAAAATATATAGCAATAGGACCATTCAGCCAGTCATTGTGTATTAGTGGTCTTCTGAATCTTAATGAAAAAAAGTGATCTATTAATATCATTCTACGTATTCTGCTGTAGCTGGAATGGCAAAATGAGATATGCAATCAAAGAAATCTTAGCAACTGAAAATAAACACACAAATAACACACATGCTATATGCAAAATATAAATCTTAAATGAAGAACATTTCTTTATTCACACATTTACCTTTGAGATAACTTCCTCCCCCTGCTGCTTGTGGATTTATACATATTTTTTCAGTTTAATACAACAGTACAAATACTAACCAATGCACTTAGTTTTACATGAGAATATATCATCTATCCAAGTTTATATAGTGTACACAACTAACATCTGTCACGTTACTGCTTTTTCATCACAGCTTCATACAGCAGCTATAATATGACTTAAATTGATTTAAATGACTTACCTTAGCCTCATTGCTTGTTGACCAGTACAAGTTCTTGGCTTCAATATCAATTGTAATATACTCCGGTCGGATATTTGTGAAATTGTAAAGGATAACCGGATCTGAACCATCCATGCTGACTTTGCCAACCTTAGCTGGAACTCCAGTACCACCATCATCAAGCCAGTACAAGAACCTGTTGCAAAAAGCACATAAAGAAATGCATTAAAGAATGTACTCTATTACTGCTCTTTGTGTAAAGAAAACAACTATTGCATACACCATGTTCTGTGAAATTCACTTACCCGTCAACAGGATCCAGACACATGGACTTGGGCCTTCCAACACCTGTGGCATTACCATTGTTATCTAAAATGACACTCTGGTATTTAATCTTGCCATCTAACTTCA
>NC_091554.1:26773714-26778714 GCF_042767895.1 Penaeus vannamei
ACCCAGGTCTTTTGAATACAGCGACCATTAGAACAAGTGAAATCCCAAGGAGCACATCTTGGATCAGCTGGCTCAGCATCAGGGTCTACAGAACAAGTTTTCTGGTCACTGTTCATCTTTTCTCCCACTGGGCAACCGCACTGAGCCTTAAGGTTTTCAGTGTCACCATCTGGCACTGGGAAACAGAACTTTTCGCAAGGGTTATTGCCATAGCATGGATGGGAATTCCTGATGTCTTGAGCTCTTTGACTGTAGACACGAATTCCATACAGTCGATTGCTCTCAGCCACTTCTGCAACTACTTTCTCCTGAGAGCCATCAGTTTTGTTCATTCGAAGAATTGCATCGTGGCGCCAGTCAGTTACATATAACCAATCTAAAAAATGAGAAAAGAACATAACACTACAAAGAAATCTCTTTCTGATCTTGCACATGCAAATTACTTCATAGTGTTTTAAAACAATTAATTTAATTTCTGATACCTTGATAATATGTATTCACTTATTTTACAAATGGTAATTTACTCTACATACCATTAAAAATAACGAGTGAGAATGGGTGTTTGATACTTGCAGAACTGATGGTCTGCACATCAGTTCCATCCAACTTAGCATGCTGCAAGTGGTCAAGAAGTGCATCACACCAATAAATACGGTCTGTCTGGTAATCAATCGACAGACCATTTGGCCAACCAAGAAGTACATTTCGGAAAACCATCACATTTGACCCATCAAGGAAGGCGCGGCTAATATTCGCTGGACGGTCCCACTCAGAGTAAAATACATATCTAAGGAGAAAGAAAGAAAAAGAAAAAGGAAATTGTAATAATAATAACAATAATAATAAACCCTAAAATATACTTACTATTTTACCAATCTTAATAACTAAAAAGGAGATAGGGATCTTATAGGTTCCAACATTTGAGAGGTATATTATAATTTTATGAAAAGAATTCTGACAAGAATATCTTCATTCATTATTTCTAAAATCTCATTAGACTAGAACTTACCCTCTATTAGGATGGACCACAATAGCTCTTGGACGCTTCAAGTCACTAAGTAACACTTTTCTGTTTTCTGGCTTCTCAGTGGAAAGAACATTAAGAGTGCCTTTTCTGCTGTCAATGTAGTAAAGATTTTGGGATATCCAGTCTAGTGCCAGTCCCTCTACACCTTCATTTTGAGAGGCTAACAGATTCTGACGACCTGAGGCAAAAGAAAAAAGAATAAACTGAATAGTGACATCTACATCATTTCCATCTTATATTAATGGCTTCAATCACCATGAAAAATAAATAGTATGAATATGACAAGACACTCACCTGTTCCTGTCCTTTTGACTCTGTAAATCACATCGAGACTAACATCTGAATAATAGATATAGTCACCACGAGCATCAAAGTCAAGCCCAACAAATCTAGCTGCTCTGGATACAATAGGGTTGATAGCATCATTGAAGTTTTCAGAGACTGGGTCTAAAACCTGTCCTTTAATGAACTTCTGTTGTGAATACATCAAAAACTCTGTGACCACTGTAAAAAAGAAAGAAAGAATACAACATTATCCAACTTATTTTACAGACATATTATATGGCTTTCAGGAATCTATCCTGCATCTGATGATCAAACAATCAACTCAGACTCATAATCAAGATAGCCAAACATTTTACTCATCTCCATTGTCAAAGAAGGACCAGTTATTTTTTATCTATCTAAAGGGTTTATATTATCCCACATGTATGCAAATCTGTTTATGAAACCACAAATTTCAGGATAATTACCACTATTCATCATATGAATATTTCTACTTACATGAGCATTTCTTTTCATCAGGATTCAATTTGTATCCAATATCACATGCACAGCGATATCCTAAACCAGATGTGGCATGGGTAATTATACACATGTGCTGACATCCTCCATTTTCACTTCCACATGGATTTGGCACTGGAAAAATGTAAGACATAATCTTATGTAGGTAGAAAAACTGAGTCAGCAATCTTTTAATAGAAAATTGTATCTAGGTTTTGTCAAAATTAACAACTGCTTATGTACACACCTCCTGGTTGCATTAAACCATGGACAGCTTTGATTGCTTTGGGATCTTGAGTTTTGTCAGGATTGCGATATACCACATGTATTGACGATGCTCCATCATATTTATCAATGCGAATGACACCCAGGCGAGTACTGTCCGTCCAATATATCTTGCTTTCAAACAAGGTTAATCTGTTTGGTGCTGGCACATTTGTTGACCCTGTAAAAAATTAAACTTTTTATTTGCTTTCTATAGTTTTATATGACATTTACCCAACAACAAGTGGGAAAAATACAGTTAACTCAGATAAATGTTTTATTCCACTCAAATACATTTTAAATTAGGTATTTGCAAACTTATGCAATAAATGCAGAATATTTCATCAGTTACCAACCAAGATACAGAACAAAATCAACAAACCTCTAACAATGGCAGTTCTGCCAGTTCCATCAAAAGTTACGGTTTCAATGTAGTCAAGAAGTGAGTCACACCAAAACAAGCGCTCACTGATGATATCAACTGCAATTCCTGAGGCTTTATAAATAACATCCTTAACAAGCACCTGCAGATTTGTACCATCCATGTTGGCCCGGATGATACGGTCAGTATCAGCAACAAACATAAGGCTGAAAGGAGTGAAAATTATACATAAATAAAGACATGTATACAAAAATCTAAAAATTGAATTATTCTGTTTACAAAAATCATACTATGACAATATTTTAATTAGCCTGAGAATATATGCTATCACTTACCCTTTTGTTGGATCTAAGCCAATATCCTGAGGTTCACTGATGTTATTTGAGAGAACAATGGCATGGAACCGACCAAGGACTTCAAAAACGTCAATTTTCTGGCCTAATATGTCAACTACATACAGCTTGTCACCAACCCAATCCACAGCCAAGGCCCCAGGAGTCAGAGATCCAGGGAGAGTTAGTGTGGTCTCCGCTGAGTTACCTTTTCCATAGAGTTTTTGCGAATAGACCTGTAAAAATGTGTCACATTTTAAGGTAATATATAATACAGCATTTGGTGCGAGATGATATCTAAAAAAAATTTAGGCCACATCAAAAGTATAATGAAATCAAATAACATGACATAGATATTTCTTTGAGGGTATCATACCTTTCTAGTTTCAGTATCAGACCAGTACAGAAGATTTTTCTTGTAGTGATAATCTAACCCCCCGGCAGATGTTGCATTGGTTACCAACACTGGGTCTTTGCCTGGTGGGTCTTGCACCTGATAATATAATTCATACTATGTTATTTAAAGCCCACAGTCAGCAGAAATGGATACATAAATAAGGGAAAAAACTATATGCATATCAACATTTTTCTCTACATATTCACATAAATTCACCTTCATAATTTGGTCATGATGAGTGAAATAAAGAGCCATCTTGTGTTCCTCATCTGGGACAGTGATGGCTCTACAGGTTCTATTGTCCCCTTGCAAAATGAAACCCACATTACAGAGGCACTTGTAGGAGCCATCTGTATTGACACACTGCTGGTCACAGTGGCCCCATTCCTTGCATTCATCCTTATCTGTAAATATTTGAAAAGATTCATTACTTCCATCCTATGAGATTTACATGAATCATAAGATATAAAAGTCATTAAAAAAAGTTACATATCAGTATATGAAAAATTCAATCATAAAATGGGTTGAGTCCTTACCAATACAAGTTCTTGTGTCATTGGACACTTGCTTCCCCGTCGGGCAATAACATTCACCACCAACAAGGGAAGCTCGGCAGGCATACTCACATCCCAAAGAAGGACACAACTCTGCCGCTGTTGTGATAATAATGTAACTGTATAAACTTTTTTACGCTTATTACATATGTAAATCATTTTAACAATTTCTGTTGACGGTTACATGTAAAATTATAATAGAATTGATAGGAACATCGTGTAACTTTATTTGCTTATATAGTCTTATGCACTATTCATTATCTGCTTGTTTCAAAAACGGCTTCAGCAATGAGACACAATTAGTGTTTATTTCAATTATTTAAACTCATAGATTCTTCTCAGGAAGAAATTCACAGGTACTTACAACAGGCAGTTCTTTCATCTGACCCATCATCACAGTCTCGATGTGTATCACACAACTTGGACTTTTCGATGCAACGGTTTTCCTTCGCGCAGAGGAATTTCGAGTCTGGACACGCGATTGCAGTGCAGTTCTGCTCATCTGAGGAGTCGGGGCAGTCGCTATGCCCGTCGCAGTGCCACCGGCGCGGAATGCAGAGCGCGTTGGCGCAGCGAAACTGGTCCTCGTGGCACGGCGGATAATCTGAAATTATTTTTCCAAATGTTAATGGATGCATTTTCTTAAACTTAGAAATAAACGAGATGCGCAAATGTGCAACAAATGCAGAATTACATATATATAAAACATACCACAGTCCTCCTCATCCGAGTTATCCCCGCAGTCGTTGTTGTGATCACATTTCTGACTCTTTTCTATACATTTGTCATTGCAGCGAAACTTGTCCTTCGCGCATGATGTCTTGTTGCAACCCTTTTCATCCGACTCATCGCGGCAGTCGAAATAGCCGTCACATTTCTTGGTGGGCGGAATGCAGAGCCCCGACCCGCACGTGTGGTCCTCGGGCAGGCACGTACGGTAATCTGCGGACACGGACAGAAGAATTAAATTACGTTTGGCATTAATTTAGCATTGCTATTATCGACGTTTGTTCTTTACTGTGGCTATCAGGTTCCTTGTGAACGAAACTTACAGCATCCCTCCTCGTCTGACTTGTCTTTGCAATCGTCAACCTTGTCGCAGCGCTGGTGCGTGGGGATGCAATAGGTGTGATTCCAGACATACTCTCCGCACGCAAACTGCTCTGCTTCACACTCAGGCGGTGCTGAAAGTAATAATATTCTCATAAATACACACACACACACACACACACACACACACACACACACACACACACATATA
>NC_091554.1:26788714-26791214 GCF_042767895.1 Penaeus vannamei
CCCCGCCCCTCCCCCCCCCCCTCCGCATCCGCCCTCCCCACCCACCGCCGCCAATGCAACCTGACAAATATCGTAACACGAGATCACAAAAGTATATCCTACGTGTTGTCCTTCAGTCCATAACCAAACAGTCACGCAACGGATGAGGCAATCTTTGGTGTTGAAACCGATAAATATAATAATCTTTACATCCGTCATACATAATGTTTTTGTGAGTGAGTGAGTGTGTGTGTGTGTGTGTGTGTGTGTGTGTGTGTGTGTGTGTGTGTGTGTGTGTGTGTGTGTGTGTGTGTGTGTGTGTGTGTGTGTGTGTGTGTGTGTGTGTGTGTGTGTACTCGCGTGTGTGTGTACTCGCGTGTGTGTATGCTCGCGTGTGCATGCGTGCGGCTAGTTATCCGTCCACATTTCTATTTATGTAAAATAATGTTCTATCAATCACCAGACCACAATAACGTTGCCGCATGTGGCCTTTTCCCCTTTTGCATGACACTCTCCGATGACAAAGTTATCAACCGAAATGCGCTGACACGGAAGCTGCGGCGCGGGAAGGGATATGCCACAGCAGACCGGGGACGGAAAGGAGCCTGTGCGCGGCGCGATGCACTTGAGTGAAGGTGACCGCGAGGGACGGAACAAGTAACAAAATGTCGAAGAAAAGGCGGCATGTTTTCATCGCGGCTCCGGGCCATGCTGCCTCACTGGACGGGGACGGGTTTGTGACGTACACTCGCCCGCCAGAACAGGTTTGTAATGTACCTTTCGGTCCCAACGCATAAAACATTTCTTCGTCTTTCATTATATAGGAACTCTCAGGAGCGATAATCAATGGCAAACAGCTTATAAGCATTTGACGCGTTCGTCTACAAAGAATTCATGTTCGTTTTAGTACACAACGAAATTCATCATACACTTTTTGCAACATGGTGTAGAAAGCCAGCAATGACATCCAGAACGAAAGATTGTTTCCGCTCTATATTCCCCCGTGCGAGCGAAGTTTCACAGTGACTAGATAGAAAATGCTGCCTGTGTTATGGAAACCTGTTTGGCGCAAATCAAATATCACGCATCACGCTAATAACATGATAACAGCAGCGTTGCAGAGAGAATATGCATTATTCCCAAATCCGGAATAGGAATTCTAGCACAGACATGCAGTTCAAAAAACTTTGCTGCATGTTCTTAATGTTGCAGTCAAATTACGCGCAGATCTTGTAGCAACTGCAAGGGGGCAGATACGAAATCGGACACGATAGGAGCGCTCCTGACCGTGAAAAGCTGCCGCTGGGACCTTCGACCACCTGTTACTGCTGGAGATGCGTTTATTGTGTCAGGCACGGCCAAGGTTTCCTTTGCCATTAACCGGCCACTCTGCCTCCAAAAACAAGGCGTTGCTGCAAACCTAGTGACCCGCGCGCAGACGAATACGGCTGATCATGTACATAAACGCACATACGAACACACGCATGCATACAAATGGATCTTCCCATCGACCTCGGGTTCCACACCCTGTATCAACATAAATCAATGGCCCACAGTGAAAAGTTGATAAAGACAAATTAGAAGTAAAATAGGAGAGAAAGAGTAGCAGCGATCTGGCCCGGAGACAGCGAGGAACTTAAGATGGCGACCACCTCCCAAGGTCGCGCCTCCCCGCCCGGCCTCCCATGGCAATTAGTGATTCATCATTCGTGTTTACCATCTTCACTGCAGAAGAGGGAAAGACAAGGCATAAGAGGAAAGTCGGTGGCAGTTGAATCGTATGTCGGTCAAAAATAATGGGGGATTTTTTTGTTACATGGTATCATCTACCTTTTTTCCTTTTTTTTTATCATTATTCTTTATAAAAAAAAAAAGAGCGTGGAATTTTGTATTTGCGTGAGAGACTAAGATTAATGAAGATAAAAATACAATTTTACTACTCCAGAACCAGACAGCAGACACTGCGGCAAAATAAAGACACAAGCCATCAACACGTAGTACACCAGAGGCGCTTACAGAAGGGCCAGTCATGGCTTCTGACAACAGCCTTCCATCGCGTCGACACAAACACACAAGCACATCTCTCCTCTCGCTGTTAATCTTGTTCTTTCTCTTGATATTCCTTACAAAAATAAAAAGCTACACCATGGCAGGCAAGGGAAGGCAAGCGCAGGAGCATCCTCCTTTACCCTTGGCGAATGCAGCGAGTTTCCGATCTGCTCGCCGATGCAATTCAGCGCTTCTTGGAAATGCAAAGGTTGCGGGCTGCGGCTGCATAATCTTCAGCCCTCGCTCTGCATGGCTGAAATGATCTGCGAGACTGAATGCTGTACCTACTGAAAATCGTCATGGAATATTATCTTCGGTATCTTCCATACGTATAATTTCATGTAAAATAAATTAGCGTCAAGCTATCATTTATTTATTCAATTTCGTATAATCAATACAAAAAGTAATTCAAAACTTAAAATCCTCTCATTCATGGAAACTAACGACAAGAATACTTCCTTTGTTCACGGGC
>NC_091554.1:26813714-26821214 GCF_042767895.1 Penaeus vannamei
CTTCCACCTCTTCGCCCTCTAAATACTACAGCGCACAATTCACTTTCGGCGCGTAATAACAGAGCCCTTTCTCCTGGCTGCCGACGCGCCCACTCACAGTTTCGCTCAAGTGGCAGAATTATCTCCATTCGCTGGCATTCAAGATCTCGGTAAATATAATAAAGTGCTTTCAGACGGCAAAACTTCTAAACTGTGCCGCAGCAATTACGAAATTAGTTAGTTCTGATGTTGACATTCTTTTCGTCTAATAAAAGGTGAAACATGTTGAAGTGTACGATATTTCTCAATCGTATCAACTTGAGGACGAATATCACAAAGTACACGAGAAATACTAGCATGCGAGCTTAACACCCAAGTTGCTAACTACTCAACTAGTTTTTCTAATTCTTTCTTAATTACGAAGCCGCCTTTCAAACAGAAATTCTGCCTTCCGCTTTCCGTATCTAATCCTTCCGTCCTCCTTCTTCTTACTCTTCCATTATCGCTGCCTCCCTCTCAGTATCACTCTTTCTTCCTCTCCCTTCTTCCCTCTTCCATCCTCCTTTCTACTGCCTCACTTCTCATCTCACCCTTTCTTCCGCTCCCTCCTTTTCCTTGCAGCCATCTCCGTCCCTTTCCCACTTTTTTCCCTCTCCCTCCTTCCCTCTTCCCCCTTCGTCCTCCTTGTTCTTGTCCCTCCTAATCTCACTTTCCTTTCCTCTCCCCCCTCTCCTTTCCTCTCCCTGCATCTACAGTCGCCTTTGCCCGATTCTCCGTTCACCAAATATTTTCTTGTGACATACCAGTGTTCGACATTTTGGTCGTGTCTCTCGAAGTGACACCTCTCCTACGTTCTCTCTTTTTATGCGCTTCCACTCTTCCCTTTTACTGCCAGCGTCTTCCGGCCGGTCTTCCTTTCTCTCTTTCTTCTTCCTCCTCTGCGGTGTATACCATCCCTACCGTCAAATATTTGTTGTGCACGCAATATCTCTCTCTTTCTCGCTCTCTCTCTCTCTCTTTTTCCCTCCCTCCCTCCTTTTCTCTCTCTCTTTCTCCCCCGCCCCTCTCTCTCCACCACATCGTTTTCATTTATCCCCTTTCGTTATTCTTCTCCCATCTCTAGGGAACAAGAAGACGGAAGCTAGGGTAGAGAGGAGGGGGCCAATCCCCTATTTTCCCTTATCTACCCATCACAGTATCGACAATTCGACTTGGCTTTTACATGGACCTTATCGGATGGTCCCGCCCCGTCCGGTGCCATTCGACTGCGCCGCTTTATTCGTTATTCTGAATTCCCGTATCGTCATTTCCGGGCAATGGCCAAGGCATTTAAAAAAAGTCTTTTAAGTACATGGGCAATGGCACCTTCTTGGGCAGAAATCCCTACTCCAATGACAATGATAATGATAACAACAAAAAAACGTAGGTAGGTACGAATGTACGTATGTATTCCGTAATTCGTGTTCCTAAAAGTACTTTTGTCGTTTCCACTAATTGATTCCCTTTTCTTCCACCTTCTTTTTCGGAATGTAATTTCCGATAAATATGTTTCTTGCTCGGACGGACGGCTTTTCCATCATACATTATCCATCACTCAAGAACTTAATTTCCCTTGCGTTTTAATAAAACCAGCTTGACCTAAATTCACGAAAGAATTTTTGAAGCATGATATTTACATCCTCGACCTTATTTCTTTATGGACCACAAAATCCAGAAAAAAACATGTACACATAAGCCGTCCTCCGCCTTCTCACTATCCGTGATCCTGCAGGAAATAAGTGGTCATGGAGGCGGGGCTTTACCTCCGCCCGCACACAACCCCCGGAAATTAAAACTACAAGGCGTCACCTCAGGCGCAGCGCCTCCGGCTCTCGACACTTGATCTTCCTCCCTCTCTTGGTTGACAGCAATAATCCTTTTAGTACATAAGTATACTCATATCTGATATATATATCTGAAGAATATTGTTCACTTTCTAGATCATTTTTTTTCAGCAGAAAATGTCGACATAAGCGGACTCTTTGCCAAACTCTGCGGTGATGGGCACCCAGATTTCGATATGTTTGTGCTGACCGTCACTTTCCTCGGCTCGCAGACTGGGCATTGCTTACCCCAACCAAACACTTCTGAGCAGCAACTCCCCGAGCTCAATGCTGGGAACAAACAAACTGCAGACTATTATACGAGATGCAATACAGATTCATCACGCGAACGAGCATATTATCCTGATGAAGCTTTCCAGCACAAAGAACACTATCAAATCCAGATTTATTGTTAATGAAATACAAACAGTCGTCCTCGTTGCCGCTAGATTAATCCGGCTGGAACCAACCCAGAAAAAAGTTGCAGCGACTGGGCAGCGTGGGAGAGCTACCTAGGGAGACAAACGGCACCCGCTTGCAATTGCAAAGGACTTTGCAGGGCTGGTTCTCGTGAAGAGCTCCCGTGCCGTGATTTGCTCTTCGGCAGCAACCACAGCAGCCATCGCCCGTGGCTGGAGGCATCTGATATTCCGGGGTAATTCCTTCTGATCACGCTCAGACAATTATGGTCTCTGATGGGAGTCTACTGTGAAAGTTGTTCGTCACTGACGCGTCGCACAGCGAGGCCGAATCGGGTAGTTTCGTTTTATTCTTCCAACGTTCTGTAAACACACAGCGAATCAATTAATTCCCTCATTCTCTTTCTCGTGGGGAGTCATGTTCCCAAGTGTTGTGGAAAATACTATTGAATCTATAAGGTAGACAACCAGGCGTCCAGCTATACTCGTTACAATATGTAATCATTAAATCACACGAATTTCTATCAATCCCTAGATACATGCACCCCAAAATCCTTAGTTCCTCTATGTGCTTTAATAGTTTTTGATATTCAGCTAAAGCTGACTCTATCTCGTGATTAATTCCCCTGAATTTAAGTTCTTCCCAACTTCAAATCACTTTAACGCCACCCACTTCATCCGACGAGAAACTCGAAGGCTGGGTATAAAAGCATCTAGACCGGACTCATTTTACGAGTCTCTTGTCTTCATGTGAGAAAATCCAGCATGAAAAGCTTCTCGATTCTGTATATCCTCTTTCCTTTTGGCGTCACTGTTTCTGTCGCTGCGTCTCCGCCCGCCCCCCTGCCTGGGTACGCGGATCTTGGTCACCTGGCGAGTCCCAGTCACCTCCTCCGCCCGCCCCCTTCTCCCAGGCGAGGCCAGTCCGCGGCCAGTCCTCGAGAGTCGTTGTCCTCCACTACCCGAGTCGCTCTCAGGCCACTACGCAATTTTCAGCATTAACTCCCGGGCTTTCATAGTTCTCCCCGGAGCAACAGAAAATGTATATAAAACAAAACTTTTCAAGAGTTCGTCTTTCTCCTCGGCTCGTAATATCGTCTTGGTGAAAGAGCTGCAGGCAACTACTCTCCGCCCCTCACCTCGAGAGCTGAGCAAATAAGGTCTTCATACTTGATTATTCCTCATTTCCCTCGACCGGAATTCTCGTCGGTCTTTTCTTCAGGATTTGGATAGCGTCAACAAAGAACATTTACTTTATTCACTATCTTATGAAATCAAGTTGCATGTGATCTCAGGTACACAAATAATCAGTAACAAAATAATACTATCACGAAAGATACCTCGACCCTGAATGAATGAAAAAGGACAAGAACAATAGTTTTCCATTTGTTTAGGCCCCGAAGTCAAAAGCTTCTATGTTTGCGTTCTTCCACTGAAGGAACGAAGCCCCTCCGCCCCTCCGCTTGCTTCCCTCCTCACGCATATGGCGGTGTCACCACGACCTGGACCACTCTCGCTCGGCCCGACGTGATCAATATCTTGTCATAGTCCCAAGCTGGTGCATTTACCTAAACAACTACGTACGGGAGATGTAGCGTTGCGTGACATTTGCGCGCGCTCTCGGATTCACACACATCTCCCTCCTCTCTTTTTACCCTTCCCCCATCTTCTCCTTCCCCTTTAAATCTTACTAAAGAAAAGGACAAAAAAATTACCTGTTGTCAGTCCCCATCTCTAAGTTCTATTGGCCCACCACTTCAAGGCAAACACACAGGCCCGTAGGAAGACCAGGGAAATGATTGCTTGACAAGCATTTTGACGGAGCATTAAGTTTCCTGGCCCATAAAAGGGACTAGAGACCTGCGGCCTTCGGAGCGAGGAGTGGAGGCGGGAGGAGGCTGGAGTTCACTTTCTATCCCGAGGTTTATCTTGGAAGTTTGAGAGGGGATGGGAGGAAGAGGGAAACGGAGAGAGGAGAAAGGAGAAGAGAGAAGAGAAAGAGTTCCGGCACGTCCAAACTTTCCACTGCATCTTCGCCTCAAAGGAAGCCAAAGCTAAAACCATCTGTCTTTTTAGAATTCTTCACTCCGCCCGTCACAGCCCATCAAATGCGATTCCAATTAAGGGGAGCCACTTCAGGTCCCTTAACTCCCCGTCCTAGTTGTTTCTGCAGTCAACGTCCAACAACGATCAAATATCACACACTGAAACAAACGTAAATAGAGGAAAGAAAAATACAACGAACATATAAAGCCAGATGACGGCGATGACATCAAAGTCGAGGGGATTTAAGGAAATGAGAGAGAGATAGAAAAATAGTACGAAGCTTGGGTGAAAAAACTGAATGACGAAAAAGGGAAAGCACGTCAAGAGGATATCAGAAAGAAATAACAAATTAGAGAGCAAAATGCAGGGAGGAGGAATAAAATGAAGCCAAAGAGGAAGATGGTGAAGACGAAAGCAGATAAAAGAGGTGTAAGAAGAAGGGTAAGGAGGATAAGGAGGAGTAGGAGAAGAAGGAGGAGGAGAAGGAGGAGTAGGAGAAGAAGGAGGAGGAGGAGGAGGAGGAGACAATAGGGGGAGGGGGAGAAGAAGAAGAAGGAGGAGGAGGAGGAGGAAGTAGAGGGGGGTAACGGGGAGAACAAAACAAAAGGAAGGTAAAACAATAGAAAAGAAGAAGAAAATATGAGAAAAATGACAGCGAGTAAAAAAAATGCAGAAGGGTGAAGCAGGAGGACGTTGATAAAAAGAGAAAGATAAAAACCCCAAAGACGCAGAGACAAGAGAAAAGAGACGAGGAAAAAGAGAAGGGTTAAACGGCTGCAGATGACAGAAGACAAGTTAAGTGGGGCAGCGGGACAAGGAGGAAGGGGGAGGGAGCAAGATGGAAGGGAGGGAGGGGAAGGGGAGGAGAAAGGGGAAGGGGAGGGAGGAAAAGGGAGGGAGGAAGGGGAGGGAGGGAGGAGGGAGGAGGGAAGGGATGGAGGGAAGAGGAGGAGGGAAGAGGAGGAGGGAAGGGAAGGAGGAAGGGGGAGGGGGAGAAGGGAAGGGGAGGAAGAAGGGGAAGGGGAGAAGAGGAGGGGAGGAGGGAAGGGGAAGGGAGAGGGAGAGGAGGGAAGGAGAAGGGAGGAGGGGAGAAGGGGAAGGGAGAGGAGAGGAGGGGAGGGGAAGGAGAGGGAGATGAGGGAAGGGAAAGGGAGAGGGGGAGGGGAAGGGAAGGGAGAGGGGGAAGGAGGGAAGGGGAGGAGGGAAGGGAGAGGGGGAGGAGGGAAGGGAGAGGGGAGGAGGGAAGGGGAAGGGGAAGGGAGAGGGGAGGAGGGAAGGGAGAGGGAGGAGGGAAGGGGGAAGGGAAGGGAGAGGGGGAGGAAGGAAGGGGAAGGAAGGGAGAGGAGGAGGGAAGGGGAAGGGGAAGTAGAGGGGAGGAGGGAAGGGGAAGGGAAGGGAGAGGGAGGGAGGAGGGAAGGGGAAGGGAGAGGGGGAGGAGGGAAGGGAAAGGGAGAGGGGGAGGAGGGAAGGGGAACGGAGAGGGGGAGGAGGGAAGGGGAAGGGAGAGGGGGAGGAGGGAAGGACGAAGAGGGGAGAGGGAAGGGGCAGGGGGAGGAGAGAGAGGGAAGAGAGAAGAGACAATCAATCCATCGATACAACCTGATCCCGTAGCCGCCCACCTGACCTCCTCTGCGACTGTCCTCTGAAGCCTTTCTACCTCCCGCCCGATTCACTCGTTTTCCTGCGTCACTTTCAAACAGATCTGAGCGCGGGCGTGATTTAAGGTTTAAAAAAATCAATAATTTATCCATTTGTATTATTTTTCTTTCTCATTTTGCTTTTTGTTTTTCTTTCCCTGTTTCGCCCCTCTTCTATTTACCTTTTTTTCTGCCGATCTCTCGTAAATCCCCTCTTTGTCCCCCCTTTCTTTAAGTCTTTTCTTATACCATCGATTACTTGTGAAAGCTCTTCCGTTTGTCTCCCTCTCACTGCTCCCATTTTCCCTTCCTCCCTCCCTTCTCTCCATCACTCTTTCCCTTCCTTCCTTCCTTCCTCCCTGCCTTCCTCTATCCATCCGTCCGTCCGTTCCTCTGCATCGCTCGTCCATTTCCCTCCTCCTAATATTCTTTATTCTCCTCCTCCGCGTAATTCATGCACATTGCCGTTTATAGTCCGGGCTTGGCTGGGTCAGTATCGCCCATACATTATTCATCAGGCTGCGCTCATCCCTCCCCCTTCTTCCCTCCCCCCCCTTCCTACCCACTTCTTCGCCAGCTACCTCCCTCCCTCCATCCCCTCCATCTTCCTCGGCTCCCTACCCCCTTCTCTCCTCCCTTCCCCCTCTTCCTCCCCGCTTCCGTTCTCCTCTTTCCTCCCTCCTGGGTCGCCGCTGGTTCGAAATTTCTTTGGGCGAAAAAGATCTAAGAACTGCACGTAAATGAAATACAATGACCGAGCCGTTTATAATGCTAATCATTACGGCAATCATTATGGCGGCGCTCATAATTGAAATAATTTAAGTACTATCATCATCTTTTTTGAATGATTGATGATAGCGATGCTCTTATCCGTCCATATCAATGAATGCACAATCCATTCGCCGTAAATGATAAAAATCGGGGCAAATACCGCGCAGGCCAAAAGCTAACATCCTTGGCCTTAATTTGCATCTTTTCTCTGCCATGATAATGGCCTCCACAACAGGCCGCCCCTCGCAAGCGGCGGCTACGGAAGCTGCCGGCGACACAATAACAACATCAGCAAAATCCCCGCCGGTGCCCCGAATTGGTTCTGCCACCGAGGGAGCCATTAGTCCGAGAACATTACACAACGCAAGCGCGGCCATCCAACGCACAAAAGCAAACCGACGCAACACAGAAAACATGTCGCCGGACAAAGCTTCAATTGCCCAGTCAATAAATGGGTCAGCGGGGAGAGGAGGCGGGGGCAGGAGGGCTTCCGGCCCTCTTCAACCCCCCACAGGCAGCAGAAAGCACTCGGCCAAGCACTCGGCCGCCACTTGACCTCACCTCGCCGTCCCACCCTTGACCCCTCCTCCCTGTCGGAGCATCAGGCGAGACCAAACAACGGAAAACACTTCTTAAGGCGCGCACTTAAGAGGCCGTTTTGCAGGAGGTGTCTTTTTGAGGGAAAAACCGTGCTGGAAGTGCTCGTGTTCTGGGCCATTTTTTCACGTTCTGAGTTTGCCACTCGAGGTCATTGTTTCTCTAAGGCCACTTCCTCTGCACTTCCAT
>NC_091554.1:26826214-26833714 GCF_042767895.1 Penaeus vannamei
AGAGAGAGGGGAAACTTTAAAGTTTTGGAAAAAAGGAAGCATGATTCCTAATGTCTTTCTGTGATTTGAGAACAACCCTTTCAGAAGTAATTCACATGACCTATGTAATCCCACGTGTCCGTGCCCACAAAGCGCGCTCGAAATACGGTCTAGGGACGCCGAGGGACCGGGGGCCGCATGTAACCGTGGCAGACGCAAGGCAACGTAACCCATCTGGCGCGTTAAAGTGACGCTCGGAGGTCGCCTGTTCCAGGGAAGCCGGGCAACCCAAAAGCAGGAAATTAGACTGGCTTATCTGCTCCCTGCTGGCAAGTAACTAGTTCTGGTGGGGCGAGGAGAGGGAAAACTCGTTTCGAGATCACAGCTGGAATCGGTTGGCTGGAGATGTAATCACTGTTCAGCTGATATATTAAGGTAATGCCATAGCGCAAAACTATATATTTAAATATAACGTATATGCGTGCATGAGCACACACAACACAGTATGTGCATATATATTCCAGACACACATACACGTACACACACAAACACACACTCACACACACACAAACACACGTGTGTGTATCTACATTCCAGACACATACAAGGTTAAATATGAGAGAAAAATATGACACTCAAAACTCTCCTTAGGCAACTCCCTCACATTAAACTCCGAATCAAATCTTTCGTTGCCTGCCTGTCAAGATCGGAACGAAATTGAAATAGCCATAGGATTTCTCGATTTACATTCCTCGTCCGGAGTGTCGTCGATAAATACTTGAGATCATCTGGGATATAAAGTTGAAGCCAAAGTCAGGAATAGATTTTGCATGACTGATGCCCAGCAGAAGCCTAGAATTCACGCCTCCAGACGACTGAGGGTTGAATATCTCCTGGTCACACTTGTATTACCGAACAAACTGAGCATAGAGTCGTGTTTGGGACGAATCAACAGCCATTTCCAGTTTTCATAAGCGTGAGGAGTTCCAGGAGTTCTTTGCCATTCAACGGAACTGCGTTTACATCCTAAAAATACTACTTGCTTTAAAAAAGGAGAAAAAAGGCTAAAACCGTTCTAACAACTCCATTCCCAGGAGTGAAAATTATCCTGAGCTGCTGCAGCGGCGCCGTCCTTAGAAATTCCCATTTAAAAATTCCTTTGAAATGTCTGAATGGTCTAATTATGACTGCCAGATGACTACTATAGGTATGCAAATGAAAATATGTATATTCAAAACCGGAATTTCGGACCCTATATCTGTTTAATACTGAAATCAAAACAGGCACTTTCACTTCCATGCATAATGTCTGTAAAAGCGCTTGTACTGGACGATAAGCTGAATTAATTCTGATAATGAAATCAAATCGCGTAATCTATGAAAAGTGATGATAGACGAGAAAAGGCATGTAGATGGGGAGAAAAGGAATTAGAGAGGACAGATGGATGGATGGAAAGAAGCTAGGAAGGAAGGAATGAGAAGAGAGAGAAAGAGAGAGAAAGAGAGAGAGAGAGAGAAGAGAGAAGAGGGAAGGAAGGGTGAGGGGGGAGGGAGGGAGAGGGAGAGAGAGAAAGAAGAGGGAAAGAGGGGAGAGGGGGGAGGGAGAGAGAGAGAGAGGGGGGGGAGAGAGAGAAAGAGAGAGGGGGGAGAGAGAGAAAGAGAGGGGGGAGAGAGAGAGAGGGGGGGGGGAGAGAGAGAGAAAGAGAGAGAAAGAGAGAGGGGGGGAGAGAGAGAAAGAGAGAGAGGGGCGAGGGAGAAAGAATGAGAGAGAGACAGAGAGAGAGAGAGAGAGAGAGAGAGAGAGAGAGAGAGAGAGAGAGAGAAGAGAGAAGAGAGAAGAGAGAGAGAGAGAAGAGAGAAGAGGGAAGGAGGGTGAGAGGTGAGGGGGGGGGGAGGGAGGGAGGGAGGGAGGGAGGGAGGGAGGGAGGGAGAGAGAGAGAGAGAGAGAGAGAGAGAGAGAGAGAGAGAGAGAGAGAGAGAGAGAGAGAGAGAAAGAGAGAAGAGAGAGAGAGAGAAGAGAGAAGAGAGAAGAGAGAAGAGAAGAAGAGAGAAGAGAGAAGAGAGAAGAGGGAAGGAGGGGTGAGGGGTGAGGGGGGAGGGAGGGAGAGGGAGAGAGAGAAAGGAGAGGGAAAGAGGGGAGAGGGGGGAGGAAGAGAGAGAGAGAGAAAGAGAGAGGGGGGAGAGAAAGAAAGAGAGAGGGGAGAGAGAGAGAAAAAAAGAGCAAGGGAGTGAGAGAGAGAGAGAGAGGGGAGAGAGAGAGAGAGAGGGGGGGAGAGAGAGAAAGAGAGAGGGGGGAGAGAGAGAAAGAGAGAGGGGGGAGAGAGAGAAAGAGAGAGGGGGGAGAGAGAGAAAGAGAGAGGGGGAGAGAGGGAGAAAGAGAGAGGGGAGAGAGAGAGAGGAAGAGAGAGGAGAGAGAGAGAGAAAGAGAGAGAGAGAAGAGAGAGAGAGAGAGAGAGAGAGAGAGAGAGAGAGAGAGAGAGAGAGAGAGAGAGAGAAGGAAAGAGAAGGAAAGAGAAGGAAAGAGAAGGAAAGAGAAGGAAAGAGAAGGAAAGAGAGAGAGCGCGAGAGATGAGAGGTGGGAGGGGGTAATAGGAGGTGAATGAAGGACGGTGAACGGGGCATAAACGACACTCGGCGCGTCGATCCAATCCACCTGCGCATAACCCAATCAGTACCGAATCCCCTTTCCCGAAGCTGCCCGAAGTTAGCACATAAAGGACCTTTCAATAAGCTTGACAACGGCCGGCACAAGCACTAACCAGCCACAGGCACGATCGGACGAAGGCATAAACCAGACCGTAAATGCAGACGTAAACTGCGCTATGAAACGGTCGCTCTGTGATAAAAGGCAGACGATGACCACCGTGTTAAAGTTGACAAGGTTGCCGTACGCGCCTCGCTCTGTTTTGAAATGATATGCCATGTCTTGGTGCCTGTGATATGTCTGAAGGCGGGATTCCGTTTAGAAACTTAAGAGATATAACACTTAAACGTTTTCATGACAACGTGACGAGTGTTGTTAGTAACATATTGGCGCTTTTGCCTAAGAGACAAAAATCCCCTGGCGTATAAAAAATCAGAAGTGACTAAAAACAAAAATAACAATAAATAAATGAATAAATAATCTAAATAAAAGTCCAAAAGAAGTTAATTAATGCATCCATTCATCAAATACCAGCGACGCCCTACTCTCTTCGTAAAAGATATCTTGCCCGAGCGACCTGTACTTTTGTCGACCTCATGTTGGTGGCTCGTCAACTGGCCTTTTAAAACCTACAATAATGTACCTAACGTGGAGACCCAGCTTGAGGTGGTGATGATAACAGAAGTATCAATATCAAGAGTAGAGAAGATGAAGAAATGTGGCGGTGGATATATGCAGAAAATTATAGCCCATCTTCAAGATATAGTCAGAATAATAGTATCAGAATATTAGTAATGAAAATACCAATACCTATAAAATAATACCACTGCAATTTCTACTACTAACAAAACAAGATAAAAAAAAACCTTCTTTGTCACTCGGTGACGGATGCGTTTACGAACAGTCCCGAGTCAAATGTCAATATCTTTGTCGGATTATTCAGAAACACCTTTTCGCGTCTCGACGTCATATATACACAGTTCATATGAGGGGAAATGTTTAAGCAACAAAGGCAGTGGATGATGTCTAATCAGACGACTCGACAGACACATCAATTGTTGGTTTTCGTGTGATATTATGTCAACCCTCTTCCCTGTGACGCATGGCTACGCTACCTAATGTATAAATTGCCGTCATTTGTATAGATGCAAACCGAAATTCTCATGAAAACTTGTTGACTATGGGTGTAAAAGATTGATATACAGGGGCACCTCGTTATACATACAAAGTGGCCAGGCATTATAAGCATACTGTGACGCTATCGATACAACTAGGTACGCATCAAATACAACCTGATACAACCATCCTTCAAGTGCAAGTATGGCTCACTAAATATAAAATGTCCATACCAATATGGCAGTAAAAATAACAGTAGGTAGTAAAACGGGCTGTTACGAGCATCTGGCAGTAAAAAGGAATGATAAAAAAGATGGCTCCTCGGGTCGGGGCAGAGGCGGAGGCGGGAGCGAGCGCACAGCGAGGGAGCCAGACACACCAGCGCCATCATACAGTCCCCTAAGTAAACAACACTTACTTCCAGCGCGAACGGGAGAAAAACTTAATTTCGGAATTATCCGAGTTTAATCACTTTTCTCGGGGACCCTCCTAAGTGGGGGCTTTAGAAGGAATTTTCAATTACGTGCTCCGGGAGACTCCTGGCAGGTTCCATTGACATACAAATCCGTCGGCAGTCTCTTTCTTAAGGCGAGGAACTTTTGACTTAATAAAGCCGACTACGCTGCGATGGAATACTAAGCAGAGCGGATGAACGGCCGCCCCCGCTTCGCTTAACGGCCCTGCAGGCGAAGGAGCAGGGGACGCGAGGTCTTGGCTGAATCTCCGGATGCAGGGCAGAGCACGGAGTATCAGTGGAAGTAGTTACATTTATAGGATGGCTCTGGCATCCATTTTAAGAACGGTTACTTTAGTCCGTGTGTATTTCGACGGCCCTGTGCACACTCACGAGAAAGTCGACGGGTGGAAATGTTGGTAACGCAACTGTGCCACCGTGTGGCGCTGCTGGTGCCGGACTCACGTCGCCTGATTTGCATAATGGTCCGGTCTACAATCAACGCCGGAAATCTCGTGCCGCGGGACTTGCTGCTAAAACAGATGTCCCTGACGGAGCATTTTTCTGCACATGCTTGAGACTTCTTATCATTGTGTAAGGCGGCTTGGAAGGCCTTGGCAAACCTTATCAAACTAGATCAAACTATACCTGATAAACGGGTTACTATGGGATGTAGTGTAGGGTGGGCTGGGTGGCTCGCATCTATATCTCACTCACCTGCTGAAAAGAAGAAAAAATATATGAAGACTAATATCAAATAAAAAACAACATGATATCATCTCGGAACATCAAAGTGCAATATGAGGAACATCAAACACATCAAGGTAGGCCTTATAAGAGGTGGGTGCTGCGTCATGCACTTGCTTGGCCGACCTGCCCGGTGCCACAAAGGGAACCCGACGCCCAAGCTCTGCCGAGGCATTCCACCGAGGCGGCTTGAGAATATACATAATGCCGAAAATGTGGTCGTCACGACTGAAAAGGCGATTTCCTCTGCAAATATCACCTTGTTTCCCTGGGAGATGGCAAAGCGGCATCTTCTAGCGTGGCAGTAGGCACCGGAGCATTGTAACTGTAGCGGCCGATCTGCACTCATGTACAACTATGGCAATAACGGAAATCCCAAAGTCCGATAAGAAACCGTACATATGACCGATTTGCGAAAGTCAGCGCCAATAAGAGAACAAGGGCATAGTGATGAAACGGGAATACGACGAGGAAGGACAGACCAGACGAAAAGAAAGCAAAAAAAAAAATTAAAAGATAAATGTGAAAAATGAGGGAAAATAATCCATCGAAAATCGACGACGCACACGCAATCATAGAGGCTCTAACCCCGTAGCCATCAATTAATCAAGCTGGAACCTGGACTTGTACCTTGGGCAGGATACATGTCGTAACTCTCTCGCGGGACCCGGAGAGGAGACGAGAGGGAGAGGGGGAGGGAGAGGGGGGAGGGAGAGGGGGAGGGAGAGGGGAAGGGAGAGGAGGCAGGGAGAAGGGGGGAAAGGATGAGAAGGGAAAGAAGAAAAGGCGGAAAGAGGAGGAAGAAGGGTGGAGTGGGAAAGAATGGGGAGGGAAGAAAGATGGGGAGAGGAAAAGAGAGGAGTGGAAAAATGATACAGAGTTTATACAGAGATAGGGAGGGAAGGGGAATAAAATATGGATGGATAAATAGAGAAAGAAAAAACAAAAGCCAACCAACAGAAGAAGCAAAGTGGATAAAAGAACAAAAAAGGGCATAAGGTCAAAGGGTCCTACAGAATGACAGGATCAAAGGGAGAAGATCAGGAGGACAGAGCGAGAGAAGGAGAGGGACAGGACATCAAAGAAAAGGAAGTCGGATAAAGGTGGCAATAACTCTAAGGGAGAGAATCCTTCCCGTGCCTTCGCCGCATTTTCCTCCTCAACTTTTTCCATTCAATTTATAGGCCTAAATAAAGTGGGACTGTATGCCAGGCGAGTCTCTACAGAGGACGTCGAAATTCTTGTGCACGAAATCCCTTGTTGTTGCAAGGGGTGGAGGTCAGGCCGGTGCTCATTGCATGTCGTTAACCGAGAGAACTTCATTTGCATCATAGCCCCCAGCCCTTCCCCTATTTCTCTAGCCTCCACGTGATAAAACAGGAAGAGTTTATTGTTACTAAATTCGGATTATTTCCGTTCTAACATACAATAGGCCAATGAGCTTTCTAAGTTTATATCTGTCTATCATGACTGTAGGATATGCATCTATATATACACATGCATTACAATGCACACACAGAATTACACATCCGTTGGGTTATAAAAAAAAAATTATATCTGTGTGTGTGTGTGTGTGTGTGTGTGTGTGTGTGTGTGTGTGTGTGTGTGTGTGTGTGTGTGTGTGTGTGTGTGTGTGTGTGTGTGTGTGTGTGTGTGTGTGTGTGCGTGTGCGCGTGCGTGTGTTTGCGTGCGTATGCTGAGGGTGTGTGCGTACGTATGTGCACTCGGAACTTAACATCTCCGTAAAATATTTTAACGACCTAACGCGGACAGGGAGATGTCCATAAGTAAAGAATATCACTCGAGTTTTTCCTTGGCAGCGCTCCTTTTTCGCCGTGCCAGAAAAGGCCAAAGGAAAGACACGGGGCGCGTGTGAACCTGTGACAGGCGGGAGAGCGAGAGAGTTCCGAGCAGTCAACTAACGTGTCATAAAAACAGCGGGCAGCAGCGGGACCCGTATTGATTGTTCTTCAGCATAGATTGTTGCCGTTATTGGTGGCACGCGCGCTGCATCCTTTCTGCCTGTTCCCCCACGAGGAAGTCCACTGACACTGGCGCTCCCTACAGGACGCCATTCCTTCGTTTCCCAATTAGCCGATTTCTCTTCGCCACAAAATCCTTCCATGGCTTTGTGTTGCTCGCTGTAACAAGAGATATTCAGCAAACAATAAACCTAATCTTGCCAGCGAGTGCCCTGTCAGGCGTGCGCTCATTAAGGGACTTCACCCGACGTCCAGTTGACGACCGGCTGACGAGCAGCCACTAATATCACGACCCTGTGCTGACGTCGAACTCTCTATTGGTTTACCGAGTCATGTCACTGCCAATTACTCAGAGACGCGTTATAGCCTATCCGTCCTTGCGCTCACCAGTGAACGAACCAACACGTGCAGCACCTCAGCAGCGCCGAACAGTGATGTCAGTGGAGCAGACGAATCGCCGTCCCTCTCGCCGCCTCCTGACCCGGTGACACATAACTCGCTGACGCTCGTGCACAGCAGCGTGTTTGAGGTTTATGATTCATTGGGCGAAGCGAAGCCTCCATCCCCTCCGAGGCGGCC